>NC_059102.1:257465986-257765986 GCF_020740685.1 Jaculus jaculus
TTTTACAGATGAGGAAAGTAAAGTGAGGAGCAGCTTGGCCCAGAGCTTGGCAGGCAGGAGAGCACGGTCCACTGGCCCTTGGGCTGGACCCAACATTACCTCTTCTCAACTGTGCAAACAAGAGAAAGTAACTGATCTCATTGGTACAATGGATACAATACCATGGAAGAACCTGAAGATGATGAGAACTATATTGACACACTTTTTCTTTTTTTGAGGTAGAATTTTGCTCTAGCCCAAGCTGACCTGGAATTCACTATGTTGACCCCAAGTTCTGGGATTAAAGGTGTGTGCCATCTTGCCCTGGCATTGATGCACTTTTTATTTTTCTTATTTTATTTTAGAGAGAAAGAGAATGAAAATTGGCATGCCAGGGCCTCAGCCACTACAACTGAACTCCAGACACTGCGCCACCTATTGGGCATGTGCGACCTTCTGCTTGCCTCACTTTTGTGTGTGTTGCTTACATGGGATCTGGAGAGTAGAACATGGGTCCTTAGGTTCCACAGGCAAGCGCCTTAACTGCTAAGCTATATGTCCAGCCCTGAAGCACTTTTTAAACAAGGCTAAGTAAAAATTTCCTAAGATAAAGAGAGGGCAGGAAGGGCTCTGCAAAGTCATCCTAGAGGCACAGCCGATGAGTGGACTTACTCAACAAATGTTGAACACTTGCTCCAGACTCAAGAAGACAGGAGGGAGGTGAGGAGAGAGAAGGCAGCAGGAAATAGCAACAGAGGCAAGTATAACTCACTAGAGAGCCCAAGCCTGCCTCAAACTTGCCATTCTCCTGCCTCATCCTCTTGTGTGCTGAGATTACAGTTGTACCCTCCCTGTGTCTGAGTGTACTGGGTGAGAGGCTATGGCTGGTGGCAGTGACTAATGGCCCTGTCACAGGCTAACCAGGAGTTTAGACAACCTGTAACAACCTGATGAGCCCATCTGACCACAGGGGAGGGGTTCCGCACCAGGGACACATGGGCATTCCGCATGGGGATCTCAAAGTCTGGGCCCAGTTGAAAGCCCCATCATGTCTCCTCCACATCAGAGGCAGGATGAGGATGAGGATGAGAAGAGAGAACCTGGTTCTGTCTTCCAGGCAGGGCTCTAAAAGCCCAGGCTCTACCGACTTCCTGTGGCTTGCGGCTCCCTTCAAGTTAGGTGGCCAGACCTGCCTCAGGTGAGTGCCCCAAGGAAAAGCTAGAAGGGAAGGGTGGGAGGAGATGTCAGGTCTAGGAAACCTGATTTTCCCCAGGAGCCCAACATGCTCACTATTGGTTTAACATGCAGCCCTGCTGTGATTCACCTGGCCTACTTCCCTCCTGTAACACCTCAGAACATGCACACATATTCTCTCTCTCTCTCTCACACACACACACACCCCACCTGGCCTACTTACTTCCCTTCTGTAACGCCCTAACACATACTGGTGCACTCAGACCTTCCAGCATCACACTGCTCTCAGCTTGAGCCTCTCACAGTCCAGGCCACGGGCCACCGTTTGGTTCTTTAGCCCATAATGCCACTTCCCTTTCCATCGACAGAAATTCTGACTTTCAATTGTCTTCAGAAGCAGAAATCATCCAATTGCCTTCAAATTCTCTAGTCTCCCAGCTCTGCAGCTCCTATCCCCTATGCCAGACCCCATCCTGTTTCCTGAGCGCAGATGGTTACGCTTCCCCACTCCGCAGCAGACCTCCTGTACTGTTCTCTTGCCCCAGATGGTAAAGTCCCTAAGGTCAGGAGCTCCCGTGCCAAAAAGCATCTCCTGGAATATGTTCATCAGTATACATGGGCTGAGTGCCTGACAGTATGTGCAAGCTCCAGGCTTGATGGAGGGTCTGGACTGGACCCTCGCTTTCCACCTGGGTGTCCCTACCCCACCCTTGGGAAAACAAACGATTTATGCTTGGGACAGCACCTCCACTCCAGGCTCCCTGTCTCCTGGCCCCTGTCCTTGCTCCCTTTTCCCATGTCCATGGGCCATCCAGCTTCTCCAAGTCCCTCCAGTGCGGTCACCTGGGTGAGGGCTGTCAGTGGGACATGTGATCCCTTCTAGAGAGGGACCCCATTCATCAGGGTTCAATGTGGCTTCCCACTTCCCAGGCCATTCGTCCTCTACTTGCACCAAGAAACTTCTCCCTAACCCCCTCCCCGCCCCCAAGGAAAAGTGGCTTGGACCGGCCGCAGGGAACAGGAAGAGGTCTGGGCACGGGTCCCTTGGAGCCGGGGGACGCGGATACTGGTTGGAGGGGCTTGGGGCTCCGAGCCTCCGGTCCGCGTGGGAGACGCAACGGACTTGCTCCCCGCGCCCGCCGGGGAGTCGGGCGCAGCGCAGCCTCTGCTCGGCGGCGAGGCGGGAGGAGCCGCGCCGGGACGCCCCAGGCTAGGAGTTCATTGACAGTCGCACCCCTCTGGGCTGGAGCCCGAGCCGCCCCAAGCCCGCTCCTACGCCGCGGTACCTGTCAGCAGCTGGAGCCTGTGTCCCAGCACCTTCATGTCGGCGGCCGGCGCGGCGCGGCTCGGCTCGGCTCGGGAGGCGCGTGGAGGGGAGCCGCGGGCAGCGCGCAGCGGGAGCCGAGCCCGAGCAGCAGCCAGCCGGCAGCCCCGGGCGCTCTCGCCGCCCCCTCCGGCACGGTTTAAAAAAATCCACCAATGGCACAGCCGCGCATCCCCCCCCTAAAAAAAGGCGCCCGCCGCCACCTGGTCGGGGTGAGCTCCGGGAGGCGGAGGGAGGGCGACACGGCGGGGGGGGAGGGTCGCCCGCGCGCCCCGAACAAAGACGCCCGCAGACCCGAGCCTCGCGGCGGGGACCCGAGCGGGCGGCGGCTGGGCGGAGGTCGATGCCCGAGGGGGGTCCTCGTCCAGCCGGGAAGGAGAGGTGGGGCGGCCGGGGAGGAGGGGCGTCGCCCCCGCGTGGGCGCGCGGCGGCCGCGAAGAAGGTGCGGGGCTCGCAGGTCTGCGCCCGGGGCGCGGCGAGGGGATGGGGTGGGGGATGGGATGGAGGGGTGGGATGGAGTGTGGGATGGGGTGCAGGGGCCGGGGCGCGGCGACTCACCGAGGCGGCCGGCGAGACGGAGGCGCAGGCGGGCCTGGGCGCCGACGCCAACGCGTCGGGCAGGTGCCGCGAGCCCGGGTCCCTTCCGCCACGGGCGGGAGCGGGGGCGGGGCGCGGGGGTGGGTGGGTGGGCGTGGGGGCCACGCGGTGCGTGGGGCCTGGCTCCCGAGCCTCCAATGGCTGCGGAAAGAACCCCGTGGGAAGCGTGAGCAGGAGGGCCAGCGGGACGCGCGGGCCTGCCCGGTCTTTGTTCGGGCTCCCAAGGGAACCTCAGCCCACCCCCGCCGCCTGGCCCCACCTCCCACCCCGCGCGCCTGGGTGCCGCTGGGGAAACGCCCTAGGGGGCCGTGGACACCCGGCCATTCTTCCCCAGTTTACTAAGCCTCGAGGTTTCCTCGGAGGAACTCTTCTCCTGGCATAGGTGGTGTCAAGACTGAGACCCGAGCCCCCCAATTCACTGTTCTTTGAGCAGGAAAGGGAGACAGGAGACATAAGCGGGTAGCTGCTTCTGCTGTCTCTGCTCTGGTCCAACTCAGCCTCAAAGGAGGGTCAGGGACCCAGGACGAAATCGCACTCTGGGAAGTATGGGTATCTGGCATCAAGACCCGAAAATTTGGGGCCAGAGAAAAATGCCTGGAGATCGGAGTTTAGGCTCTAAAAGTGACCTCTGTCCCTCCCTGGATTCTAGCCTTTTTGTGTACCAAAAGTACAGAAAGTTCTGGATTAGGTCACCTTTACAGGTGCAGTGTATCTTTCTCCTTGGGGTGGGAATCAAGAAGAGCCAGCCCACGCCCTCCTTTCTTTGTTGGAGCTGCTGTTTGGGGCAAGTTGCTAACTCCAGGTTGCCAGCCGCTGAGGTGGCGCTAAATTAACCCTCCTGCCTGCTGAGGATTTGTTGTGCGGGGGGTCTACAGGTGGGGAACACATTCCCGCTTGGGTGTAGCTTTGTGTTGCTCGGAGTGTAAGCACGGAGATGACCCAGGAGGCCGCTGGCCTGGCTTTCGCTACTTGGGAAGTCCCTGCCTCTCAATGTGCTCCTTTGATAAAGGCTTTGGACGAGCTGCGGCCTGTGGTCCCAGACTGAACCTCCATCTGGGAAAGTTCTTGCCTCCCTCGGCCGGTGGTTCCATATGTAGATGTCAGCCCCCCCCCCCCCCCCCCCCCCCGAGCACGGGGTGGATCCCTCCCCAATATCATGTGATGTCTGGCAAGTTAGTCGTCTCTGTATCATACTCTGGAGTTAGGATGGTGCTCACCTCAGAGGGTTCCTGTAAGAATTAAGTGATGGAACATGAAGAAAATGCTTCACACAGCGCCAGACACACGGTTTAAGTGTTCAGTAAGCAGTCAGTATTGTTATTGATGCAATTGTCATCAGACTTTCCTGAGATCCAATGAACTGCTGGAGTTCTAGTGAGATAATTCCTAAGGCCTCACTTGTTCTGAGTTCAGACCCCAAAGGGTGTTATAGGCTGCCACAAGAGATCTGACACTGTCTGGGGCACGACACCTGTAATGGCCTTGAACTGATGTAGCTTCTCCAATGCAGATGATTCATAACAGTGAATGTTTTCCTGGGTCAGGGTTTTTTTGGAATCCCTGAATGTGGAGACTTGGTAGGTAATGAAGAAAGGGGACTGTAGGAGCCCAGACTGCCTTGAACTTGCTACGTAATCAAGGATGACCTTGAATTTCTGTTCCTCCTTCATGCTGGGACTTATGTGGTGCTGGATGTCAAATCCAAGGCCCGTGCATACTAAGAAAACACTGCCCGCTGAGCTAATTCCCAGCCCAATAGTGAACTTTTTAGACAGGAGAGCAGAACACAGCAGAGGTCCAAGCTCATGCCTGGGTCAGGCTGTCCTTAGAAAGTGTCCTTGGTCCCGTTCAGTGAAGGATGTTTCATCAGTTACTGCCTTTCCAAATAGCCAGGAGCACTGGCTATGCTGTGCTGGAGAAGAGAGCCTCCATTTCCCCACCTGCTACCTGACTAATAACAAAGAAGCTTGGTTAAGAGCAGAGTGGGCAGCTCTTGGGAACGCAGAGCCAGATGTGGTGGTTTGAATGGAAAATGTCCCTCATGGCTTCCTGTGTTTGTGATTAAGCCTCATACTTAATTCCCAAATGGTGGCGCTGTTTGGGAAGATTTTGGAGCCCTTGGGAGGAAGTATGTTGCCAGAGAAGGCTTTGGGGTATTCTAGACCAGGCCTGCTTGCCAAGCTCTCTACTTCCTCTCTGCTAATGTAGAGACGTGATGCTCAGCTGTCTGCTCTGCCATGCTTTCTCCAGCATGATGAAACCTCCCCTCAAAACCATAGACTGAAAATAAACCCTTTCTTTCCCTAAGCTGCTTCTGGTCAGGTATTTTGTGCCAGCAATGAGAAAGGCCTGCCACAGCAGCCTTGGTCTGGCATTAAAACCACCACTGCTGGGGCTGGAGTGATGGCTTACCTGTTAAGGTGCTTACCTACAAAGCCTAAGGACCCCAGTGCCCACATAAGCCAGATGCACAAGGTGGTGCATGCATCTGAAGCTTGTTTGCAGGGGCTGGAGGCCCTGGCATGCCCATTGTCTATCTCTTTCTATCGTGCTCTCTCTCTCTTTCTCAAATAAATAAACAATAAAAATAATTTTAAAAAATCACCACTGCCACCCACAAGCTTGAGCACTGCAGCCTGTTGCTGCCCATAGACAGGGACAATGGATGTTGCCATTTGGACCACCCTGCCTCTGAAGGAGAGGCATGCTGCTGCCCCTGTCACTGTCCTCACTGGGTGCACACCGCCTGTTCTTGACTTCTGTGCACCAGTGTGTACTTCAGTCCAGAGGAGAACATCTGGCTGGAGGAGCTCAGCCAGGCCCACTGGCGAAGCTGTGGAGGCTGGGGGAGGAGTTTGTAGTTTCTCTAGGGGGAGGTGAGCATGTTAGATACTGGTAGCCAAGCAAGTGCCCAGGCTAACCCCGATAACCGCGGGCTTGTGGAAGGGTTAGGAGATGACACTTACAGACGCTTAACTGGAACCCTGGCACTGAAGGACCCACTGTCCCGGGTCACTGAGACTAGCAGTGCACTGTGGTCCCTGAGTGTCGCCAGTGATTCTCCTTCATGCTCGCTCATCTTTGATGATTTCGGCAGGTGAAAGACAAAAGGACCTTGAAGGCAGTGTGGCTTTCTGCCCTTCCAGATGCAGAAGCAGCTCTGGTCCTGCTGCCAGGAGGACAGGTGACTGTGTTTTTCCATTGTGGTGATGAATTGGGCTGAGTCACCGTCCCCTCGTGACTGTGTCAGGGAACAAGTCAGAAGAACAAGCTTATGGGGCGTGGGGCACAGATGAGCCTGGGGCTATTGGAAGCTTTATCTGTTAACAAGGGGAGGGGAGGGGAGGCAGGGGCTCCCCCATCCCCACTCTCTGGTCACGAGCCACACAGCGGAAGGAGTGATGAGAGGATCTCCTTTCCCTTCCTCCATGACATTGACTCCTTGTCCCTTGGTGTTCAGCCCAAAACTGGGGATAACCTGGACATTGATCTTGCTTTGATCATGCACTGATGGAGGAAACCAACTCAGAGCCCCATGATCTGGGTACCAGATGGGCTGCCAAGATGTATAATTGAGGTCATCATGGAGTGCTTGGAACCCTGGGTGTGTGGGGGGGTGTTCAGGAAGGGCTTTCTGGAGCCAAAAGGCATCTAAAAGCCAGGCATGATGGTACACACCTTTAATCCCAGCACTTTGGGAAGCAGAGGTAGAGGATTGCCGTGAGTTCAAGGCCACCCTGAGACTACATAGTGAATTCCAGCCTGAGGTAAACTGAGACCCTACCTCAAAAACAAACAAACAAACAAACAAAGCATCTGAACCTACAGAGAAGTGGAAGGTTAGCAGATGGAAATGTGAGATGAGGAAAGTTTTGTTCACTCATCCATCTATCCATCCATTCATTCTCCATTTGGTCAGGTAGATCCTATCCTGTGCTCAGAGCTATATAGATCCATTTGGTCAGGTAGATCCTATCCTGTGCTCAGAGCACCTTATAGTCCTGACCCTCCCCCAGGAGCTCCTGGGCTGAGGTGGAGAGGGCTGGGCATGCATGAGCAGATAGTGAGGAAGCTGCGCTGAGGCATGGCAGTGGGGGCGGAGTGGGGAGAGAGCCTGGCCTCAGCCTGGCTCTGGAATTTCACCAGCTACCAGATTATCTGTTCCCTGGTCCTGGGCTCTGCAGATGGCTCTCTGGCTATGTTGCCATCCCTTTCTCTCATAATATGCAAGACCATCCTTCCTGACTGGCCAGTTCTCTGCTGTCCAGGTAATCCCAGACTCGCCATGTGCTCTTCCCACCCAGATGGTGGCGGGTCAGTTCCCTTGGTAAACGTTGTCCATCTCCCCTAGGAACTAGCAGACATGGAGTTCCATTGGTGCTGGGTCAAACAAGAGGTGGGTCTGAGAACACATTTTTAAAATTACAATAGTTACATGTATATGCAATGCACAAAATTTATAAAACACAGAAAGAAAAATAAAAATCACATCTATTTCCACTGCCTAAAGGAGGATTAGCCCAGTGTTAGCTGGGCTAGTGGTACAAACCTGTAATCCCAGTACTCAGGAGGCAGAGGCAGGAAGATAATGAGTGTGAGATAGCCAGATCCTAGTTTAATAATAATAATAATAATAATAATAATAATAATATAGCAATAGCCAGTGTAGTATTTGGAGAGGAGGGGTGTTTTACTCAGCTTCATGTTGCTGGAATGAACTTCCAAAGGGACAGTTTATTGGAGGAACATGATTTATTTCAGGCTTACAGATCCAAGGGGAAGTTCCATCATAGTGGAAGGGACTGGCCCTCTTTCACAGATCCAAGCAGAGAGAAACCACCAGCAGCTAGTACACACTCAAAGCAAACAAAAATGGGCAGCAACAGCAGGCACCTAGGCAGGGCTCAGAGTGCTCTGCATACCTTTAGGCTGGAATCAGATCCACCCCCTGTAAAAAATCTTAGGACTGGACCCTCATCCGCCCCTAGTGACACCTTTTCCAGCCAGGTAGCTGGAAACCCAAGATTTGCTTTTTAAAAAAATATTTCATTTGTTGGAGAGAGAGACAGAGAGAGAGGGGGAAGGAGGAAGGGAGGGAGGGAGGGAGGGAGGGAGGGAGGGAGGGAGGGAGGGAAGGAGGGAGAGAGAGAATGGGCATTCCAGGGTCTCTAGCCACTGCACGTGAACTCCAATTGCATGTGCCACCTTGTGCATCTGGCTTACGTGGGTACTGAGGAATCAAACCTGGGTCCTTAGGCTTCACAAGCAAGCGCCTTAACCACTAAGCCATCTCTCCAGCCTGAAATTCAAGTTTTAATAAAACACCTGAGTTTATTGGGGCACTTACATTCAAGCTACCACAGTGGGTATGACCTTTAGCACTTTATTTACCTTGATAAAAATTATTCTTGGGGCTGGGGAGATGGTTCTGGGGGTAAAGTTCTTGACATACAAGCATGTGGACCTGAGTTCAGATCTTAGCACCTACATAAATGTGCCTATGTCCCTAGCCATGGGGAGGTGGAGACAAGGGATCTCTGGGACTTAAAGCTAGTTTAGCTGAATCAAGGACTTCCAAGTTCAGTGAGAGACTCTGTCAAAAAATAAGATGGGCAGGCATAGATGGTAAGACCCTACTGCTGAAGACTCCACATACTTGGGCTGCAAGCCACAGAGAAATCCTGCTGGAACTGAACTGTTAACCTCCTCCATTTAGACCAGCTGACAGAAAGCTGGAAGAAGCCATTCTGCATGCAGTTCAATGGGAGAAAGAGAAATCACCAGTAAAGATACTCAACAGTGGACACTACAAGCCTTATATTTGGCCCGCCAGACCAAATGAGCCAATGGGTGCAATAGTGGCACGTCTGTCATGATGGAAACCAACTGTCCTCTAATTGGACTGGAGGCCCACTCAATGGGAGGGAATACATCCCTGATACTGAAAACTTAAAACACTGGTAGTCATGAGCCCTAGAGGTGTAACGTCTGCTGCTGTCTGGCTAAATGTATATACTATGCTTATCAAACTGCCCAGTAAGCACTTCTCTTAATGTTCATATCCTTATATTAATGCTACTCTCACTTTTGGTAGAGAATATTCTCTTTTCAGATGGTAGTGACCTTGATGACTCAGAAGGCATCATGGTACTAGAAAGAAGTGACAGGAGTGGTCAGAACTGCAATATCTCTATTATGCCTTCCAAGACTCAGGGTATATTGTGGAAGAGGTGGTGGAAGAATGTAAGAGCCAAAGGAAGGGTAGGACTTCTTACAACGTGCTCCCCCCAGACACAAAAGGGCCTGGATATCCATCACCTCACAGTGCTTGACACTACCTACACAAGACCATCATACTAGGAGGAAAAGTTCATGACATCAAAATAAATGAGAGACTGCTTAAGAGGTAGGGGATATAATAGAGAATGGAGTTTCAGAGGGGAAAGTGGTGGGAGGGAGGGTATTACCATGGAATATCTTTTATAATATGTAAGTTGTTAATAAAAAATAAATAAATAAATAAGGTGGGGCTTGGAGAGAATGCTTAGTGGTTATAAGCACTTGTTTGCAAAGTCTACTAGCCCAGATCCAACTTCCCAGAACCCATCAACAAAATGGATGCAAAAAGTGACACATGCATCTGGAGTTCATTTGCAGTGCAAGAAGCCCTAATGTGCATGCATGCACACAGCACATGCAAATAAATAAATTAAAAGCATTTTTAAAAAATAAAGTGGAGGGTGATTGAAGAGACACCTGAAGTTGATTTCTGGCCTCCACATGCACATACACCTGCACAAACACACATGCATAACACACACACAATCATTCTTTTTTAAAATATTTCTTTTCATTGGCCTTTTGAAAAGCTGAGACAGGGGAATCATCATGAGTTTGGGGCCAGCCTGGATTATATAGTGAATTCCAGAACAGTCTGCACTATCAAACAACTCTCAATAAAAGCAGACATAAATTATTCATCTCCAATATAATTATAATAGCTGTAGTGTCTATATTGTATGGACTCAATTTTCTTATTTGAACACTTAGGATGTGTTCATTTCTATCATTGGCAATGGTGTTGCCAAGCCTGCTTTGCTCCTACCTCTTCATTGACATCACAAAGCCACTCAACAGCTTTGCCTGGCCTGTTATGTAGTCTCTGGCCTCTTGTCAATGCCACCCACTACCCACATCTCTAAGACCACCCTAAGGCTCCACAATGTGCTAAAGGATTTGGAATGTGGAAATGCCATTATATTCGTGTTTACTGCAGTGATAGCAGAAAAGAGAACAGATATATGAGCAGTCAGGACACAATAAGCTCAGGTCTACAATTGTCCCTTCTCAAACAGGAACACAATTCTTCCAGCAATGAATGGCATATGACATCTCATGCAACGTGTTATCAAACAGAGATGGTCACTGGAGCCTGCATGTTCAAGGTTTTATTAGAGGTGAGTAATTAAGATGTGTAGTACTCATTTAACCTGTAGTTCTCCTGAGGTCCACACTGACTCAGTGTGGCTCAGGGCCTCAGACATGCTAAAGCAGACATTTGCAGTCGATAATATTGTTAGTATAAACCGTCTGGTTTGATGGATACAGCATGGCCCAAGGTCTCAGCAATACAAAAGTGGTTATCAGATAGGATATTCCCAGGGCACAGAAGGGTCTGACATTTCTTTGGCTTGCACAGGGCTTGAGTAACTCTTACTATTCAGAATCCAGTCATTTGTTTTGCTTCATACATACACATACAAGTTATCATGATTTCATGAAAGAAGAGAGATATGGGGCTGGAGAGATGGCTTAGCAGTTGAAGCTCCTGCCTGCAAAGCTAAAGGACCCAGGTTCAATTTCCCAGGACCCATGTGAGCCAGATACTCAAGGTTGCACACGTGTCTGGAGTTTTCAGTAACTGGAGGCCCCTGGTGCACCCGTTCTTTCTCTGTATTTGTCCCCCTCCCTCTCTCCCCCTCTTAATAAATAAATAAATATGTTTGTTTGTTTTTTAAGGAAGGAGATGTGATGACAAGAAAGTACACTGGCCATCCTGGCAGGTCATGCTGGCAGGAGAAAATGTTTGGTGTGATGTTGCAAACATGAGATGAAGGGCTAGGTGTCACCAGCATGCACCATGAACCTGGCATGAGTATTTCTCTTGACTGTCAGCACCACTTTCATTCAGTCAAGAAACAGCTCAGCTGACAGGCTACCTCTGACACCTGCAGCAGGTCTGAGTCACATGTACCTGCTCTTGGGAAGGGTGGGAGGACATGGTCTGTGACCTTCCACTAAACAAAAGTGTCCTTTATTTTCTTGGACCTTGCTGTGTTGCAACTTGTCCTGGAGATGTGGGCATTTGGTCCATATGATAGATGCCCTGGCCTCTGGCCTTCCCTTTGCGCAGAGCCTCAGCTCCCCTTAAACTGACACTAGGGTAGACCAGCTGTTCCCCTAAGGCCCTATCTCATTCTGTTTTCTTCATTATCCAGCTTGCACGCATGGAACTCAGCCATCAAAGGCCAACACTTCATGGTCTAGAGTCAAACAGCTGTGGGTTCCGTCTCCTGCCTGGTTGGCCCTGTGAAATCTCTTCTCTTCAGTGAATCTAGTAAAGCAGAGGAGTCACCAACCTGGAGCCCAGCACTTAATGGGTGCCCATCAACTGGTGGCTGCTAAGACAATGTAGTGGTTTTTTTAAACATGTGGCCCCATAGACTCAGGCTTGGATCTTGGGCCTCTAGTGGATGGAGCCCTGCTGAGGAGGATGCAAAGATGAATGTCACTGGGGGTGGATCTTGGAATCCATCCCTGAGATCTGTTTGGGGAGGATCTTGAGTCCAGCCCTAAGATGTGTGGAAAGCAGTTGGAGCTCTGGCTGTTCTGATTGCTGGTATTGGTGCTTGCTGGCTGTTTGGTGATGTCTCTCTTCTTGGATCTGTGGAAGTGAGCCAGCTTTTCCCACCACTGATGGTGTTCCCCTGGAATTTGTGAGGCGAAATAAACCCTTTCCTCCTACAAGCTGCTTTTGGTAGAGTGTTTGTCCAGCAATGTGAGGTTAACTGCAACACACAAGTAATGGCATGGTTCCAGATGCACACTGTGGGGCAGAAAGGATCACCGTGACGGGTTCAGGGGTGCAGTTCCACATCCAGCCACCTCGGAACGGAGAGAGGGCCACAGGCCTCTGTGGTTTCTAGACTTTTTAAGGAGAAGGGATGACTCATGTCCATGTTAGGAAGAGACTGGATAGGACCTTGGGGATCATGAGGACTGGGGACTGCTCACAGCAGCGCCTTGGCATGTGCACGTTCTCTGTCCTGGGCCCTCTTTCTTCACTTGCCACGCTGCACTTGCGTCCTGGCTGTGGGCCGAGACCTCACCTGCTTCCTTGATTCTCCAGCTCCCTTTGGTAAGTTCACATTGAACAATGTGATAATTAAAATCATGCTTCAGCATTCAGCCTGACAAGCATTTCCTGCACATATTATCCCATGATAACATATGTGGGCAACTTCTTCAGCCGTCAGAGAGCAGGGTGTAGTTTTGATTTCTGGATTTTACAGAGGAAGACGTAGATCCACAGATGTGAAGTAAATGGCCCCTCCCCTCCTTTGTCCCGCCCAGCAGCCTCTGGGCCTTCTCCTCCCTGGACTAGGAGCTTCCTGGGAGCATGGCTTGCCTTTGCCTCCCTCTAGTCTCAGCACCCAGCACTGGCCTGGTACTTAAAGTGCGCCCAGCAGATGGGAGCTCTCCACCAATGTTTGCTGAATGAATGAGTGAGTGAACACATGAGTGAGCAAATGAGTAGTTGTAGAATCAATGCAGGCTTGGAAACCATTGCAATAAACAAACATTGGTGCTTGTATTACACAATGCCTACCACACCCCAAAAAATTCATGCCCTAATTTCTAGAACCTATGATTTTGTTATGTTACTTGGCAGCAAGGAATGAAGATTTCAGAAGGAAGAAAGGTTGCTAGTCTGCTGACTTTAAAATAGGGAGATCATGGGCTGAAAAGATGGTTTAGTGGTTAAGGCACTTGCCTGTGAAGCCAAAGGACCCAGGTTTGATTCCCCAGTACCCACATAAAGCCAGATGCACAAGATGGCATATGTGTCTGGAGTTGGTTTGAGGTGGCTAGAGGCCCTGGCATACCCATTCTCTCTTTCTCTTTCCCTCTCTCTCAAATAAAGAAATAAATAAAAACATTTTTTAAAAATAGGGAGATTAGCCTAGATTATCTAGGTGGAGACATAAAATCACAAGGGTCCTTAAGAGTTAAAGAAACCACCAGATATAGTGCTGCATGCCTTTAGTCCCAGCACTCAGGAGGCAGAGGTAGGAGGATCGCCATGAGTTCAATGCCACCCTGAGACTACATAGTTAATTCCAAAACAGCCTGAGCTAGAGTGAGACCCTACCTCAAAAAACAAAAACAAAATAAATAAAAATTTTAAAAAGTTGAAGAAGCAGGGCTGGACTGGTGAAATGGCTTAGAAGTTATGGCATTTGCCAGCGAAACCTAAGGACCCCGGTTTTATTCCCCAAGACCCACATAAGCCAGATGCACAAGGAGGCATATGCATCTGGAGTTTGTTTGCAGTGGCTAGAGGCCCTGGCATGCCCATTCTCTCTTTTTCTCTATCTGTCTTTTTTTTTTTTAATCTCTCTCAAACAAGTAAATAAATTAAATATTTTAAAAATAGAATAAAATAAAAAAGAAGCAGGGCTGGAGAGATGGCTCAGCAGTTAAGGCACTTGCCTATAAAGCCTGATGACCTGGGTTTGATTTCCCAGTACCCACAGAAAGGCAGATGAACAAAGTGGCATGTGCATTACAAATAAATAAATAAAATATTCTAAAATAATTGAGGAATGAGCCAGGCATGTGGTGCACACCTCTAAGGCAGAGGTAAGAGGACTGCCATGAGTTCAAGGCCACCCTGAGACTACATAGTGAATTCCAGGTCAGCCTGGACTAGAGTGAGACCCTACCTTGAAAAACCAAAAAAAAAAAAAAAAAAAAAGAAAAGTTGAAGAATAATGGTGCTGGAGAGGTTGCTCAGTGGTCAAGCCTCTTGCCTAAAAAGCCTAGAGCCCTGGGTTTGATTCCCCGGTACCCACATAAAGGAAGATGCACAAAGTGGTGCATGCATTTGGAGTTCACTTACCAGAGGCTCTGGTACACCCATTCTTGTCTCCATCTCTCTCTTTTTCCCTGCTTATAAATAAATAAAAATAAGTATGCTTTTAAAAAGTTGAAGAAGAGGCTGGAGAGATGGCTTAGCAGTTAAAGCTCTTGCCTACAAAGCCAAAGGACCCAGGTTCTATTCCCCAGGACCCATGTAAGCCAGATGCACAAGGTGGCACATGCATCTGGAGTTCGTTTGCAGTGGCTGAAGGCCCTAGCATGCCCATTCTCTCTCTCTCTCTCTCTCTCTCTCTCTCTCAAATTAATAAATAAAAACAAGCAATTATTTTAAAAGTTGAAGTAGAAGGCACAAGTGGGCAGCTTGAGAAGGGCTTGGTTTGACAGTGTTTCTGGCTGGAGGAAGAGCTCAGGCCATGAGCCAAGGCAAGCAGGCAGCCCCTGGGAGCTGGAAAAGACCAGGGTGTGAATTCATTCCTAAAGCCTCAAAAGGGAAGCAGCCATGGTAACATGGTGCTTTTAGATCCATGAGACATGTTTCAGACTTGGGACTTCCAAATCGATTTTTGTTTGCAGTTTTAAGCCACTTTGGTAGTAATTTTTAACATCCCACAATGGTTTGAATGCAAAACATCCCCCAGAGCCTCATGTGTTTTGATTCCTTGATTCCTAGCTGGTAGCAATTTGGTAAAGTTGTGGAGACTTTGGGAGCTGGAGCTTTGCTGGAGGAGGTGCTGAGGGCCAACTTTGAGGTCGATGAGCCCAGAGCTAGTCCACTTGGACTGCTCCCTTCTCCTGCTTCCACGACAGGATGTGACACTCAGTTGTCTGCTCGGCCATGTTTTCATGTCATGATGAAAGTTCCTCTCAAGACCGTAGTTGAAATAAACCCTTTCCTCCTGTAACTTGCTTTGGATCATGTATTTTGTCCTGGCCATGAGAAGGCAACGGCAACACAGCCACAGTAAAATATTAACATAGTGACCCATTGCCAGTACCAAGAACCACATTTCACACTTGGTGGATACTTCTTATGGTTAGCTTGAACTGGGAATTGCTGTAGCACCCACTTACTAGCAGGAAAGACACATAAGAAAAACTAATTTTCATATTTTCCATTTTATATTTTTCATAGGCTCTACCTGGGAGAGCTCAAGAGGAGTCAGAGTTTTGTCTTGATACCAAACCATTGGCCCAAGTTGGGTTGAGTGAGACACAAGGGACATCTGGCTTTACATGAGAACAGGGGAATTAAACCTGGCTCCTTAGGCTTTGCAGGCAAGTGCTTTAACCACTAAACCATCTCTCCAACCCTTATTTGTTTTTAAAATATCTATTTATTTTGTGTGTGTAGGGGGGAGGTGCTGGGACTTCTTGCCGATGCCAACGAACACCAGATATTTGCACAACTTTTTGCACGAGGCTTACATGGGTGGCTTGAGAATTGAAACCTGGGCCAACAGGCTTTGCAAGCAAGCACTTTCACCTCTGAGACATCTTCCTGCTCTCTTTATTTGTCTGTTTTTGTTTTGAGACAGGATATTTATGAATAAAGCCCAGGCTGTTCTAGAACCTGTTGCCCCAGGCTCCTGAGTGCTAAGATCATAGGTGTGTGCCATAAAGGACATGCTTTGGTAAAGGTGCCATGCTTCCTTCTGTACCATGAAGGACAGAAGCTAGTGCGTGGAGGAGACCCTGGAGCCTAGTGGAGCCACTGGGACTTCAACATGGGGAACCTTACTAGCTGGCCCCGTCTCCCATTAGTGCTTTCCTACTGTCCTCCTCCTAGACACTTCAAGCTCTTTCTCCTTGTCAGTTCTCTGAAGCCTTGCCAGATGCCCTGTCAGCCCAAGTGTGCCCTCCTGCGTTCCAGAGTGCTTCCTGGCATGCTCAACCAAACATATGAGCTAACCTGTTGTAGTCACCTTCTCACTGCTGGAACAAACATGGGACCAGAAGCAGCTTATGGGAGGAAAGGGTCTATTTTCAGGCTTACAGATTCCTGAGGAAGTTCCAATGTGGCAGAAGCTGGCTTACTTCCATACATCCACAGCAAAGAGGAGAAAAGAAAAACAAAACAAAACAGCCAGCAAGCACGAACAGCCAGAGCTCAAACTGGCTCTCTACACACTTTAGGGACGGACACACGATCTGTCCCAAGTGATACCTCCTTCGGCAGGGTTTTGCCCACTGTAAACTTGAGTAGGAAGCTTAACCTTAATCAAAAATTTCTGAGGTTCCCAGCATGGTGGCACACACCTTTAATCCCAGCACTTGGGAGGCAGAGGTAGGAGGATCACTGTGAGTGTGAAACCAGCCTGGGACTACAGAGTGAGTTCCAGACCAGTCTGGGCTAGATCCTACCTTAAAAAAGCAAAAAATAAATAATAATAATAATAAATAATCCCTGAGACTATGGGGTGGGGGGCATACGTTCAAAACCACCACATAGCCCCTGTTTGATTTTTCTCTTGCTCATCTAACTTTGGTCACTAGAATCTGCAGGATCCCAGCCAGGGAACAGAGAAGGGAAATTTCCTGAGGAAAGGGACTTTCTTCCTCTGTAGTGCCCCTTCACGTTGGGCAAGGCCTTCCTGATGACCACACATTATATCTCTCTTTGGCCATCTTCATGGCAGCTGGTCACTAGGATGTGCATCCCTGGCTTGTATTTGGAGAAACAGAGCTCCTGAGAGGAAGGCAAAAGTGGGGATTCCTTGGGGGGGATCTTTTGCCTCCAAGCCCAAGCCATTTGTTCTGTTCCTTGGCTAGGCACCCCGATTACCCTGTGCATTATTTATGGCCATTATCTTCCTCCTGCAGGCACCAGATGCTGCCTGCCAGTGTCCTCTGGAGAGGACCAGGGCATTCCTTCCCCTTCCTAGCCTCTGTTGGTATGTGGCACAATCTCCCTCTCTTCCCACCCTCAAGATTCACCCTGTGAGGACAGTTCCCTCTTCACCGAGCTAGTCCATATAGGCAGGCAGCTCCCACCTCCTTCAACGCTGTGGCCATGGCGGAGTCTTGGTGTGCAGCCCCCTGCCCAGGGGACTGTATGGGGCAGGCTGTATGTATGTGTGTGCGTGCATGTGTGTGTGTGTGTGTGTGTGTGTGTGTCTGGGGTGAGTGAAGGATGCGTGTCTGCTGTATGTGTAGGGGGTAGGTTTGAATATTCAAGGTTGGTCCCTTTGTGCTGTCTCTTCTGATGAGTCTTGCAGCTGAAAATGTAACCAATAAAGATCATTTTCCTTTTCTCCTGGGAGGGAGGTGAAAAGTACTTAAGAGTTAAGGATGGGCTGGGCAGATGGCTTGGAGGGGAAGAGTGCTTACCACAAACATGAGGGCCTGAGAGAGGTTGAGACCACCTGAGTTCAATTCCCCCAAACAGCTGGGTATGACCATGTATGTCTGTAACCCCAGTCTTATGAGGGGCAGAGACCCACTGGGGCTTGGGGAAACCAGAGCTCTGTGTTCAGAGAGAGATTCTGTCTCAAGGAAATATGTAGATATGCAGTACAGGAAGGGTATCAGAGGTTGTACTCTGGCCTCTGCAAGCCTGTGAGTGCATCTGCACATTTACATGTGCATAACACGCACACACACACACACACACACACACACACGCACACACCACCCCATACCACACATACAAAAAAAAAAAAAAAAAGGTAAGGTCAGAACCAGGACCCCAGGGTATCCTTTAAAGCTATGTAACATTGAATAAGTTGCTTAATATCTCGATGCATTAATTTCCTCCTCGGCCTACCTACCTAAGTCATTTTGAAGGATCAGGTGAGAGTATATGAGGTGATCAGCACGCAGTCTAAGGAACAGTGTTCCCGGCATGTGTAAACAGACGCTTACTCACCCCAGATAGGGCACCAACCACTGGCCAAAGTAACAAGTCTACCAAAGTATAGCTTGGTGAGCCAACAAGGTTACTTGGCTCAGTTTACAGAAGGATGGGTACCTCCAAACAGTCACATCCCCAATTGTCACCCGGCATGGATGGCTGCTTCCCCATAGCTGCAGTCACCCCTTCCTTTCACCCTTCTGCACACTTTATGCTCTAGGCCCCCAAGACCATGGGAAGAACTCTATACAGCCAGTGGGTAGGCACAGGAAGGGGTAGCTGAGATCTCAGGTGAGGGTCTGAGAGCGCCCCTACCCCACCACCTACAAGGGAAGGTCAGCAGGCCCATAGTGAAGGTGACTTGTGAGCAGCTGCAGCTGCTCCAGTGGCGTAATGATGGTTGTGTTCAGAGGCCCATGCTGTCCAGCAGTTAGCATGGACTACACATACCAGTGGACCACAAAACTCTTGGCAGGAAGGATACCTAGAGGGGGAAAAGTCAAAAATCTAGGGAGGGGCTGGAGAGTTGGCTTAGCGGTTAAGGTGCTAGCCTGTGAAGCCTAAAGACCCAGGTTCGATTCTCCAGTACCCACGTAAGCCAGATGCACATGGTGGCTCATGCATGTGGAGTTTGTTTGCAGTGGCTGGAGGGTGGGGTGCACCCATTCTCTTTCCCTCGCGTGCACATGCATGCATACACACACACACCACTCTCTCACACAAGTAAATAAATACAGTTTTTAAAAGCTGGGGAGGCAGTGCCACTTGGTCCACACTCAGTAGCTAGGTATGGTGGTTTGCTTCAGGTGTCCCCCATAAACTTAGGTGGTCTGAATACTAGGTTCGCAGCTGATGGAGATTTGAGAATTAACGCCTCCTGGAGGCAGCGTATTGTTGGGGGCGGGCTTATGGGTGTTATAGCCAGTTTCCCCATGCCAGTGTTTGGCAGACTCTCCTGTTGCTATGATCCACCTTATGTTGGCCAGGGGGTGATGTCCACCCTCTGCTCATGTCGTCATTTTCCCTGCCATCGTGGAGCTTCCCACCTTTAGCCTGTAAGCCAAAATAAACGTCTTGTTTTCCCACAGCTGCTCTTGGTTGGGTGATTTCCACCAGCAATGCGAACCTGACTGCAATACTAGGTCTCCTTCCTGTCCCTTTCCATGTCTCTCAAATGGCCAATTCCTGAATTCAATGAAAATAAAGATTCTGGTGCATCACGGAACTTGCTCTTTGGGATGTAAGACATTTGGCAAGTGCCAGCTCATACCCCAGAGGTAGGCACCTGCTTCTCCCCACACACCTCCAGCCTCCAGGTCCTCATCTGGCATCTAGTGACTCACCAAGCCCCCAGCCTTGACACCTACCTCACCTTCGTCAGGTAGGACTGAGGGGCAGAAAGACTGTGTCTCGTTTTTCCCTGGAGGTTCCACACCACTGTGAGAGGTTAGCGAGCAAGCGCTCTGCTGGAGATTGTTCTAGATGGGCCCAGAAAGAGTCCTGACTCTGCAGAGCTTTGTCTCCAGGCTCCTCCTGCTCCCTCCTGAGAACTGAAGGAGTGAGCCTCCCCAGCCGCACCGTCTCTCGTTGCCTCTGAGTTAGCCTCATGGCTCCGTGTTGCAGTCTGTTCCCAGTCCCTGGAACTGTTCTTGGACCAGGACATGGGCATCTGTTCCACAGACGTCCTTCTCTAGAGACACAGCAGGCTCTGCATCAAAGCCTTCTCCAGGACTGGCCTTGCACAGTCCACCCACCTGTCAGTGAAACAACCTAGGCATTTGGCAGAGCAGAGTCCAGGAAGCAGGACTGGGCACCAGCATCCCTGTCACTGTAGCCTGGAACCTGGCCAGCCTGTGGGTGCGTGGTGAATACTGGCGGGGGGGGGCTGTGATTAGACAACACTATTAGTACGGCTTACTGGCTGGCCAAGAGCTATCATGTTTTCAGTCTCGTGGGGCCAGCTTTGCCTGGTTTGTGTCACGGTGTTTGTCGCCTGCAGGGAACCAGCCAGTCTGGTTGGAAGATCCGAACTGTTTCAGTGACGCTGGCAGTGCTTAGTGCCATCCATCCATCCTGACCGGAATCAGCTGTGACCGTCATGAGCACATGCCTGCCCGTCTTTTATCTTGTTCTTTTTTAAAAATATATTTTATTTACTTATTTGAGACAGAGAAGGAGGGAGAGAGAGAGAGAGAGAATGGTCGCGCCAGGGCTTCCAGCCACTGTAAACAAAACTCCAGACGTGTGTGCCCCTTTGTGCATCTGGCTCACGTGGGTCCTGGAGAATTGAACAGGGATCCTTTGGCTTTGCAGGCGAACGCCTTAACCACTAAGCCCTCTCTCCAGCTCTTTTATCTCATTCTTCACAGGAGAAGCAGGACCGTCATCTCAAGTCATGAGTGCTTGGGAGGACTACCAATGAACTGAAGTAGTCTGTGTGTTCATGTCACAATCCTACCAAGCAGCTATGGAGATTGTCCCCACTTCAGTTAGCAACAATCACACCTGAATAAATATCAGTGCCGCTGTGCAAATCTATTGTCCTCATTTTATAAACAAGAAAACCAAGGTGTAGGGCTGGAGAGATGGCTTAGCGGTTAAGCGCTTGCCTGTGAAGCCTAAGGACCCCGGTTCGAGGCTCGATTCCCCAGGTCCCACGTTAGCCAGATGCACAAGGGGGCGCACACGTCTGGAGTTCGTTTGCAGAGGCTGGAAGCCCTGGCGCACCCATTCTCCCTCTTTTTCCCTCTATCTGTCTTTCTCTCTGTGTCTGTCGCTCTCAAATAAATAAATAATTAAAAAAAAAAAGAAAAGAAAAAGAAAACCAAGGTGTAGCAATTCTCTTCTCATTGCTGGGGCAAAGCCCCCAATCAGAAACAGCTTATGGAAAGAAAGGGTTTGTTTTGGCTTATAGTTTTGAGAGGAAGTTTCATCCCAGCAGGGGAAACATGGTGAGAGGAGGAAGCTTGCTCACATTGTCACATACCAACAGAGAGGAAGCAGCAAGAGCGGGCTAGCTAGCACCGGCAAGGGACTAAACTAATCCCAAGGCCTGACCCCAGGCACACATCTCAACAAGGCTCCACTTCCCAAAGGCTCCACCAGCTGGGGACTAAGTATGAGGCTTGGTCACAAACACATGAGGCTGTAGAGAACATTGTACACTCAAACCACCATAGTAGTTAAGTTAAAAAACCTTTGACAATATCACAGCAGGAGATCAAAGCCGGGGCCTTGCACATGCTAGGCAAGTACTGAACCATTGTCAGTGAAATACATTCCCAACCCTTACTTTGTGTTTTTCTCCCCATTTTCTTGAGAGGTTAACTCTGGACTCAAGACATTCCTGCCTCCTCCTCTAGAGTGCTGGTGTCACGTGTGTGTGTCCTGTGCCCAGATCAGCTCCCCAAGTCCTCTTCTGTACACTCAGGACCACCCTCCAGTTTGTAATCCTGCTTCCACATCCTACTTGTGGTGAATATACTTGGTGTCTGAGTCTGAGCTAATTATTTTGAATGACATTTGGAACTCAGCTCTGCTGGGTCTGATGTGTTCCCTTCTGCTAATTTAATTACCCCAGTTTTTTATTTATTTATTTATTTATTTATTTATTTATTTATTTATTTATTTGAGAGCGTCAGACACAGAGAGAAAGACAGAGGGAGAGAGAGGGAGAATGGGCGCGCCAGGGCTTCCAGCCTCTGCAAACGAACTCCAGACGCGTGCGCCCCCTTGTGCATCTGGCTAATGTGGGACCTGGGGAACTGAGCCTTGAACCGGGGTCCTTAGGCTTCACAGGCAAGCACTTAACCGCTAAGCCATCTCTCCAGCCCTAATTACCCCAGTTTTGAAAACAAGTGTGCTTTGAAAACCTGTTTACTGGACCCACTAACCTGCAGGTGCTTCCACCTTTGTCCTTTGTTTTCTTCTTTCAAATCGGGTTCACACAAACCTGGAGGTTTCAGAGCTAAAACTTGACAATACACAACAATCATGAAATAACTAAAAATTAATTGAGTACTATGGCCATGTATCTGGCTGGATCAAATCCAGTTGGGTATTTCAACTTAACTTACCTATCCTGTTTTTTTTTCTTTTTTGATTAAAATTTATTTTATTTTTATTTATTTGAAAGAGGGAGGGAGGAAGAGAGAGAATTGGCATACCAGGGCCTCCAGATGCTGCAAAAATTCAAGATGCATTGCCACCTTGTGTATCTGGTTTACATGGATCCTGGGGAATCAAACCTAGGTCCTTTGCCTTTGAAGGCAAGCACCTTAACCACTAAGCCATATATCCCACCCCCTTTTTGTATTGGGGATTTTTTTGTGAACATGCATGTGTGCACGTGTGTGTGCATGCATGCATGCTCATGCCAAGGCCTCTTTGCTGCCGCAAATGAATAGCAGACACTTGCACCACTGTTTGCATCTGGCTTATGCACGTGGCTTGGGGAATTAACCTGGGTGGGAAGGCTTTGCAAGCAAGCTCCTTCAATCTGCTGAGTCATATCACCAGCCCCCCACCCTCCTTCTCAGTCTTTTCAGTGTAGCCTGCCTGGTGAAGGTAGAGAAACTTTTTTTTTTTTAATTATTTATTTCTTTATTTGAGAGCGACAGACACAGAGAGAAAGACAGATAGAGGGAGAGAGAGAGAATGGGCGTGCCAGGGCTTCCAGCCTCTGCAAACGAACTCCAGATGCGTGCGCCCCCTTGTGCATCTGGCTAACGTGGGACCTGGGGAACCGAGCCTCGAACCGGGGTCCTTAGGCTTCACAGGCAAGCGCTTAACCGCTAAGCCATCTCTCCAGCCCTAGAGAAACTTTTCACTGAAGTTTAAATGTGCATTTCTCCCACAGATCATTCATGAGTCTTCTGTTCTAATCTTTTGTCTTAACCCAGGGCACTTGTGAGTAACTATTTGAAAAAGGATTTTTGTGGATGCAGCGTGGCAGTTACTTCCTCACAACAAAACAACCAACAAGAAGCAGTGTGTGGGAGGAAGGGACTTATTACAGCTTACAGTTTTGAGGGGAAGTTTCATCGCAGTGGAAAGCATGGCAGAGAAGGCAGCTGAGTGTCACATCTTGTCACAGCAGCAGAGGAAGGAAGTTGTTTGAGTGAGCTGGCTCTGAACACCCAGTGCAGTGGACTGAGGAGCATCCAAGATCCTCCCCCAGTGATAATTTCTCCAGCCAGATTCCATCTCCCAAAGGTTCTACCACTTTCCCAAATTGCCACCAGGTGGGGAACAAGTATTCAAAACACATGAGCGTGTGGAGGACGTGTCATTCAAACCACCACATGTAGTGAAGAAGAGGTCATTAGGGTGGGCTGGAACCCAACTTAACTGGCACTGATACTGACCTGTACAGGAGAAAGGTGATCATTGAGAAAAGAAAAGAGGCTGGCTTGCTCCATGGGAGGGAATGATGCCTAGTACTAAAAACCCAGTCAAAAGCCTATGGCTGAGGAAGTCATAGGTCCTAGAAGGAAAGTTACTACCATTATTTGGCTAGGATATGTTGTGCCCATTGAACTGCCTTCCAGACATTTACATCTGTACCCATAGATTAGTGCTGTTCTTGGCTTTGGTTAGAGAATCTCATTTTCACAGTGCATGGCAATAGAATAGAACACCTGATGTTCCAACCTTTTTTCAGCACCCAAAGGTGAGTGGCCCCACCACAGGTGAGCTTATGAGGTGCTGCAAGGGCACATACATTTGCATACACCACATACCACACTATACCACAAATGAAAAACATCAAAAAGAAAACTTTTAAAAGAAATCTCTGTGAACAAGGAGGCAGATGTTGGAGTAATGCATCTACAAGTCTAAGACTATCAGAGTCAGCCGTGGACCCCAGAAGCCGGAAGGTGCAGGAGGGCATTTTCTCTGATGCCGAGGGGGAGTGTGGTCCTGCCAATACCTTGGTTTCAGAATCTAGCTCCCAGGACTGTGGGGAAAGACATTTCTGTTGTTGTAAGCTGCCTAGATCGTGGTACTGTATTTCAACTACAACAGGACACTACACTACTTCCTGCACCTACTGGAGCTTCCCCTTTCCCCAAGTGGTTTCCTGGTGTGGTCCACTGTGCACCTGCCTTTGGCCAGAATTTTATAAAGGCTCACAGAGCCTTCTTATGAGGAAACTCCACAAGCCACAGCTCCAAGAGCTTGAATCTATTCAATCCAGCCTTGTTAGAGCTCTATTTGTAAAGGAAGGGACTGGATGAATCCATTCTTTCCAAAGCCTTGCTCCCTTCACATCTATAGAAACTCCCAGACCAATCAGACAGTATAGAGCTAAGGAACCATCAAGGGACTCGAGAAGTTGCCCTTGTGTGCTAGGCAGGGCTTTAGGGGACTCAAGAGGTGTCTGTACCAAGAGGATGTAGCCTGTTGGCTCCCAGAGCACCTCCCCTTGCAGCACCCAGGAGAATCTTTCCATGACTTGGTTATCTCAGCGTCAATGACAAAAGTCCTCCGTAAGTCCAGGTGCTGCGCTGAGCCAGCTCTTCCATGTGTAGATCAGTACAAGTGCCTCACTCAGGAGGTAGAAGCCCTGAAGTTGAGCCGTTTCTGCTGTGGAGGCTTTTGCCCTCTGCAGTATTTATGATCCTGCCTCTATCAGCTTCCTTTGCCGAAGAAGTCACATCTGCTTCCTCTCATTCTCCAAAAGCGGGTGGAAATGAAATGGCAACAAACAAGTCACTCGCTGTGTTCTTCAGCGATGAGAAATTCTGGAGGGATAAGAGTCAGGTCCTGTCACAGTACCAAAAGTGAGCCAATACAGGAGCAGGGCTGGCGGGTTGGGATGGAAGATGCAAATGCTCCGTTCATGTCTGGCTGAGTGGGTGCAGAGCGCTGTGAAGCCCCCAGACATGCTGGTCAAGCCTAACCAGATGCTCCCTCTGCATGGATATGCAGGGGCTGGATAGCCAAGTCATTGTGGCATGGGCATTTTAAAATGCTCAGGAGCCCTCAGAAAGCATTTGGAGTAAAGTGCCCAGGATGGAAACTGTGTGCATATATGAGACAGTCAATGAACTAAGAATATAAATTTCTTCCTCAAGCCAGTGCCCCACCCCACTCACCAAGGGAGTGGTTTTAGAAGGACAGGCCTCTGTAGAAGAGCCCTCAAGATTGGGATTAATGCCCTTATCAAAGTATGTATTACCTACTTAACTTGCTACTGTGAACAAACACCTGGCTAGAAGCAACTTAAGGGAGGAAGGGTTCATTTTGGTTTACAGCTCAAGGAGGTACAGTGCAGCATGGTGAGAAGGCAAGGCTGCAGGTGGTAGGTTACAGTTCGTCTAGTCAGAACACCGAGACTGGACTGCAAGTGAGGCAGGGGTGTCAAATCTCAAGGCCCACCTCTGGAAACTCACTTCCTTCAGTGAGCCTCCACCGCCGAAAGATCCCACAATCTTCCACAACAGCACAGCCACAGCTGGAGACCAAGTGTTACCACACATGAGGCACAGGAGACCCTTTCACACTCAAGCCACAGGAGACCACAAAGCTAACGGACTCTGTCCCCCTGCAGACGGTGGTGGTTTGACTCAGGTGTCTCCCATCAACGTAGGTGTTCCGAATGCTAGGTCCCCAGCTGATGGCAATTTGGAATTAAACCCGCTGGAGGGAGTGTATTGTTGGGGGCGGGCTTATGGGTGTTAGAGCCAGTTTCCCCTTGCCAGTGTTTGGAACACTCTCCTGTTGATGTTGTTCACCTGATATTGGCCAGGAGGCGATGTCCACCCTCTGCTCATGCCATCGATTTCCCCTGCCTTCATGGAGCTTTCCTTTTTTTCCACAAGCTGCTCTTGGTTGGCTGTTTTCTGCCAGCAATGTGAACCTGACTGCAACAACCACAGAGCTAACTAACTCCTTCCCATGGGAGACCATGGAGCTAACTTGTTATGAGCAACTGAGTCACACAGAGATGGCACCAGAGATAGAGTAGAGAATGAGAAAATTTACTCATGTCCACATGGACTCATGGGAATAACTTCCAAAGCCTGAGTCCTGAGCCCAGATGGCTCAGCAGTTTGGCAGACAGTGTGGCAGACAGTCTCACATCACCTTGAATTCTTTACACTATTGATGGGTTACAAGTTTCTAAGGTTGCATGATGTGGGAGCACAAACAGAAAATTCCTTAGCAATAAATCAGTAATAAGAAAGTACAAACATAGAACAGAAAGCTGTTTGTGTCACCAGGATGGCTGAGTGGTCTAAGGCACTGTGTTCAGAAAGTTGTCTGTTCAGGGGTGCTTCTGTCTATGGCTGCATAAACCAGGTCACATACAAGCAGGGTGCAGTGCACAGATAGGGAGGACACTCAGGGTCATGCTGTCTCTCTGGTAAAGGCTTTTACAGTAGAAACTGTGAGCCGGGCGTGGTGGCGCATGCCTTTAATCCCAGCACTTGGAAGGCAGAGGTAGGAGGGTTGCTGTGAGTTTGAGGCCACCCTGTGGCTACATAGTGAATCCAAGGTCAGCCTGGACTAGAGTGAGACCCTACCTGGAAAAACAAAAACAAAAAAATAGAAACTGTGTTTCAGAGTGTTATCTGGGTCTGGTTTCTTTGTTAAATTTCTTCTACCACAAGCTAACTCCTCGGGCCATGTGAAGGGGCTGTGAGAAGACAGCGGCGTGAGTCAGGAAATGGGCCCTCACCCCACAGCAGATCTACTGGCACCTTGGCCTTGGACTTATCAGCCTTCAGAACTTTAAGAAATAAGTTTCTGTTTCTCACAAGCTACCCAATTTTGTGATTGTTGTAGCCTGAATGGACTTTAAAACAACAACAATTTCAGACTAGAAAGATGGCTTAGTGGTTAAGGTGCTTGCCTGTGAAGCTTAAGGACCCATGTTTGACTCTCCAGATCCCAAAGATGAGGCTAGCACAAGGTCACACATTCCCACGAGGTGGCACAAGTGTCTGGAATTTGATTTCAGTGGCTGAGGCCCTGGCATGGCACTTCTCTCTCTCTCTCTCTAAAAAAATAAATAAATAAATAAAAACAGTTTCATGTTGAGGCTATTTTGCTATATTGTTTTCCAGCTGTTGCTATAACATGTTACCACAAATTGGGTGTCTTTAAACAACAGAATCTAGGGCTGGAGAAATTGCTCAGTGGTTAAAGCGCTTACTTGCAAAGCCTAAGGGCCAAGGTTCGATTCCCCAGTGCCCATATAAGCCAGATGCACAAGGTGGTACATGTGTCTGGGGTTCATTTGCAGCAGCTAGAGGACCTGGTATGCCCATTCTCTCTCCCTATCTGTCTCTCTCCCTTCTCTGTCTCCTTCTGTTTCCAAATAAATAACTAACTAACTAAATAATAATAATAATAATAATAAACAGAATCAAGCTGGGTGTGGTGGTGTACGCCTTTAATCCCAGAATTTGGGTGGCAGAAGTAGGAGGATTGCCATGAGTTTGAAGCCACCCTGAGATTAAATAGTGAATTCCAGGTCAGACTGAGCTAGAATGAGACCTACCTTAAGAAAACAAACAAACAAACAACAACAAAAAAAAACCAGGGCTGGAGCGATGGCTTAGAGGTTAAACGTTTGCCTGTGAAGCCGAAGGATCCCAGTTCGAGGCTCAATTCCCCAGGATCCAAATAAGCCAGATGCACAAGGTGGCGCATGCATCTGGAGTTCGTTCCCAGTGGCTGGAGGCCCTGGCACGCCCATTCTTTCTCTCTCTCTCTGCCTATCTGTCGCTCTCAAATAAATAAATAAAAATAAACAAAAAATTTTAAAAATGTCCAAAACCCAACTCTCCTCCCGCCAAAAAAAAACAAACCCAGAATCTATTATCTCAAAGCTCTGGAGGTAAGAAGTTCCAATGAACGAGCAGAACTGTGGTCCTTGTGAGGTCCTGGGGGAAAATCCAGGTCTTTCTTTGCCCAGCTCCTCAGAGGCCTGCACTCCTCAGCAGTGGCTCTTCCTAGCAATGGAACTCTGACTTCTGTTTCTTCCATAGCACCCTGCATCCTCATCATGTGGCCTGACTGTCCATCCTCCCCTTACAATTACCCATCTAACAATCCAGCATAATCCTCCCATCTCAGAGCCTTCATTTAATTATACCGGCCAATCCCCGTGCCATATAAACGAACACATGCCCAGGTTCTGAAGATTGCCATGTGGGCGTCTGGAGGAGGACACTTCTATCACGTGTACTACAGGAACACACCCGTGCAAGGCTGTAGATATGTTGATGTCAAATATTGAAAGCATGGAGACACACAACATCTCACAACCTGGTTGAAAACTGTGCAGTTGTTCTGTGGACTTGTGTACAGCAGTCTTCCTACTATGCAATTGTACAGCCATAGCAGAGCGAGGTAGGGCCGAGCAATGGCTCTGCAGTGGCGAAGTGCTTGTCTCTCAAGCATGGGACATGATTTCAGATCCTCGTACCCACATAACAGCCGGGTATGGCTCATGCCTGTAATCCCAGAGCTAGGGAGGTGGAGACAGAAGAATTCTTGAGACTTGTTGGCCAGCTTGCCTAATTGGTAAGCTTCAGATTTAGGAAGAGACCCTATGTTGTAGTCAGGTTTGCATTGCTGGCAGAAAACCCCTGACCAAGAGCAGCTTGAAGATAACAAACAGGTTTATTTTTGCTTACAGACTCAAGGGGAAGCTCCACGATGGCAGGGAGAATGACACCAGGAGCAGAGGGTGGACATCACCTCCTCCCCAACATCAGGTGGACAACAGCAACAGGAGGGTGTGCCAAACACTGGCAAGGGGAAACTGGCTATAACACCATAAGCTGCTCCCAACAATACACTGCCTCCAGGAAGTGTTAATTCCCAAATTTCCATCAGCTGGGAACCTAGCATTCAAAATGCCTAAGTTTATGGGGGAAACCTGAATCAAACCACCATATTGCACTCCTGGCCCCCATAAACTGACAACCATACATGATGTAAAATGTAATGCATTCAGTCCAATTTTAAAAGTTCCTATAGCCAGGCATGGTGGCACATGCCTGTAACCCCAGGACTCAGGAGGCAGAGGTAGGAGGATCGCTGTGAGTTTGAGGCCACCCTGAGACTACATAGTGAATTCCAGGTCAGCCTGAGCTAGAGTGAGACCCTACCTTGAAAAAGACAAAAACAAAACAAAGCAAACAAACAAACAAAGAGCCCATAATTTTTTAATTTAATTTTTATTAACATTTTCCATGATTATAAAAAAAATCCCATGATAATGCCCTCCCTCACCCCCCACTTTCCCTTTGACATTCCATCCTCCATCATATTACCTTCCAATCTCAATCATTGTACTTACATATATACAATGTCAACCTGTTAAGCACCCTCCTCCCTTCCTTTTTCTTCCCTTTATGTCTCCTTTTTAACTTACTGGCCTCTGCTACCAAGTATTTTCCTTCTCACGCAGAAGCCCAATCATCTGTAGCTAGGATCCACATATGAGGAAGAACATGTGGCGCTTGGCTTTCTGGGCCTGGGTTACCTCACTTAGTATAATACTTTCCATATCCATCCATTTTTCTGCAAATTTCGTAACTTCATTTTTCTTTATTGCTGAGTAGAACTCCATTGTATAAATGTGCCACATCTTCATTATCCACTCATCAGTTGAGGGACATCAAGGCTGGTTCCATTTCCCAGCTATTATAAATTGAGCAGCAATAAACATGGTTGAGCACATACTCCTAACGAAATGAGATGAGTCCTTTGGATATATGCCTAGGAGTGCTATAGCTGGGTCATATGGTAGATCAATCTTTAGCTGTTTTAGGAACCTCCACACTGATTTCCACAATGGCTGGACCAGATTGTATTCCCACCAGCAGTGTAGAAGGGTTCCTGTTTTTCCACATCCCCGCCAACATTTATGATCATTTGTTTTCATGATGGTGGCCAATCTGACAGGAGTGAGATGGAATCTCAAAGTAGTTTTAATCTGCATTTCCCTGATGACTAGTGACGTAGAACATTTTTTTAGATGCTTATATGCCATTCGTATTTCTTCCTTTGAGAATGTTCTATTTAGCTCCAAAGCCCATTTTTTGATTGGCTTGTTTGATTCCTTATTATTTAACTTTTTGAGTTCTTTGTATATCCTAGACATTAATCCTCTATCAGATATATAGCTGGCGAAGATTTTTTCCCATTCTGTAAGTTGCCTCTTTACTTTTTTCACTGTGTCCGTTGCAGTACAAAATCTTTGTAATTTCATGAGGTTCCAGTGATTAATCTGTGGTTTTATTGCCTGAGCAATTGGGGTTGTATTCAGAGTCTTTGCCAAGACCAATATGTTGAAGGGTTTCCTCTACTTTTTCCTCTAGCAGTTTCAGAGTTTCAGGTCTGATGTTAAGGTCTTTAATCCATTTGGACTTAATTCTTGTGAATGGCAAGAGAGAAGAATCTATTTTCATCCTTCTGCAGATATATATCCAGTTTTCCCAACACCATTTGCTGAAGAGGCTGTCTCTTCTCCAATGAGTATTTTGGCATTTTAATCAAATATCAGGTGGCTATAGCTACCTGGACTTACATCTGGGTCCTCTATTCTGTTCCATTGATCTACATGTCTGTTTTTGTGCCAGTACCATGTGGTTTTTGTTACTATGGCTCTGTAGTATAGGTTAAAATCAGGTATGGTGATACCACCAGCCTTATTTTTGTTGCTCAGTATTATTTTAGATATTCGAGGTTTTTTGTGATTCCAAATGAATTTTTGGATTGTTTTTTCTATTTCCACAAAGAATGCTTTTGGAATTTTGATAGGGATTGCATTAAATGTGTAGATTGCTTTAGGTAAGATTGCCATTTTCACAATATTGATTCTTCCAATCCAGGAACAAGGGATGTTTCTCCACTTTCTAGTGTCTTCTGCAATTTCTCGCTTGAGTGTTTTAAAGTTCTCATTGTAGAGATTCTTTACTTCCTTGGTTAGGTTTATTCCAAGGTACTTTATTTGTTTTTGATGCAATTGTGAATGGGAGTGATTCTCTGATTTCATCCTCTGTGTGTTTGTTGTTAGCATATATGAAGGCTACTGATTTCTGTGTATTTATTTTGTATCCTGCTACATGGCTGTAGGTTTTGATCAGCTCTAACAGTTTGCTAGTAGAGTCTTTAGGGTCCTTTATGTATAGAATCATGTCATCTGCAAATAATGATAACTTGATCTCTTCCTTTCCAATTTGTATCCCTTTTATGTGTGTCTCTTGCCTTATTGCTATGGCTAAGACTTCCAAAACTATGTTAAATAAAAGTGGGGACAGTGGACACCCTTGTCTTGTTTTAGTGGAAAAGATTCCGTTTTTTCCCCTCTTAGTAATATGTTGAGCCCATAATTTTTTTTAATTTTTAAATTTTTATTAACATTTTCCATGATTATAAAAAAATATCCCATGGTAATTCCCTCCCTCCCCACCCCCACACTTTCCCCTTTGAAATTCCATTCTCCATCATATTACCTCCCCATTACAATCATTGTACTTACATATATACAATATCAACCTATTAAGTATCCTCCTCCCTTCCTTTCTCTTCCCTTTATATCTCCTTTTTAACTTACTGGCCTCTGCTACCAAGTATTTTCCTTCTCACGCAGAAGCCCAATCATTTGTAGCTATGAGAGAGAACATGTGGCGCTTGGCTTTCTGGGCCTGGGTTACCTCACTTAGTATAATCCTTTCCAGGTCCATCCATTTTTCTGCAAATTTCATAACTTCATTTTTCTTTACCGCTGAGTAGAACTCCATTGTATAAATGTGCCACATCTTCATTATCCACTCATCAGTTGAGGGACATCTAGGCTGGTTCCATATCCCGGCTATTATAAATTGAGCAGCAATAAACATGGTTGAGCACGTACTTCTAAGGAAATGAGATGAGTCCTTTGGATATATGCCTAGGAGGAGCCCATAATTTTTATCAATTCCAATGATATTCAAACATTCCAATAGTCCAAGGTCTTTTAACTGAGCCATAATACCAAAAAATCCCCCCAAAACTCATAATGGCACAGAATAAACACTCACACTGCAAAAGATGGCCTTGGGCATAGCAGAGAAATATTCAAGCAATACAAGATTTAAATAGCACAAACATCAAACTCTGTAGCTCCAAGTCCAACAACTCTAGCCAGTGGCAAGTCTCCAAGTCCTATAATCCTAACCAGCAACAAGTCTCTAGAGTTCCAATTCTGCCCCTCCAGCTAGGCTGCTCACAGTCCTGGAAAACTTCATCTGTGCCTGCAGTTCTTAGCAGCTGTCTCATGGTCCTGGCATCTCCACTGGATCTCCACTGCAACCCACGGTTCATCCTCATGGCTCCATGCAGACACTCCTGAGCAGACCTGCTTCACACTGCCCATGGCTGTTTCCAAAACACAAGACTGTGTTGCAAATTCAATGACCCTCTCTTTCCTATATTTCTATTCTCTATAATACCAGATGGGGTGCCAATTTGTTAATCCAGGGGGGAATAAAGGAGACTTTGAAGAACAGGACACTCCTTCAGCATGCAGACACCTTCAAAAGAGTCTACATTCTTTCTGTTGTTCCAGTGCAAGCCAGCTGACCCAATCTCAAAGGTTGTAATCTGAATGGGCAGAAGTTTTGGCACAAAGGTTTCATTTTTTCTGTGCCATATCCCTCTGTTCATACCAGTCCCTTTCTATGCAAAGCAACCCTGCACAACCTCTCAGGACACCAGCATAACAGCAAGCCTGTCACACAAACTGCTTCTATCCCAGTCCAGGCAAAGCTCTTCCTCACCCTCATAAGCCAAACCTCACAGTCCATAGTTCTTACTGCATTCAGGTCTTTTAACTCTGACCAAAATAGTCCATCAAGCTGTACTTATAGCACTACAAAGTATCTCTTAGGCCAAGGCTTAAAATCCTTCCACATTCCTCTTGAAAATCAACTCCCAAAGGCCAAAGTCACACAGTTAGGTGTCCAGCAGCAACCCCACTCCTCTGGTACCAACTTTACTGTTGCAGTCAGGCTCATATTTCTGGCAGAAAACACCTGACCAAGAGTAGCTTGTGGGGGAAAAAGGTTTATTTTGGTTTACAGACTCAAGGGGAAGCTCCATGATGGCAAGGGAAAGAACAAACAAACAAACAAAACAGCAAGAGCAGAGGGTGAATATCACCTCCTCCCCAACATCAGGTGGACAACAGCAACAGGAGGGTGTGCCAAACACTGACAAGGGGAAACTGGTTATAACACCCATAAGCCTGCTCCCAACAATACACTGCCTCCAGGAAGTGTTAATTCTCAAATCTCCATCAACTGGGAACCTAGCATTCAGAATACCTAAGTTTATGGGGAACACCTAAATCGAACCACCATACCCTATATCAAAAAATAGGGTAGTAGCTAGACATTGTGGTGCACACCTTTAATCCCCACACTCGGGAAGCAGAGTTAGGAGGATCACTGTGAGCTTGAGGCCTGTCTGGGACTACAGAGTGAATTCCAGGTCAGCCTGGGCTATAGTGAGACCCTACTTTGAAAAAAAAAACACCAAAAATAAATAATAAATAAGGATGTTAGGCAGCGATTGCAGAAGACACCTAACAGCAACCTCTGATCTCTACACAGAAGCATATATAACATGCTTACAGACCTGCACACATGTGTACTTATACAAACCTGAGCGCGCGCACACACACACACACACACACACAAAAGAAGAGTGATGTAGATGGAAGGATAACAGTGCCATGTTTTTGAATAAGAGAGAAATTTCAGAAATTCACAAGTAGTTTCTTCCATAAATACTTTACATGCCTACAGGAGCAAAGAGAATATCAGTAAATCAAAAATAGTTCATTATCCCTTTGGTATACAAACTACAGAAATATGTGTATGCACAGGAAAACATTTTATCTGGAAAGTAAACACAAAATCATGACTATCTAAGGAGACAAAAAAGAGGATTTGGGGCTGGAGAGATGGCTTAGCAGTTAAGCGCTTGCCTGAGAAGCCTAAGGACCCCGGTTCGAGGCTCAGTTCCCCAGGTCCCACGTTAGCCAGATGCACAAGGGGGCGCACGTGTTTGGAGTTCGTTTGCAGTGGCTGGAGGCCCTGGCGCGTCCATTCTCTCTCTCTCTCTCTCTCTCTCTCTCTCTCTCTGCCTCTTTCTCTCTCTGTCTGTCACTCTCAAATAAATAAAAATATTTAAAAAATAAATAAATAAAAAAAAGAGGATTTGTGCTTTTTAAAAAATTTTTTTATTTATTTGAGAACAACAGACAGAGAGAAAGAGACAGATGTATATATAGAGAGAATAGGCGCACCAGGGCCTCCAGCCACTGCAGATGAACTCCAGACGTGTGTGCCCCCTTGTGCATCTGGCTAACGTGGGTCCTGGGGAGTTGAGCCTCGAACCAGGGTCCTTAGGCTTCATAGGCAAGCGCTTAACCGCTAAGCCATTTCTCCAGCCCGGATTTGTGCTTTTGATGGTCTTCATACTGTTTTATCTTTTCAACAAGCATTGGATTATTTCTGGTAAAAAATGAAAATGAATTAAAAAAGGGAACCATTGGAGAAGATTGTTATCTCAACTCCCATTTCATAATGACAAAACTCATCACTGAAAAAAAAAAAAAAAGAGGAGCATAAAATCAGAAGAGAGAAGGAAGGAAGAAGAAGAGAATAGGGGAGCAAAGCAAAAGTTGGCTTGGAGAAGGGAAGGCTTCGGGGCACTCTGCCAGGCAGGAACCAGCAGCTCTCCTGGCCCTGTAGGTGATTAGTGACTTTGTCAACCAGGGAAGCCACAAATATGAGTCCAGGGCAAGGTCAAATTTGCCAGGGCTTGGCCTAGACCTGCGTTAACAGGTGAGTCCACCTGCCTCAACTCTGGGCCCTCCTCACCTCCCACAACCATCACCATTCCAGTTCAATGTCTGGTCTTCCTCTCAGGCCCCTGGCACACCCTAGTTTACTGAAAGCACAGACTATGTGGTTTGGGGACCTGGCCACCTGTCCCAACCATGGCGGTCCACAAGGCTCTGGTTGTCAGCTGCCTGAGGCTTTGTGGCTGGGAGGTGGAGGGAGAAGGAGGTGCTCAGGGACCCTTCCTTGACCAGAGCACTGTCATTCCAAACCTAAATGGCCCTGAGAGCTACCACGTGGGAGCCGGGCCCAGGAGCCAGCAAAGCGAGCTTTTTTCCTCAGCCAGCTCCTGTGTTCTGGGAAGAAGAGAGAGCAGGCTCGGCACCAAGAAGCAGGGATTACACGTAGAAGACAGAACTTCAGGCTGTTCTCACTCTGTTCTTGGGTGCCCGCTGTGTTTTTGGGTGCCCGCTGTGTTCTTAGATGCCTGCTGTATTCTTGGGTGCTCATTGTGTCTTTACTAACCCTGAAGTCAGAAAAGTTGAACCACCCCTACAGCAGTTTGATCGCTTACCCAGGCTCCCCAAGACGTGCCCCATTGCTATGCCTCTTCTCCCACTGCTTTCTCACAGGCAGGCACGTGCTGCCCCAGGCCGGTTGCATGGGGCTGTTCCCATCACCTGAAGCACTTGTTCTCCAAAATATCCTTATTTTTTCTCCTCCTTGAGGATTTTGCTCCAATGCCACTTTTCAGGGAGCCCCCTGTGCCATCCTGCTCAAACGGCAGCCCCGACTGTGTCCTAGCTATCCCAAGCCCACCCTGTTTACTTCTCCCTGCAGCGCTGGTCACCTCCTCACGGGTCACTTATTTACTTTGCATACTATCTTCCCTCTTCCAATCAAAGCTTCACTAGGGGACCAGGAATGAGGCCCAGCAGTAGACACTTGCCATTTTATTTTATTTGTTTTTTTGAAGTAGGGTCTCACTCTAGCTCAGGCTGACCTGGAATTCACTATGTAGTCTTAGGCTGGCCTTGAATTTATGGTGATCCTCCTACCACTGCCTCCTGAGCGCTGGGATTAAAGGCGTGCGCCACCATACCAGGCTGACACTTGATATTTTAAGACCCTGGCTTCCATCCCACAACTGGAAAAATCAAATAAAACTAAAACTTGGTTGAAAACTCCATGAGGACAAAAATTTTTGTCCATTTTATAAAGTTCATTTTAATTTACTTATTTGCAAGCAGAAATAGAGAGAAGTCAGACAGACAGAAAGAATGGGCACACCAGAGTCTCCAGCCACTGCAAATGAACTCCAAATGCATGCACCACTTTGTGCATCTGGTTTTATGTGGCTACTAGGGAATTGAGCCCAAGTTGTTAGGCTTTACAAGCAAGTGCCTTAAAGTGCCTCTCTTCAGCCCATTTTTGTCCATTTTATTTACTAGTGTAAATACCGGCCTAGGATACTGAATCTGAACCCTCAATAATCTTATGAATTCTAATGATTCAACCCCAGAATTCTGCCTCTAGGAACTTATTCTTCAGAAGTGATCACAGATGTGGGCAAAGAGATGGTTAGAAATGTTATAAAGGCAAAACTCTGGAAATAATAAGAGCTGACGTTTAATTACCACTTACTGTGCGCCAGCCCACTTCCAAACATATTATGCATATAAACTCGTTTAGTCTCATAACACCCTGAAACCCGCTTATTACTGTCTGGGTTTTACAAGCCAGGAAGCAACCCGAGGGACTGGAGCCAGGGTTGAAGTTGTGCATCTGAATCAGGAGGCATGGCTCTTGCCTATAACCCCAGCCGTTGAGGTTTGCTGGGAGTTCAAAGTCAGCATGAGCTTCAGCCTGAACCCACACTCACAGGTAATGCAAAAGAGTGCAGGCTGTTCTTGTTAACTTATTTATTTGTGTGTGCACGTGTGTGTGTCTTGCCTCTGCAAATGAACACAAGTCATACGTGCCTCTTTTTGCACCTGGCTTTACATGGGTGCTGGGGGGCGGGGGAATAGAACCTGGGCCAGCAGGCTTTGAAAGCAAGTGCCTTTAACCAGCGAGTCATGTCCCAGCCCCAGAGGGCAGGCTCTTAACTGCTCTGTGGATCAGTGCTTCAGCTGTAGGGAGTCCTTCAACAGAGCCTCTTAAAGTGATGTGGTTGACAAGGGTTTGTCTCCAAGGGTGTGATGTGTGTGTGCCTTAATGATATATTTGCTGGGAAGAAGTCAGCTTTATCAGACTTCCAAACATATCAGGAACCATGACTGCAGAATGTTCTAGATACACAAATTCGTGGGTTGTCAGTGTTGTCCTCAGTTAACTTAGGCATGAAGAGATTCGATGTTGTCTTTAACACAACCTTTTCAAATAATTTTTTAAAGATTTATTTATTTATTAGAGACAGAGAGAGGGAGAGAGAGATACAGAGTGAGTGAGAATGGGCACACCAGGGCCTCCAGCCACAGCAAACAAACTCCAGATGCATGCACCACTATGTGCATCTGGCTTACGTGGGACCTGGAGAATTGAACCTGGGTCCTTAGGCTTCACAGGCATGCACCTTAACTTTTAAGCTATTTCTCCAGCCCTCAAATAATTTTTTAAAAGCTTCCTTCTTCCCAAATAAACTTTCTTCTTTCTTGTCCAAAACTGTGCTGCGAAAAGCAGGTTACAAAAGTACATTCCGTTATGACTACACTTAAGGACTCTATGTTAACAGTCAACATTTTGTGGTGATGAAATTATGAGTGTTAAAACTTCTGGTCTTGGGCTAGAGAGATGGCTTAGTGGTTAAGGCATTTGTCTGTGCAGCCTAAGGACCCAGGTTTGATTCCCCAGGTCCCAAATAAGCCAGATACACAAGGGGGTGCATGAGTCTGGAGTTCATCTGCAGTGCCTGAAGGCCCTGGTGTGCCCATTCTCTATCTGCCTCTCTCTCTCAAATAAAAATAAAGATATAAAAACCCTTCCAGTCAAGGTGTCAGAAAGAATGTAAGAGTCAAAGGAAGGGTAGGACTCCTTACAACATGCTCCTCCAGACACAAAATGGCCTGGATATCCATGACCTCACGGCAACTGAAACTACCCACACAAGACCATTATAGTAGGAGGAAAAGATGATGACATCAAAGTAAAAGAGAAGCTGGTTGAGAGGAGGAGGAGGTGTGATGGAGAGTGGAGTGGTGAAGGGGAAAGTGGGGGAGGAAGGGAATTACCATGGGTTATTGTCTACAATTATTGAAGTTGTCAATAAAAAAATTTAAAAAAAAACCTTCTGTTCTTGAGCCAGGAGTGGTGGCTTATACTTATCAAACCAGCATTTGGGAGGCTGAGGTAGAAGGATCACTGTGAGTTCAAAGCTATTCTGGGCTACAGAGTGAGTTGTGAGTTCAAGACCAGCCTGGGTTACAAAGTGAGTTCCAGCTCACCCTGGGTTAGAGTGAGACTCCATTTTGAAAATAGAACAAACAACATTTTTGGTCTTTATGTTCTTTACATAATTGTAAGAATATATATATATATGTATATATATATATATATAATTAAAATATTTATTTATTTATTTGCAAGCAGAGAGAGAAACAGATAGAGAGAGAAAGAGAGAGACAGTGACAGAACAGATGCACCAGGGCCTCCAGCCACTACAAATGAACCCAAGATGCATGCGCCACTTCGTGCACCTGGCTTTACATGGGTACTGGGGAATCAAACTTGGGTCCTTAGGTTTTGCAGGCAAGGGCCTTAACTGCTGAGCCATCTCTTCAGCCTAACTTTTTTTTTTTTTTTTTTGAAAAAGTGTCTCATAGTGGCCCAAGCTAACTCAAAACTCACTCTGTAGCTCTAAGTTGGCTTCAAATTCATGGTGATCCTCCTACCTTAGCTCCCCGAGTGCTGAGATTAAAGGCGTGTCCAACCACACCCACAAATCATTTTTGGAAACTGGGTGTGTAGTTCAGTGGTGCATCACTTGCTTAATATGAATAAGGTTGTGTGTTCAATCTTCAGGACCACAAAAATTAATCTTGTTGAATTACTTTTTGTAATTCAGAAAACTTTTTTAAAAACTTTTTTATTTTTATTTTTTTGACAGAGATAGACAGACACAGAGAGAGAAAGAGGCAGAAAGAGAGAGAGAGAGAATGGGCACATCAGGGCCTCCAGCCACTGCAAACGAACTCCAGATGCATGTGCCACCTTGCGCATCTGGCTTACGTGGGCACTGGGGAATTGAGCCTTGAACCGGGGTCCTAAGGCTTCACAGGCCAACGCTTAACCACTAAGCCATCTCTCCAACCCTAGAAAACTTTTTATTTATTTTTTAAAAAAGAGCCAAGCATGGTGGCTCACACCTTTAATCCCAGCACTTTGGAGGCAGAGGTAGGAGGATCGCTGTGAGTTTGAGGCCACCGTGAGACAACATAGTGAATTCCAGGTCAGCCTGAGCTAGAGTGAGACCCTGCCTCAAAAAACCAAAAATCAAAAAAACAAAAACAAAAAAAAAGAGAGAGAGAGAAAGAAAAGAAAAGAAAAAAGGAAAAGCCAACCCTTTGGGAAGATAGTTTGGTAGTAGCCACAAAAATGTTCTATGCACACCCTTTGAGCATCAATTCTATTTCCAGGAGTGTTTTCTGCCTGTGAGTCTGTGTGTCCTGGGCCAGTGACTGCAGTGTGGTGAAAACTGATTAACAGCCCAGACCTTCATAGAAAGTGAGGGTTCAAGTACCATAAGGCATCTTGTACCATGACAAACCCTGCTGCTGTTGAAAACAAAATGAAGCCCAAATCAGGTAGTGAAGCCTCTGAGAAGACATAGCTCTAGGTGAGAGGAGGAGAGCAGACGGACGGTAAGTTCTGACACAGGTAATGGACTTGTGTACGAGCACAGGGGGGCTGGAAGGGGTCTACAGCGACCCTGAGGCAGGCGCTGGGAGCAGGGCGTGGGAGTGGGAGGGGAAGGGAGCTTCATGTTTTGCTCTGGAGTTTTAAGTCTGTTATAAGAAACACATTATTTATATAATCAACTTAAATGTATGCAGTAAAAATATGACAGTTTTAAAGTAAGAAAGCCACTTGGGCTAGAGGTATAGCTCAGTAGCAGAGCCCATATGCAGAGTACTCAGTTTGATCCTCGGCCCCACCTCCCCAAAAAGAACAATTTCAAACTCCAAAATGTCCCCCATTAGGCTGCTAAAGGGCTCCATTTACCAACTGACAGGAATCTTGATCACTGTCAGGAACAGAAACAGGCTAGTGAGGGGAATATCTTATGTCACACAGCACTGATATATCCCAAGCAAGAACAATATTGGGGCCTGGAGAAATGGCTTAGCTGTTAAGTACTTGCCTATGAAGCCTAAGGACCCCAGTTCGAGGCTCAATCCCCCAGGACCCACGTTAGCCAGATGCACAAGGGGGTAGATGCATCTGGAGTTCGTTTGCAGTGGCTGGAGGCCCTGGCAAGCCCATTCTCTCTCTCTATCTGCCTCTTTCTCTGTCTGTTGCTCTCAAATAAATAAATAAAAATAAATGAAAATAAAGAACAATATTGGGAGGAGGCTGGAGCATGGTGAAAGGTAAGTAACAAAAGTTAGGAGAGGCTGGGCATGGTGGCGCACACCTTTAATCCCAGCACTTGGGAGGCAGAGGTAGGAGGATTGCCGTGAGTTCAAGGCCACCCTGAGACTCCATAATGAATTCCAGGTCAGCCTGGGCTACAGTGAGAGCCTGCCTCAAAAAGCAAAACAAAACAAAAAGTTAGGAGAGGCCAGACGTGATGCTGCACATCAACAATCCTAGCAGTCAGAAAGTTTTGAGGCAGGATTGTGAGCTCTAGGTCAGTCTGGGCTACACAGTGAGACCCTGTCTCAAAATAAGCAAAATCAAGTGAGAAACTGGTAAAAAGCTGCTGGATCTCAACTTGGTGGATTCAAGCCAAGCATGTGCAGGACACGGGGGAGAGGGCTAGGCGGCTGTCAGCCTGAGGAATGGTCTGACCTTGGCCTAGGCCTGTTTTTCCCTGGAGCGTTCTCATTTTTTCTGAAGATATCAGCAGGGTTCCTCAGACGGTTATACATGCAGTACATTCATGACCCTCTCCCCCACATTGTACAGATGAGAGTGAGGACAGAGGTGAGCCACTTGCCCCCAAATCATGCAAAGCTGGGGTTTGAGCTCAGGTGTTCTGAGCCTAGACCCTACACCCCTAATTACAAAATGAAGGGCTAGAGATTCAGCTCAGCGGCAGAGCCCTGACCTAGCAGCATAAGGCTTTAGGTTTGATCTGTAGCACTACAGCAAAACAAAACAACTGCAGGGTGTGGTGGTGCATGCCTTTTAATCCCAGCACTTGGGAGGTAGAGGCAGGTGGAGCGTCATGGATACAAGGCCACCCTGAAACTACAGAGTGAATTCCAGATTAGCCTGCGCCTAGAGTGAAACCCTGCCTTGAAAAACCAAAAAATTAAAATTAAAAAAAAAACCTAATTATGAAATGACCCCTTACTTGAAATTATGGAGGAGGTAACAACTGACACTTCTGTTTCTTTTTTCTTTTTTCATCTAGGTAGGGTCTCGCTCTAGCAAGGCTCACCTGGAACTCACTCTGTAGTCTCAGGCTGGCGCCGTAGCCTCTCCTACCTCTGCCTCCCAAGTGCTGGTATTAAAGGTGTGTGCCGCCATGCCCAGCTCTCTAGTTACTTTAAAAAATTATTTATTTATCTGAGACAGAGAGGGAGGGAGAGACAGAAAAGGAGGCAGAGAGATAATGGGCGCGTCAGGGCCTCCAGCCACTGCAAACGAATTCTGGATATATGCGTCACCTTGTGCCTCTGGCTTCTGTGGGTCTTGGGGAGTTGAACCTGGGTCCTTTGGCTTTGCAGGCCAGCACTTTAACTGCTAAGCAATCTCTCTAGCCCTCTAGTTACTTTTTGAAGATTCAAATTGGCTTGAGGAGCAGCCAATAGAGTCCATCAGTCACGCGAGTGCAGTGGGGCAGAACCCATGGACTCTCACCCTAAACCTTTACAGTCTTGGATGTTTTAGGACACATGCATTGAGAGGTTTTCCCTGGTTCTAAGACAGATCACGCTGTAATGGATCACGTTCTGTTTTTTGTTGACAGTCTCAACTACTGAATCCTTAAATTTATTCCCGGATGTAATTCCCAACAGGGCTGGCTGCTGAGAGAAGATGCTCAGAGACCAGACTGACATTATGGAAATGAAACTCTAAACCAGCGCCTTGGGCTGCAAAAATCAGGGGACTCAATTCCTATTTGGGTTCTATTTTTATTAAAACCCCATTAGCTTGTTTCTGTCAGAGCAATTAAAGTGTCAAGGCTTGCTGTTCTGTTCTGTTGTGGAGGAGGGTTGCATTGCGCACTATTGTTAGGAGAGAACTTTCTTTTCAAAAGGACCCTGGGGGCTGGAGTTTCAAGCTATCTCAACTCCAAGGTGGGTTTTCTTAGTAGACAATTTGATAACACCCTATGCAGCTGGTCTGGAGGTAAGTGGTTGAAGATAATCTAATTTTCCTTCTCCTTATCTTTCCTTTTTGCCTATTAACTCAAAACTGGCCTAAAGGTTTCTACCAGCCTGCCGCAGCAGAGAACATAACTTTCTTTCACACCTTACCAGGACACAAGGAGGCTAAGTGTGAGGTTTCACCAGAGCTGCAGAGCAGTTGTGTCTCTACTCTGATACCTTAAGAGCAGCTCGACCCACGTGAACCAGGAGGCCCTGTCCTTATTCCATGCCAGGGTGGCACCACCTGCCACCAGCTGGTGGGGCTTGTCCCACCACATGAATCGACGTGTTGACTGAACGGCACATTCTGCAGGGGGTCAGCTTGTAATTTGGGGCCATTAATAGTGCATCTACCAAGTGTAAGGACACGTGCTGGAGTATGGTACTAGGATGTGTATTTCTAACACATTCACAGGTTGGTGGCCCATTCTTTGAGAACTACTGAGGCAGGTTTTGGTTTGTGTTACTCCCCTGGAGGCCTTTTCTGAAACATGCTGGTTTGGAAAGGTGGGCTGGCCTTAGGCTCTCAAGGCCATCTCTCTGGCCCTTGCTGGGCTGGTACTTCTGATACTGTCATGTCCACATTCCTAGCCCCATCTCCTTGACTACCAGGTTACTGGCAAGGCCCCATATCTCCTCTTCACCTCTCAAGAGAACTCTTTGGTCCCTGTTTCTTTTCTAAAACCTCATCTGTCTCTTATCCACACTTCTGCCACTCAGGCCTGCTTTTGTTCCTCAGAATGTGCCATACCACAGAATCTTGTTTTTTGCCCTGGGACCTTGGCATTTGCTACCCTTGCTGCTTGGAATGATAGCCTTCCTGGGTTGTTCACACAGCCAGCTCTTCACCCTTCTTTGAACTCCCCATGTAAAGATCCCCCAGCTATTTTCCTTCACACATCCTTTAATTCACTCCACATATTGAACCACCTGCCTCGCATGTAGAATGAAAACCCCACAAGGGCAAGAGGGATGTCTATCTCCCAGCCCTCCCATGTGGGCCCCACTACCACCAGCATCCCTCACTGGAGAGGGATGGATGGATGGATAAATGGATTTGTTTTTGCTCTGAATGGAATCAACAGTAGAGACTTGCAGGGAACTGGTTGAGCCCTGGGCTCTTTCTGCAACAGTCAGTGGTTCCTTATTGTGTTTTTGGGCAAGAGAGTTGGGTGGGGACAGAGGACGGCAGGGAGATCTGTAACAGCCAGAGTTGCTGATTAGCCACAGCGTTAAGTCCACAGACCACTCAGTGTTCTGCCAATTTAGATACCCAGATTAAACAGGCCCCAGGCCCTGAGGCAAAATGCCATGCAGAATAACTTCTCAAAAATAGCAACCTACAATCTCAGGAATGAGCATGAATTATCAATGCCATGAGCAGTGTTTGAAACAGAAAGCGGGTTCTGACTTATATTGCAGATAATGGCTTTGCGACACAAAAGTTGGGTAAACCTTTCCAAAGGAAAAGCCACTTAGGAATGTGGCTGGGTGATCTTGTAGAAGTTGTGTTGGAAGGCCAAAGAGTGTAGCAAGAGATGCCTGGGGGCGACATGGGAAAGGGCTGCTCTGGCCTGGTTCTGCTGCTAACTGCCCAGTAGAGCAGGGTAGGTGAGAGCCTGACTTTCTAAACTAGTAGGTCTAGATGCCAGCCCTGGCCCAGCCTCAGTTGCTGTGTGCCCTTGTATATTTTCCTAACCTTACTGTTTGAATTTTATTTATTTATTTATTTTTGTTTTATTCGAGGTAAGGTCTCACTCTGGTCCAGACTGACCTGGAATTCACTATGTAGTCTCAGGGTGGCCTTGAACTCAACAGTGATCCTCCTACCTTTGCCTCCTGAGTGCTGGGATTAAAGGCGTGCACCATCATGCCCAGCACTGTTTGACTTTAAAATAGAGGTACCAGTAGTTTGCCTCTTAGGGCTCTTGTAAATATTCAATGGGAAGACAGGGAGTAATCACAATAACTGGCATGGAGTCAGGTCTCACTAAACAGTAGCTTTTATTAGTAATGCTTGTATATAGAGAAAGACACTATACAACCTCTGTGCCTATTCCTTCCCCACTCTCTTTCCTCTCTCTGTTCCCCCCTCCTCTTCCTCTTCTTTATTTTGATGTAGAGAGGCAGATAGAGAGAGAATGGGTGCACCAGGGCCTCCAGCCACTGCAAACAAACTCTAGACGCATGTACTGCCTTGTGCATCTGGCTTACGTGGATACTGGGGAATCGAACCTGGGTCCTTAGGCTTCACAGGCAAGTGCCTTAACACTAAAGCCATCTCTCCAGCCCCTTTTCCTCTTCTTCTTTTTTTTAGTATTTTATTTTTATTTATTTGACAGAGAAAGAGGGAGAAAAAGAGAGAGAGAGAGAGAGAGAGAGAGAGAGAGAGAGAGAGAGAGGAGAGAACAGGCATGCCAGGGCCTCCTGTCCCTGCAAACGAACTCCAGATGTGTGTTCCTCCTTGTGCATCTGGCTAACATGGGTCCTGGGGAATTGAACATGGGTCCTTTGGGTTGGCAGGCAAATGCCTTAACTACTAAGCGACCCTTCCAGCCCCTTTTTCCTCTTCTTTAAAGATAGGTTAAGAGTTTTTCTATTCATCAGAAGATATTAAAAAAAAAGTTAGACAAACTATGAGCTGGGGCTGGTGGTACAAGTTTATAATCTCAGCTACTTGGGAGGCTAAGGTAAGCCTAGGCTATATAAATGAGGCCCTAACCAAAAAAATAAAAACATAACAAAGTTAATTTTCTGTTAGGTATTTATTGTAAGTACCTTTTGGTACTTTCAATGAGCAAAACTTTCTGGAAGAGCCAAATGGTTGGGAACAGTACTTCAGCTCCTCCCCAAATATCATCTGACAAACCCTGACCTTGTATGCTGTCTTGAGCAGGGAATTGCCAGCTAAGCAGCTGACAAAATTCTTGGACAAAATGAGTTACTCCAGAGAATCCAGAGAACTCTGAGGAACTCCATTTGTGCTTCAGGAGACTTTGCAATAGTCATGACAGCTCCAGGCAACTAACTCCAGCTTTGGAAGATGCTACTCCAGACAAGCCAAGTGTTGTAGACAGTCCATGTTGCTGGGATGAGCATCCAAACCAGGCACAGTTTATGGGAGGAGGAGATTAACTTCAAGGGATGGCTTAGTGATTATCCAGATGCATGAGGGGGTGCACTCGTCTGGACTTCATTTGCAATGGCTGGAGGCCCTGACACGCCCATTCTCTCTCTCTCCCTCTCTCTCTGTCAAGTAAATAAATCAAAATAAAATATTTCTTTTAAAAAGTGACAAGCAAGACCCCCATAGAGCTCAAACTTCCCCAAATACCTTTGGACTAGAAATCAGATCCACCCCCAAACACACCTTAGGGCTGAACCCCAGGATCTACCCCTAGTGACACCTCCTCCAGCCAGGTGGCTGGAGACCCACCCAAGTTACAAGCTTTAGTAAAACACCTGAGTCTATGCAGGACATACATTCCAACTACCACATTCCACCCCATGACCTCCAATAGACTCGTGACCATCTCACGTAGTAAATCTTATCCAGTCCAAATTCAAAGGTCCCCATAATCGTTACCAACTTTAGGACTGTTTTCAAAGTCCAAATTCCCATCTGAGAGTCAAGAATGTCTCTTAACTGTGAGTCCTGCAAAATCAAAACATGCTATGAAGGAGGTGGTATGTGTGAGCTGCAGTTAGGCAAAGCAACACATTCCTCTCCAGTTAGCTTATCAAAACACTTGGAGCTGGGCGTGGTGGCGCACGCCTTTAATCCCAGCACTTGGGAGGCAGAGGTAGGAGGATCGCCATGAGTTCGAGGCCACCCTGAGACTACATAGTTAATTCCAGGTCAGCCTGGGCTAGAGTGAGACCCTACCTCGAAAAACCAAAAAAAAAAAAAAAAAAACCAAACACTTGGTTTTCTCTACAGACCCACATACAATTGCCCAAGGCTCATAGTTTTTTGTTTTTTTTCCAAGGTAGGGTTTTGCTCTAGCCCAAGCTGACCTGGAATTAGACTCAGGCTGGCCTAGAACTCATAGTGATCCTCCTACCTCAGTCTCCCTAGTGCTGGGATTAAAGGCATGTTCCACGTGCCTGGCTCATATTATATGGCTTGTTTTGTAGTAGCAGAAACACTTCTAAAAATCACAATGGTCTATGGAAATAACCACATTTCAGTGAAGTGAGTCTTAAAATTTTCATTGATTTCATTTTTAAAAAATATATTTTATTTATTTGAGAGAGAGAGAATAGGTATGCCAGGGCCTCCAGCCACTGCAAATGAACTCCAGACACATGTTCCCCCTGTGCATCTGACTTATGTGGGGCCTGGAGAATTGAGCCAGGATCCTTTGGCTTTGCAGGCATACCCTTTAACTGCTAAGCCATCTCTCCAGCCCCATTGATTTCAATTTTAAGCCTTAAAATCAGAGAACTTGATTTTCACATCTGGTCATGTTGTTAACATGATATAACATGACATAACATGGTATATGGCTCTTTCCCCTCTAAAAATCTTTGGAAAGATGTAGAAATATAGCTGGTGCAATCCTTTAAAACGTCGATCAAGCCTGGGCTGATTTAAAACCAAGAAAATATTTCTTGGACTGGCCCATTATTTGAGAAGCACAACACTTTAATATTTATCCAGAATGTTGGATTAAGAAGAGTGGGCTGGGCATGGTGGTGCACACCTTTAATCCCAGTGCTCAGGAGGCAGAGGTAGAAGGATCACTGTGAATTCAAGGCCACCCTGGAAGTACAGAATAAGTTCTACGTCAACATGGGCTGGAGTGAGGCCCTACCTGGAAAAAAAAAAAAAAAGTGGGGCTGGGGATACAGTGGTACAGTGCTTGACTAGCTTGCATCTTACTGGTTTATTTTATTTTTTTAAGTAGGAAAATAATAAGAGTGAACATGAAGTGCTAAATTAGAAATGATAGTATTCTTGGACACACTTTAAAAACATTCTGCTTCTGAACAGAGATAGCCTAGTGCCAGGACCATTAAGATAAGGCCACTCTGGAATAACTGCAGCTGGTTTTTGTTTTCTTTCCTCAAGTCTAAACCGATCCCCACCACACTTTCCTTCATCTCATCATACCATCCTCCTCTATCTGCCACCTGTGCCGCACTTTGGGGTGGAGTGTCCCAGGGAAGTTTTAGTTTTATAAAGGGACACATGTAAGTCATGCAGCCATCAAGCCAACTTCTGTCAAGGGTGAAACTGGGGCAGAAAATGTCACACATGTTTGGAACAATGGCTTTTTTTTATAATGAGCCATTGGTGGGAGTTTGCAAGAGCTGGTTCTCTGTTCTGCTCAATTCTGAAACACCAGCAGCTCCCAGGCACTATTTTCAGAGCTGTGCTCGCACTTGTTAATAATGTTGGTATATAAAGTCATGATCACTTTAAACTCATTTAGACACAAGGGAAGTTAGCTAGAGGGAGCCTGAAGAGAAAGGGAGAGACAAATTACTGTCAGAAATGGAAAGGATGCTAGGCATGTTTCTTTTTTTTTTTTTTTAAATAAATATCTTTATTCATGAGAGGGAGAGAGAGAGAAAATGGGCATACCAGTGTCTCTAGCCACTGCAAAAGAACTTCAGACACATGCAGTACCTTGTGAAATCTTAGGAGTTTTAAGACTTATAGTGTTTTTCAATTGGATGGGAAAAATCTGATACAGAAAAAGCAACAGATGTGAAAAAATAAATAGGCTTTTCCATTCTTGATGAATTTAACAGCAGCTTCTTGTCTTGCCTGGATAGGCCTGGATACCCCACCAACCCATGCAATGGAACCACTCCAATAAAATAAACTGTTGAATGGTAGTGAAGACATAGATACTGGTTTGCTCTTTAAAAAGGAAAAAACAGACTGACCCCTAAATACAACATGGGATCTTGGATTGGGTTCTGAAACAGAACACTAATGGGAAAATCAATTGAAGTCTGAATAAAGCCTCTCGTTTCATATGTTGTATCAATATTAGTTTTTGGTTTGGATATATGTACCCTGATTGTGGAAAGTGTCAGGAGAAGGTAGTTGACAAGTCCAGGGGAACTCTCTATCCTACTTTTATGACTGTTCTATAATAAAGTTATGACCCTGTTTTGCTGATTTGACTCTAATCTCCCAAAAAGCAGGCACAGAGAGACTAGTTTCTGGGGACAGGTGGACCCATGTACCTTTCTCCAGACCACAGGGCAACAACAAGACAACAGAGCTATCAGCAGAAGCAGGGGGACATAGGCCAGCACTGTTGCAAGTAGCCTGGGAAGTTTCTCCCTTAGGACCCTCAACCCAGGTGTGATGGTTAATCTGTTAATTGTGGTTAATTTTGTTGTCAATCGGTTTAGTAATCCACAGAAATCCCTTTCAGGTGGGTCTCTGAGGTTGCTTCCAGGAAGGATTAACTGAAGGAGGAAGTCCTTCCCCCAGAGTGAGCCCTTTCCCCAGAGCAGGAGGTCCCTCTCAGAGGGGGACTTTATATAAGGAAGGTCTGGGTGAAGAGCCCCCCTTCCTTCTTCCCACTTGGCTGCCAGAGCTGCTCGCTGCCTTCCAGCTTGGATTGAAGACCAGTGTGGACTGAAGACCAATGTCAACCAAAGACCCACACGGACTGAAACCCAGTGGTTCCGAAGGAAGCCTCCAGGCCTTCCAGCACCATCTGCAGTGTCAGATAGGGACTGCGGAGGGAGGTATGTGGCCACGTCGTGGACTGAGCAGCTACCAGGTTCCGTGATTCTTGGGCCTGCAACTGCTATTGGACTACCGTAAACTAATCCAATAAGTTCCCTTTTTAAAATAATTCATTCTAGGGCTGGAGAGATGGTGTAGTGGTTAAGCGCTTGTCTGTGAAGCCTAAGGACCCTGGTTCGAGGCTCAATTCCCCAGGACCCATGTTAGCCAGATGCACAAGGGGGCGCACGCGTCTGGAGTTTGTTGCAGTGGCTGGAAGCCCTGGCGTGCCCATTCTCTCTGTCGCTCTTCTATCTGCCTCTTTCTCTCTCTGTCACTCTCAAATAAGTAAATAAAATAAATAAAAATCTTAAAAAAAATAATTCATTCTAGCAGTTCTGTTCCTCTAGAGAGCCCTGACTAAATACACCAGGTAAAGCTGCATCCTTGACTATGCCACAGAAAACAATCGCAGAAGCAAAGTGAGCAAGTTTACTAAGCAGAACTAAAGAACAGTATGTGTGTACATATAAACAGTGAGGTCAGAGAGCGCCCGTGAAAAGGACATGAGTATGCACCGAAGACACAATGCTCAAGGTATGCTTACATAGCTGTAGGATACTGTGGATTTCAACGTAACATTACTCCAAGGTTGGAATTTACAAGACAAGATTAAGCAATGTTTAAAAATTAAGTATAAAGAGCTGGGGAGATGGCTTAATAGTTAAGTGATTGCCTGTGAAGCCTAAGAACCCAGGTTCAGTACCCCATATCCACGTGAGCCAGATGCACAAGGTGGTACATGCAGTGGCTGAAGGCCCTGGCATACCCATTCCTCTCTGCCTCTCTCTCTCAAATAAACGAATAAAATATATATATATATATATTTAAATAAAGTGAGCTGGGCGTGGTGGCGCACGCCTTTATTTTTTTTTTTTAATTTTTTTTTTTAATTTATTTGAGAGCGACAGACACAGAGAGAAAGGCAGATAGAGGGAGAGAGAGAGAATGGGTGCGCCAGGGCTTCCAGCCTCTGCAAACGAACTCCAGACGCGTGCGCCCCCTTGTGCATCTGGCTAACGTGGGACCTGGGGAACCGAGCCTCGAACCGGGGTCCTTAGGCAAGCGCTTAACCGCTAAGCCATCTCTCCAGCCCCGAATAAAATATTTTTTTAAAATAGGGCTGGAGAGATGGCTTAGGAGTTAAGCACTTGCCTGTGAAGCCTAAGGATCTGGGTTCAAGGCTCTATTCCCCAGGACCCACATTAACCAGATGCACAAGGGGCACACGTGTCTGGAGTTTGTTTGCAGTTGTACAGACCCTGGCGCGCCCATTCTATCTGCCTCTTTCTCTATCATTGTCAAATAAATAAATAAAAATGAACAAGAAAATTTAAAAAATAAAAAAAGTAAGTATATAAATGAGTTGGTTTCCTTACCTTTTAAAAATATTTTTATTGGGCTGGAGAGATGGTTTAGCAGTTAAGGTTCTTGCCTGAAGAGCCTAATGACCTGAGTTTGATTTCCCAGTACCCACATAAAGCCAGATGCACAAAGTGGTGCATGTGTCTGGAATTTGCAGTAGAAGCTCTGGCACTCCCATTCTGCCTTGTCTCTCTGCTTGCAAATAAATATATTAAAAAATGACTGTTTAAAATATTTTTTTGCAGTGACAGCAATATCTCTATCACAACTTCCAAGGCTCAGGGTCTATATCAGAAGAGGTGGTGGAAAGAATGTAAGAGCCAAAGGAAGGGTGGGACTCCTTACAACGTGCTCCCCCCAGACACAAAATGGCCTGGATATCCATGACCTCACAGTGCCTGACACTACCTACACAAGACCATCATAAGAGGAGGAAAAGACCATGACATCAAAATAGAAGAGACTGATTGATATGGGGAGGGGATATGATGGAGAATGGGGTTTCAAAGGGGAAGGTGGGGGGAGGGAGGGTATTACCATGGATATTTTTTATAATTATGGAAACTGTTAATAAAAACAATTGAAAAGAAAAAAAAAATATTTGCAATGAGAGATGGATAAAAAAAATGGACCAGCAGGGCCTCTTGCTGCTTGAGCTTCAGATGCATGTACCACTTTGAGTCTGGCTTTATGTGGGTACTAGGAAAATGAACCTGGGCTGGCAGACTTTACAAGGAATCACCTTTAACCAGAGCCATCTCCTGGGCCCCTTATTTAGCTTAATGATTCTACGTAAGTGTAGTTCATATGTTATTTCACTTGATTTTCCTTTTCTGGCTTTGAACTCATGGTGATCCTCCTACCTGAGCCTCCCAAGAGCCACCGTGATTGGTTTCTTTCTTTCTTTTTTCTTTTCACAATTTTTATTAACATTTTCCATGATTATAAAAAATATCCCATGGTAACACCCTACCTCCCCCCCCTTCCCGCACTTTCCCCTTTGAAATTCCATTCTCTCTCTCTCTCTCTCTCTCTCTCTCTTTTTTTTTTTTAACATCTTTGAGCCTTAGAAAAGGTAATGTTGTCTCTATAGGCAACTTTATTAGTTGTATCAAATCTTGACATTCAATGGGGAAGGGACTTCAACCAGACTCCAGGGAGATGGGGCTCTTTCCCTTCTCATATCCCTCTTGTTGTCTTCTACCCTGCTTCAGAAACAGGAAGGACAATCCTTCCATGCTATAGTAGTTACTTACCAAGCCAACTCATCTGTGTTAGATTGCACCTCACTGCCTCCACTAACCAGGCAGAAAAGAAGACTGGGCTGGAGAGATGGCTTAGAGGTTAAGGTGCTTGCCTGTGAAGCCTAAGGACCCATGTTCAATTCTCTAGGTCCCATGTAAGCCAGATGCACAAGGTGACACAAGCGCAAGGCTGCACATGCACACAAGGTGGCACACACATCTGGAGTTGGACTGCAGTGAATGGAGGCCCTAGCATGCCAATTCTCTCCCTCTCATAAAATTACAAAAAAACAAAAAACCAGTAAACCCAGGAAATGAGCTCAGACCAAAACAAGCTAGGCCCATCAGTTCTATAAAGTTCTGTAAGTCATTTGCTCTCAGGGTCCTTGCTGGAAGAAGTGGGCAAGCCTTGAGGTTGATTGCTCAAGGACTCCACTTCTGGTCTTTTCTCTGCTGAGATGTGAGTTGGTATGGAGTCCCGGCTGCAAGCTCCTGCTCCTGCCTGCACTATGTCCTCCCCGGCCATGACTACACTGCAGCCCCTCAAACTGTGAACCAAAACACATTCTTCACAGATGAGAAAAGTAACTACATAGTGGCATTTTCATGGAAGACCAGCTGGGGAGATAGCTCAGTTGGTAAAGTGCTTGCCTTGCAAACTTGAGGACCTGAGTTGGAGATCACATGAAAACAAGTTGGATATGGGGGCACAAACATGTAATCCTGAGTGGGGTCTTGGGGAATCAAACCTGGGTTCTTTGACTTTGTAGGTAAGTATCTTAACCACTAAGCCATATCTCCAGGCCATGGTTGTTATTTTGTGGCAGGATCTCACTCTAGCTCAGGCTGACCTGGCTCTCACTCTGTAGTCCCATGTTGGCCTCTAACTCACAATGATCCTACCTCTGCCTCCCAAGTGCTGGGATTAAAGGCGTGTGCCACAATGCCCATCTACATCCTACATTTTGTTCTAACAAATTCCTTGAAGTCATTTTCTCTTGAACCCACAACACACACACAAAAAAATCTGCCCTCAGAAACACACACACAGCTTCTGCACATTTTTTTCTTGTCAAGGTCAGTCTTGGCACATTTGCACACCAGTGGTTTTTTTTCTTTGAGGTAGGGTTTCACTCTAGTACAGGCTTACCTGGAATTCACTCTGTATTTTCAGGGTGGCCTTGAACTCACAGTGATCCTATCTCTGCCTCCCGAGTGCTGGGATTAAAGACATGCACTACCACACCTGGCTTGCACATCAGTACTTTGTAAAGATATTAAGTTCTCTTGGGCTGGTGGTACACACCTGATTAATCCCAGCACTCAGGAGGCAGAGGTAGGAAGATAGCTGTGAGTTTGAGGCAGCCTGAAACTACATAGTGAATGCTAGGTCAGCCTGGGATAGAGCAAGGCCCTATGTTGAAAAAACAAACACTGAAGCTTCTAGGAATTGAACTCTGGGTCCCCTAACTTCTGGTTATGAACATTCCATCTCTAAGACTTTTATGTGAACTTGAATGAGTTGGTCAATATTTGTGGTTCTCACTGACTACTTCACAGTATTCAGCTGGTCTAATGGTGCTGAGTGCTTAATGGGAAGCTTGGTAAAGTGCTCAGATTTCTTGAGGTGGAATGTTTATTTAAAAGACAAGGTGTCTTGCTGAACTAGAGCTCACCAATCCATCTAGACTATGGCCACTGAGCACCAGGGATTACACATTTCCACCTCCCAGTGGAGGAATTACAGACATGCATCATTACACTTGGGATGTTATGAGTTCTGAGGATCTGAATCAGTAAGCACTTTACCCAGTCATCTTCCCAGCCCCCTAATGACAAAATTTTAAACATACAGCACTAGATTTTGCTGGGTGGCCTTTTTCACTGAGATGGGAAGATTCTGAGACAAGAATAGATATGATCTGACTTTTCAGACAGAGTCCTCTGGCTATTATGGTGAGAAGTCTGAAGGTGGAGGGGTGCAGAGAATGTGGGGAGGCAGTTAGGCAGTGACAGCAACAATCCAGGAAAATGGTGGGAGCCTGGGCCCATGTGACAGCACTAGCGACAGGCAAGAGGTGTTAGTCTACAAATGAGTCAAAGGTAGGTGCAAGAGATGGAGAGTAAGAAAAGTCAAGGTCCTGAGCCTACAAGGAAAGATGGAGTTATCAGCGTGGGAAGGTCAGAGAAGTAGGCTGGGTTTAAGGCTGGGAGCCCAGTCTTAGCCAGGAAGGGTCAGAGACTAAAGTGGAAACACCAAGCAGGTGGCTAGGCATAATCTAGAACTAGAAGGAAAGAGCTGCACTGGATGTGAGCTTGGGAATCCTCAGCATATAGATGAAGATCCACAGCCTAAGCCTGGAACTGGATAAAGAGTAGAGGTCAGAGACAGCTGAGGAACCCAGATACTGAGCCTTGCCCTACCCCTTCTTGCAGCTCCTCTGGTCCTTGGGGAAAGAGGTGCTCTTTTGTACTTAACTGGGAAACAGAGTTCTTAAAGAGCAAGATGCATATTTACTCCCTGTATTTTAGTAATATATTTTTTGAAATAGGGTCTTAACTCTAGCCCAGACTGACCAGGAATTCACTACTCTCGGGGTAGCCTCAAACTCATGGAGAACCTCCTACTTCTGCCTCCCAAGTACTGGAATTAAAGGCATGTGCCACCATGCCTGGCTCCAAAAACTCACCTTTTTGAAGGAACTAAACAGTAATGTAAAAAACTGACCAGGTAGGCGTCTGGCAGGTTTGAAGAGAAATGTAAAACTAAAACGGGTTTAAAAGTTACATGTGATTTAATCTGTTCAAAATTTAAAACAAATTCTTTACATGTATACCCTCAATTTCCTGGCATGGCACCTAGGGTTATTTGTTTTGTTTTTCTTCTTCCTTTCATCCTTTTTCTTTTTTTTCCCCCCTCCTGAGGCAGGGACTCACTCTAGCTCCATGCTGACCTATAACTAACTCACTTACAGCCCAGGCTGGCCTTGAACTCATGGTGATCCTTCTACCTTAGCCTTCTAAATGTTGAGATTAACTGCTTGTGCCATCACACCTAGCTTTATTTTCTTTTTAGGAAGAGGAAAAAAAAAAAACAAACCAGCAGTCTTTGTATTTTTTTTTTTTTTTTTTTGGTAAAAGCAAACTTCTGCTAAAGTAGACACTAAATACAGAAAGTAAACATATGCTTTTCTCCCTCTCAGGATGGTTTCTGGGTTGATAACTATGTATAAAAGCTGTGGTAGCTGGGTGTGGTGGCACAGGCCTTTAATCCCAGCACTTGGGAGGCAGAGGTAGGAGAACTGCTGTGAGTTCAAGGCCACTCTGAGACTGCACATGAATTCCAAGTCAGCCTGGGCTATAGCAAGACCCTACCTTGTCAGGAGCCATAGAACAAAAGCCTCTCCATTTTGCCTGGGCCTGCTCATAAGCTGACTCATACTTCTGGAACATCGGTCAGCAGACTGCTTACAGAATCTTATCTTTTGCAAAAGGCCAGTTTATGGTCAGGATGTGAAGCCTGGTGCAGTCAGGATGTTAAGCCATTGAGGCAAGATTAGATGAAAACCTAATAACATCCCCTCTAGGTTTCCTGACAATTCCAAAGCCCTAAATCACATCAGCCAACTTATTCCCCTGTTGGGCTCTGAAAGGCCCAGGTGTGAGGCCTAGTGGAACTTCCTGAGTCTAGCTAAAGTTTGGCGACCTGTCTCTGGCCAGCTAGGACTCAGCAAGATGCCTAATGGCTTCTGGCCTTATTTCAATAGTTACAGTTTACTATTGGCCCTTACCTCTGCCCCCATCCTAAAATCCCTGCCTTCGTCCCCAACATGATATAGGCAACTGCTCAGAGTAATAAAGTGAGTTGTTTCTGCGAGTTCCTGCATTGAAAAGACTCCCAACTCAGTGTGGTTTTTCTCCGGTGGCCAGGAGAGGTTTCTGAGTCGTCCGATGCTCATCATCCCCTCAACCCCTAGGGAGGAACCAGCAGGCCTGGTCCTTCCCTCAGCATTACCTGACCGGGAAGGAACCCCACATCCCCCCTTTTTTTCTTCCCCTATATAACCACTGTGTAAAAAATAAAGACTCTGAGGCCTTGACAAAAATCTAGCATGGTCTCCTTCTTGGGTCTGTTTGCCTTTTATCATTCAGGTTAACTTCCCCTCGGGTCCTTGTTCAACTCCCTGCTGGCCGGGGCACTACCTCCAAAAAAAAAATAAATAAATAAATAAAGCTGTGGTAGTAACTGAAGTGTCACCTTCCTAAGACACAATTGTGACAAAATGTACTTCATATCTGCAAATTGTATAAACAAAAGAGCAGTTGCTAAACGTGGATTTGATTCTTGGTATCAAATAAGACCAAAGAAAGAAAATGGTTTGCTGATCATCTGCAAAGTAGTTACATAAATACAGAATACAACACAGGAAAGCCCACCATTTATTTAGAACTAAAATCAAATTGTAGAAACAATAATATCATCTTAAAACAGATATTTTAAGCTCATGTATCATTCTAAGTTTATGCCAAGACACCTGTGTGATGTGATCTAGACACGCCAGTCTGTCTGTAAACAGCACAGGCATTATTCACTAGCTGTGGCGTTTTGGAGGAGGACGTGTCATGGAGAAGCTGCACAACGGACAGTCCACGGCTCCCAGGTCATGCTATTTCTTATTCAGCCAGAGGTTTCTTCCTCGCTCGCCTAGAAGACTCTGTACTTGTTTAAAGCCTGGCAGTAAGTGGTCAAGAGTTCTCTTTGCATTCATACTGCAAAATTTCCTGAAGAGAAAAAAATATAATCAAGGTGCTTTATCCACTTAACACTTGCCATGTTAAGTTTCTCAGCTTGGGCTGTTCACACCCTGCAACTTCTAGCTCTGATACCCAGATGTAACAAAGGCTGGTTAACACCCTTTAATTACTACTTTGCAATTCCTAACACCTTCCTGACAGCTTCTCTAGACAGGGAATGGAAGAGTGTGTGTGTGTGGGGGGGGGGGGGATGAACCGTATGTTACCAACACAACCAGACCATGACCTTCTGGGTGACTGCAGTGTGTGATTCCAACTCACATGGCCCCGATTCCAGGTACAAAAGCAACATCCTCTCTTTTTTACCTTGCCATACATCTGACTTTCCCCCTTTCTCTCAATTTCCTGTTTTGGAATTGGGGTAATTCCCTGCAGGTGGGTAGCAGCAGGAGTTATTAAGTCAGGCCAGCATCATGGTGTTGCTGTCTTTTACTCAACCATGAGGAAGGGAAGATGAGGCAAATAAGCCCAAGAGAACATTTTGTGAGTGGAAAACATGACCCACTTTGTACCTGTCCTTTGCAGCCAGTGAAACTAGATATCTGAGGTTGTCCAAGCTCCAACTCCACTGCAATGCATTATGTCCATATTCCTTAAATACGATGGAATTTGACTTCTCCTTGGCCTTGTGTTTTTGGGTCAAAATTCAGGGATGGTGGGTCAACAAGGTAGGGCAGTACTGGGCATCCATGCCATGCTCCCCCAACTTGAGATGCTGAGCCTTGAAACTGCTGTAGGTTAAAAGCCCTGCAACAGGACACATTTGATCTTATATGAGGTGAACTAGGTCTTATCAAGAACACACAAAGGACAAGTCCACCAGCAACAATTCTGTGTTCTGCTTTCAGTCTTCCATGACAGTGAATTTTCTCTTCTTGTAATTCTGAACGAGGCTGGAAGCTGTGATCTGAGAAGCCTGACCCTTCTCCCAACACTGAAAGTCATTCAATCCTTTTTGTCCTGTTTGAAATAAGCCCCTCTCCATCTCATCTAGCCTAGATACCAGTGCTGATGTATCTTCATTATAAGCATTCTGGGAGGAGTCCATGATGCGGCGGAAGCGTCCAATGAAAGTCTGAAGAGGGGAGTGAGAGAAATTAGGGTAAATATCACACCCCATAAAGCCAGATGCATTTTAAAATATTTTATCTATTTGAGAGAGAGAGAGAGAGAGAGGGTTGAGTGTGAGTGAGCCAGGGCCTCCAGCCACTGTAAACAAATTCCAGACACATGGCGCCAACTTGCGCTTCTGGCTCATGTGGGTACTGGGGAATCAAGCCTTGGTCCTTGGGCTTTGCAGGCAAGTGTCTTAACTACTAAGCCACCTCTCCATGGCCAGATCCATTTTTATTATGATGAAACCTGTAAATGCCTTGAAGGAATTTGGTCTCAGAAGTTAATCAGGAGGCCTCAGTGCCTCTCTACTACATAAGTAGGCTACTACACATTGCCAAGCCTTGATTTCTGACCAAGAAATGAACTGTTAAGGAAACCCAATAGACTGTTATGAAACGTAGTGAAGTACCATGTATATAAAGAGTGCAGCACAGGGCTGGAAGACTTCTGGAAAAGCATTACGTATTTGTTACAGGCAAAAAAGCACACAGTAAGGACTGCAGCCACACGCCAACAGTTTTCAACCAGAACAAAGTTCTCACTGACTTGAACACCGTTTCTACTTTTCTCTGAGATAGGATGGGGACGTAAGATCTAGGGGTACCATTTTGCCATCAGGCTCTGAGCACAAGCCCCTGCTCCAGTTTCTTCAACTGTCTCACGGCAAAGAAAAGCAACTCTTAATGTATTTGAAGACAGTGATGGAAAAAGAAACCATATAACTGATTTTAAAAAAGTGCACTTTGCTGGGCATGGTGGCTCATGCCTTTAATCATAGCACTCAGCAGTCAGAGGTAGGACTGCTGTGAGTTCAAAGCTTGCCGAGACTACACAGTGAATTCTAGGTCACCCTGAGCTAGAAAACAAAAAACCAAAAAACAAAATATAAAAAAGAGCACAAGTCCTGGTAGCCAGGTCTGTTGGCACACACCTGTACTCCCAGCTATTAGAAAGGCTGAGGATTATAGTTTATGCCATACCAAGGCTATAAAGAAAGTTCAAGGCCAGCCCGAGTAACTAAGTGAAAGGTCCTTTTTTTTTTTTTTTTAAACGAACTCCAGACGCGTGCGCCCCCTTGTGCATCTGGCTAACATGGGTCCTGGGGAATCGAGCCTCGAACCAGGGTCCTTAGGCTTCACAGGCAAGCGCTTAACCGCTAAAGCCATCTCTCCAGCCCGAGAGGTCCTATTTTAAAAAGGGGGGAAGGGTGCTGAAGAGATGGTTTAGCGGTTAAGGCACTTGCCTGCAAAGCCTAGGATCCATTCTAAGGTTCAATTCTCCAGGTTCCACATACACATGGTGGTGCATGTGTCTGGAGTTCGTTTGCAGCGGCTAGAGGCCCTGGTGTGCCCGTTCTCTCCCTCTATCTATCCATCTGTCTCTATTAATAAATAAATAAAAAATAAACCAGAAGAGAAAATTTTAAAAAAGTATAAAGAGAAAACATTTTTTAAAAGTCTTGGTGTATCATAAGACAAAATAAGCTTTCCTCACTTTTAGCTTTCTATTCAAGAGTTTCATAAACTTGATCAAGATCAAGATCAAGTATATAGTTTAATCTATGTATTGACTTCTTTTTCCAAATGGATAGTAGTACTTTTCTTCACAGTTTACAATAAAAACAGCATTAGCATATGGGGGACTAAAGAACACTTAAGTCTGTGGGATGTCACACATCAACATAGCCCAGGGAACAAACATGTCTTGAACAGTTTTCTTTTAATTTCAACTCTTTGGGGACTTTAATATATGAATATCACAAAATTTGGTCATGTTTGCATCATATATTCTCTTTTTCTTTGTTGAAGTAGGGTCTCATTCTAGCCCAGGTTGACCTGGAATTCACTCTGTAGCCCCAGGCTAGCCTTGAACTCACAACAATCCTCCTAACTCTGCCTCCTGAGTGCTGGGATTAAAGGCGTGCACCACTATAACCAGCCCATATATCCTTTTTGCACCCTCTCCTCCATCCACTTCCCCCAATATACTGAGGACATTTCTTTCACCATAGTTCTTCTGTTTTGAGCCAACAGTTCTTATAAAACCAAAAATGACAAGGTCTCACATGGCCCAAGCTGGCCCAGAACTCACTATATATAGCTATGTAGCCAAGGATGACCATGAACTTATAGTAGAGCTAGGGGCTGAACCCAGGGCTTTATGCAGGCTAGGCAAGCACTCTTCCAAGTGGGTCAAACCTCAAGCCCCACTTTTGACTATTTATGTCCAAGGGGCATAAAGGATTGTTTTTCTAACATTCAAAAACGGGGGGGGGGGGGGGTGCTGTAGAGATGGCTTAGTGGTTAAGGCACTTGCCTACAAAGCCAAAGGAACCCAGTTCAATTCCCCAGGACCCATGTAAGCCAGAGGCACAAGGGGGTGCATACATCTGGAATTTGTTTGCAGTGGCTAGAGGCCCTGGCATGCCCATTCTCTTTTTCCCTCTCTCTTGCCTCTTTCTCTCTCTCTCAAATAATAAAAATAAAGTTAAAAAAAAAAAAACTTATGACAACACACTTGTAACATTATTTTGTCCATATGGGAGGCTGATGTAGGAGGATTACTGTCAGTCCAAGACCAGTCTAGGGCTACAAAATAAGTTCTAGGTCAGCCTGGGCTAGTGAGACATTACTTCGAAAAAACTGAACAAATTAGAGTTACTGTTTATTGAATGTATTAAGTTGACATGGCACTACATGGTTTTTACCATAACAATATTTTTTTCTTTTTTGGAGCAGGGGTGTTAAGGTAGGGTCTCACTTTGGCCCAGGCTGACCTGGAATTAACTATGTAGTCTCAGAGTGGCCTCAAACTCACAGCGATCCTCTTACCTCTGTCTCCTGAGTGCTGGGGATTAAAGGTGTGTGCCACCACGCCCGGCCCATAACTATAATTTTGATACTGTTATTAACTCCATCTCACAGGTGAAAAACTGACCAAGTAGCTTGAGGTAATTAATGAGACAGCCACATATTAACCCTAGGAGGGAAGGAAATAAGTAAGCTAGCAACTCAAGTATTTCCAATGAGCTTCTAGAACAGGCCTGTGACCGGGCCAGGATGGTCTATCTATGTGTCTGTCACTTCTAATATGTCACCTTTGTCTCATTTCTTAAACTTCCTGCTGGTTCAAGTTCTCTGGAAGCAAATGTGAAAAGTAGTAGCCACATCACATTTTAAAAGGTGTTAGGAGTAAGAAGTTCTGCAGTGCTGCTGTACAATGGAGTTGCTCCAAATGACAATAATGGACACACTACTTCAAAAAGAGGCTGGAGAGGTGGCTTAGTGCTTAAGGCACTTGCCTGCAAAGCCTAAGGACCCAGGTTTGATTCCCCAGTATCTATGTAAACCAGATGCAAAAGGTGCATGGGTCTGGAGTCTGTTTGCAGTAGCTAGAGGCCCTGGTGTGCCCATTCTCTCTCTCTCTTTCTCGCCTCTCCCTCTCTCAAATAAATAAAGCTTAAAAACAAAAATAGTACTTCAAACACTTTGTCATGGAGAAATGAGTTGTGTTTGAAGAGACAGTTATTTGACATAAATATTATACATGCATGAAAACACACGGAGCCCTATTAATATGCAAAATTTTTATATATTTCATTTTAGTGTGGGGCTTGGGTTGAAACTTGGTCTTATACATGCTAGGTAAGTATTCTGTCACTGACCTTCATCCCCAGACTGACTTTTATGTTTTATGCAAACTGAATTTAAATTAAAAAATAATAATTGTCAAAGACAGTGTAATTGTAGGCCAACCTAGAGTATTAACAAGCCAAGTCCATGAACCATACATTTCCCTGAGTAAACCTGCTAGCAACTGAGGCTGTTCTCAAAGTACTTACCTGCAGCAAAGACTGGGAGATGTCTACATTCTCTGGACTGTCAAAATGCAGGAGCTGCGAGCCAAACCCATAGAAATGTGGCCCCATCTTGTGGAGGTCCACCACATTGGCATCTGCACTGAACACTGTCCTCCAGCCCTCCTGGTAGATCTTGGGCAGTTCCACAGAAAGGATGCGGCGCTTGTTGTCAAAAAGTCCTTTTGCCAGCCACAAGGGAAGTTCGAGCTTGGAGCCCTGCAGTGGACAAGAGCGTAGAATTTAAAAACCAAAGCACTGGGTGGGCATGGCGGCGCACACCTTTGATCCTAGCACTATGTGCATACATACATACAGGTGCACCATAACTTTCTTGTTGCTACAAATGAACACCAGGTGTTTGTGCCATTTTTGCATCTGGCTTCATGTGGGTGCTGGAGAACTGAACCCAGGACAGCAAACTTTGCAAGTATGTATGAGCCATCTCCTCAACCCCCTTGCAGCCTTTTAAAACACTACATGCAAACCGGGCACAGTGGCGCACGTCTTTAATTCCAGCACTTGTGAGGCAGAGGTAGAAGGATTGCAGTGAGTTCAAGATCACCCTGAGACTGCAGAGTGAATTCCAGGTCACCCTGGGCTAGAGTGAGACTCCATCTCAAAAAAACAAAAACAAAACAAAACAAAACAAAAAAATCAAATGAAAGTTCCAAACTGAAAAAGATAGTAACTAAATAACTTAGGAAACGTAATTCTGTTATTCCCTCCCCATGTAATACTAGAGAGTAGCTACTCTACCACAGAGCTATACCTTGAGCTGTTACTTATTTTTTAAAAATTATATATATGCATTTTTAAAATTATTTATAATTATTTATTTGCAGAGAGAGAATGCCAGAGCCTCTAAGCTACTACAAACAAACTCCGGATGCATGTGCCACTTTGTGCATCTGGCCTTATGTGGACACTGGGGAATTGAACCCCAGCTGTTAGGCTTTGCAGGCAAGCTCTTTAACTGCTGAGTCATCTCTCCAGCCCTGAATTATTATTATTAAAAAGATGTTTTGTTTTGTTTTTTTTTAATTTGAGAGGGAGAAAAAAAGAGAGACAGAGAATGAATGGGTGCTCTAGGGCCTCCAGCCACTGCAAATGAACCCCAGACACATGCGCCACCTTGTGCATCTAATTACATGGGTCCCAGGGATTCAAACCTGGTTCCTTTGGCTTTGTAGGCAAGCACCTCAACCATTCAGCCATCTTTCCAGCCCTATTTTTTTTGGGGGGGGCAAGGTGTCACAGGCTGATATGTTACCTTTTATTTTGAGACAGGTTTACACTAAGTTGCCCAGAATGGCCTTTGAACTCAAGCAGGCCTTGAACATGTGATCCTCTTGCCTCAATCTTCTAAATAGCTGGGAGTACAAATCTGCACCACTAGGCTTGGCTCCCTCTGCTTTTAAGAAGCAATGAGGTAGGTGTGAGTGCATAACCCTCTAATACCAGCACTCTAGAGGTGGAAGCAGGAAGATCAACAATTCAGAGTTAGCCTGAGTTACCCAAACTCCATCTCAAAGTTAAAGCCAGGACTGGAGAGATGGCTCAGTGGTTAAAGGCATTTGCTTGGAAAATCTGGCTGCCGGGGTTCAATTCCCCAGTACCCACAAAAAGCCAGATATATAAAATGTTGCATGTGTCTGGAGTTTGTAGTAGCAAGAGGCTCTGGTGTGCCCATTCTCTTTCTCTCCCTCTCTTTGTCTCTCCCTTGCAAGTAAATAATAAAAGCATTTTGAAAGAAAAAAGTTAAAGCCAACCTGTCTACAGATGTTATGGAAGCCAAACAGGAATAAAGTAACTTGATTTTTTTTTTTTGACTCTTTGAGATTTGGTCTCACTCTAGCTCAGGCTGACCTGGAATTCACTGTGTAGTCTCAGGGTGGCCTCAAACTCATGGCTATCCTCCTATCTCTGCCTCCCGAGTGCTGGGATTAAAGACATGTGCCACCACGCATGGCTTAAAGAAACTTTTTTTAAATGTTTTAAAAAAAAAAAGTGCTAGGGCTGGAGAGATAGCTTAATGGTTAAGCACTTGCCTGAGAGGCCTAAGGACCCCGGCTCGAGGCTTGATTCCCCAAGACCCACGTTAGCCAGATGCACAAGAGGGCTCACGCATCTGGAGTTCATTTGAAGTGGCTGGAGGCCCTGGCATGCCCATTCTCTCTCTCTATCTGCCTCTTTCTCTCTCTCTCTGTCACTCTCAAATAAATAAATAAAATGAACAAAAAATATTTAAAAAAATTTCTAATATAAAATTCTATACTCACTGAAGAGCTCTTTTAGAAAAAGTTGAAATAAAGGCATTTCAAAGAGAAAAGTGTGAATGTGGAATGTCCCCACCAGAGTCACTGTGTCTGAACTGTAGAAATAATGTATAATTCAGGTTGAATACCTAATTCTGAGGCAGGGCATTTAATTTTGGGTTATGATAGAAAGAGAGTGCTTATGTGACCAGCCCCTTAAATAAAGCCATGTGCACTGATACTCTGACAAACTTTCACATATGAGTATTCACCACTAATATATTCAACATTACTACTGGAAAATCTTAATGTGAGCACATGGGGAGGACTCTTGCAAGCTTGAGCCTGGACTCCTCTTCCTGCTGATTTTGCTTTGCACCCTTTCCCTGCAGTAAATCTTAAAAAAAAAAAAAAAAAAAAAGTTTTATTTACTTATTTGAGAGAAAGAGGCAGAGAGAGAGAGAAGAGAATGGGCACACCAGGGCTTCCAGGCACTGCAAAGGAACTCCAGACGTGTGCGCCCCCCTTATGCATCTGGCTTAAGGCTTACATGGGTCCTGGAGAACTGAAGCGGGATCCTTTGGCTTTGCAGGCAAATGCCTTAACCGCTAAGCCATCTCTCCAGTCCCCTGCAGTAAACCTTAATCTTGAGTATGCCTGCAAGTAATGCATCACACCTGGGGCTGATCTGGGGAACCCCGGAGAGACAGAAGCTAACACTTTAACCTCCAGAAGACACAGAGTAAGGAAATCCTGAAGGAAGAAAACCAAGACTCCAGAGAGAAATCTGGAAACAGGATGAAAAAAGAGTAATGGAATACGAAAATAAGCAAACATTTTATAAAGTTTAAAATAATATGACAGTAACATGAAAATGGTATTAAAGTGTCTTATGATCCTTGCCTAAGAAGTGACAGCAGTAACAAATAACCTATAGTCACTTATTTATTTGAGAGAGAAAGGGCAGGGAGAGAGAGAATGGGTGCGCCAGGGCCTCCAGCCACCGCAAAATGAACTCCACACGCATGTGCCACACTGTGCATCTGGCTTTTCTTGGGTCCTGGGGAATCGAACCCGGCTCCTTAGGCTTTACAGGCAAGCGCCTTAACCGCTGATGCCCCTCTCCAGCCCCACAACGCAGTGTTAAGGGGCACCGCGATATGAGGTATTCATTTAGAGTCAGTCCTCAGGCACTCCGGAAGCCACTGAGGGCTTTGGGTAACTTGAAGAGAGAAATGGGCAGCGGAAGGCTCACCTGCGGGAGCGCGCTGTCCGGCTCCGCGCCCGCGCCCCGCTCCACGAAGAAGGCGCCCAGCCGCGGCAGCGCCGTCTCCGTGCGCACGGGCAGCTTCTCCTGGGACGTGAGGATGTCGTCCAAGGACAGGAAGTTCTCCTCGGGCCCCAGCGCGCCCGACGCCACCGGGAAATACGCCTCGGACATGGCGGCGGGACCCCAGAGACCCGTGGGAGGCGGAGTGGGAGGCCGACCGGCCGCTCGAAACTCGATTTCCCGCGCTCGAGCGCCCGCCAGGCCTGAGCAGCCGATCGCGGAGGCCCGCCACGGCCCAGGCAGAAGCAATCGATACGCTGTGCGCCCGCCCCCCCCCCCCCCCAGGACCCGCCAGAAGTTCTTTCTTAAATGTATCTAGAAAGTGGAACTTCTCTTGAAGCGACAGCGCTTGTTTCATGCTCCTATGGGCCTTTTAATGCTTGTATAAGATTCAAATAGAGCTGGGGAAATGACTTAGCAGTTAAGGAGCTTGCCTGCAAAGCCAAAGGACCCAAGTTCGATTCCCCAGGACCCATGCACATGATGGCACATGCATCTGGAGTTCGTTTGCAGCGGCTGAAGGCCCTGGCGCGCTCATTTTCTCTCTCTCTTTCTCTCAAATAAATAAAAATATTTTTTAAAAAGATTCAAAAAATACCATACGTTTGCAAGCTTCAAATGAAGGCGTCATTACACCATCCACTCCAGGACGAATTAAATCTGTTTACTCATTATTCTCACTGTCTCTATTTCTTTTAATCAATGAAGGGAACATTTACAGAAACAAAAACCCGAGGACTTGCCTCAGTGTTTATTATACATTAGATTATGAACTATATGTAGTATTTTGCTGGGGACATGGAGACAGCTGGAATGGGAGGAAGACTAGGTATCACAAGGCTGGGACAGTCTATAAGTTTCTCAGGGTCTGCAAGTTTGCCTTAACACCAACTGACATCTCCTTTTGTAGCCCTTAATTTAGACCCCTAAAAGAAATCCGACCGGTCCAGTTAGTCACTTTCACTCTAGCCCATGCTGACCTGGAATTCACTCTGCAGACTCAGGCTGGCCTCGAACTCACAGTGATCCTCCCTCCTCCCTTTACCTTCCTAGTGCTGGGATTAAAGATGTGGGCCATCATGCCCAGCCCTTAGTCTTTTGACATTCACTTTCTAGACTGGGGTGTCTAGACCAGGTGCTATCCCTGGTCCAGTAGTTGGGGAGGGGTGGACCACAGAAGGATCCTTGTTGCATTTATCAGCCAAGGCAATGTCTGAAGGCAGATTGTTGAGAGAGGTGCTATGGAATTTATTTACTGTAAAACATTTCTGGGCAGAATTGTGGGCAAAGGGTGCATGGGAAGAGAGGTGTGCGTGGTTTCAAGCCAGTGATATCTTTCAGGAAGCATCACTCAAGAAGATGTGTCCTACCTAAACAAGGGAGAAGTGGACTTTCTCTTCTGTGAAGTCTACTTCTCTGATACCAGAACCTAGCTTCTTCAGCCAGCCAACACAGACCGATGATCAGCAGTTACCCAGAGATCCTCCAGGCCCTCAGCATCAGAGTGGGCCTGCTGAGGCATCTAGCCTCATAGACTGAGCAGCTACCAGGTTCTCAGACCCTCCAGCCTGCAGACAGCCATTTTTGGACTCCTTGCTTGGTAACATGTAAGCCAATCTAACAAAGCCTCTTGATAATATGTATTAATTTTATTGGATACAAGTCCTACATCCTGAGAAGTGCCTACTGGATCCCTGAAAATAGTGTTTTCTATGTGATCACTTCAAAATTGCAGAATCACAGAACAGCAGTGTTTCAGAACATAGCACACGATGTTTTAGTGAACACGACAGACACTGTCTCTTTTGTGACCTCAGAAGTCACAGCCTTGGGAGCAGACCTGAGCTTCAGATGTGCAAAACCACAAACATTAATTATATTAATCTTGTTTTGTCTTTTTCTTTTATTGGCCTGCTGGGGCTTGAACTCAGGGTCTCATGCATGCTAGGCAAGCACACTATCACTGAGCCATATTCCTAGCTCTAAATTTGCTCTTTTGTTGCAGTTTGGTTGTTGTTGTTGTTTGGAAGCAGTATCACTTTAGCCCAAACTGCCTGGAACTTACTATGTAGCCTAGGCTGGATTCAAACTCTCAACAATCTACCTATCTCAGTTTCCCAAGTATCGGGATTAAAGCTGTGAACCACCATTCCCATTTTAGCTTTGTTATCTTTTTTTTTTTTTAATAAAACCATAGAGAAATAGAGAGGAGAGAGACAGAGAGAATGGGTGCACCAGGGCCTTTAGCCACTGCAAACGAGCTCCAGATGCATGTGCCACCCTGTGCATCTGGCTTTATGTGATGTTGCCAACAATACACTCTCTCCAGGAGGCATTAATTCCCAAATCTCCACCAGCAGGAAACCTAGCATTCAGAACACCTAAGCTTATGCAGGACACTTGAATCAAACCACCACACGTGGGTACTAGAGGATCTAACCCAGGTCATTAGGCATTGCAGGCAGCATCTTAACCACTGAGCCGTCCTTCCAGCCTTGATTTTGTTCTTTGAGAAAGATTTATGTAGCTCATGTAGACCTCAAGTTTGAGATCCTTCTGCCTCAACTCCCCACAGCGCTGCACTACCATGCCTGACTAAACCTGCTCATTTGACTACCAGAGCTTTCTAATTTCTTTCATTGAATGGGGAGGTTGTGGTGCACACATAGCAATCCAAATCTGAAAGGTAAGGAGGACCTGAGGGCATGAGAGCAAGAGAAAGCACATGTCCTGGATTCCGTCCCCAGAGTTTGGGGTTTTCCTTGACTTCCCCCTCCCCAGCTCTTAATCTCATCTGCAGTATTGGCTTTACTTTCCCCATTTTTAATGTTTTTATTTTTAATATATTTTATTTATTTATTTGGGAGAGAGAAAAAAAAGGAAGAGAGAGAGAGAAAGAGAGAGAATGGGCACGCCAGGGCCTCCAGCCACTGAACAAACTCCAGATGTGTGCTCCCCTTTGTGCATCTTTCTTGTGGGCCCTGGGGAGTAGAACCGAGATCCTTTGGCTTTGCAGGCAAAAGCCTTAACTACTAAGCTATCTCTCCAGCCCTACATTCTCCATTTTATCCTGAATCTAATAGTTTCTCATCATTCTCCAGGTGGGGTCAATCTCTGGCTGCAGGCCACATGCATCAGAAGATAGCTATGAACATGTGTAGATGGCAACATCATTTGCAATGTCAAAAGTTTGGACACCCTGCATCTAGCTCAAGTCACCATCAACTCTTGCTGTCTCTTTGCTTCTGCCTGTGACCTGTTTCTTATTCCTTGGACATCGAGGCACACTTGCTCCTCAGGGCTTTGCACTGTCTGTTTCTGCCTTTCTCCTACACTTCCACATCATTGGTCCCCACTCACATTTCTCCTCATAAGTCACTGCTTCATTGAGGCCTTTCCTAGCTAACATTTTAACTATTCCCCACATATATTTGATATCCCCTCCTAGCGTGAGTATGTCTCTCAAAATTCATAGGATGGAAACTTACTCCCCATTGCAAAAATGTTGGGTGTTGGGGCCAAATGGGACACTACTGCTTAGTGTATTTTAGGCAGTTAATAAATATTTGTTGAATGGATTAGTGTCTCTTTTTAATATTAAATATACTTTTAAATAATATTAACTTTTCTTTAAACCATCAAGTAAAAGTAATGAGTCATTTAAAGTAATCCAAGTTGTATATAAATATTATAGTAGGTGGAAAATGCAGCAGGGAAACTAAAACCACTGAGTTCAAGGGGTTTAAAAAGAGCCAAGGTTCGGGCTAGGTCTCATATAATTCTCTAGACCCATGAGCGTAAGTCATTAATGTCATTGGAAAGCTAATTGATTGGTCTTGACTAATATCTACTTTGTTGAATTTTTTTTTTTTTTTTTTTGAGGTACACACTCACTCGAGCCCAAGCTGACCTGGTATTCACTATGTGGTCTCAGGCTGGCCTCAAACTCACAGTGATCCTCCTACCTCTTCCTCAAGAATTTTCGTTTTAATTTTTTAAATACTTATTTATGAGAGAGAGAAAGAGAATGGGTGTTCCAGGGTTTATTGCCATTGCAAACGACCTTGAGAGGCATACACCACTTTGTGCATCTGGCTTTTTACACAGGCACTGAGGAATCAAACCCGGGCCATCAGTCTTTGCAAGCAAGTGCCTTTAATGGCTGAGCCATCTTTCCAGCCTACTCCGTTGGAATTTTAATAGGATCATTTTGAATTTTATCTTTATATCAACTATGAAAATGGAGTGCTTGAACAAGTAAAATGAATACATTTGAAAATGTCCTGCAGAACATCTCCAGCAGCTGTTTATGCTCTCTTGTCATGTTACTTCTGGGCCACATAGTGTTTAGTCTTCACCACTTTAACCCGCTTTGTAACCACCAATAAGTTACTTTGTAGATGCTTCTGTAACTATGAGAATGGGATACAAGCCAGGTGTGGTGGCGCATGCTTTTAATCCCAGCACTCGGGAGGCAGAGGTAGGAGGATCACTGTGAGTTTGAGGCCACCCTGAGACTACAGAGTGAGTTCCAGGCCAGCCTGGACTAGAGAGAGAGAGAGACCCTACCTCGAAAAAACAAGACAAAACAACAACAAAAAAGGATGTGGAGAACAGCTCACAGAGGGGTTGGCAAGGGTATCGTGCATGAGCCAGTTTTCCCAGCCACAGTGGGAGCTAACAACTCATCATTCTCCATGCTTATTCACCCTTGCATCCTCAACAACTGAAATAACACCTGACATGCAGCAAGCACTCCAGGAGCACTCGTTGAGTAGCCACCGCTGAGTGTCATCACTGGCCTAGGCTTGGCTATTCTCATTTCCTGTGCAGTGCGTGTTTCTACTTGTACTTGAAGGTGATAAGTTACTTTTTCTAATTCAACTTTTTCTTGCAGGATATCAGGCAGAATTTATCACCTATTAGAACAAATGTCTGTATTAAGAATTCTTTTTTAGTATTGTAAAATTACATTACTATGTTTGAAATCTTATTATGTAAGGTTAATGGATTGAAATCACTAGCGCTCATTTTTACATAATTAGAATGTTCTTTTGGGTGAGCTATTTCTTAAGACCCGCTCCAAAACGCCTTCCATGAGATCAAAATAAATTGATGGGCATGATGCGACCTTGCATGTGGGTAGTGCCAAGTTTAGATTCTTCCCACAGTCTTCAGCAGTCCTAACGAAATTGTAAACCCATCTTATTTATTCAGAGAGATTTGGTGTGTCACCCTCTCAACTTGGCAAAGAAGCAGCTATTGCTTCGTTATAACAGAGGTACTTGTTAATCCAACTTTTCTTTTTCTGTGTTTGTAGTGCCACACAAATACTTTTTCCCACCACGTCTATAATTCACCTTTTGGTGGTAACTTATATAGTTTAAACCATGATCTGGTAGCCTGCATTTCTCAGTCAAAAGGGGAAAGGTTGTGCACAGACTCATTAGTTTGAAAAGAAACAGAGGAGAGGCTGGAGAGATGGCTTAGTGGTTAAGGCACTTGCCTGCAAAGCCAAAGAACCCAGGTTCAACTCTCCAGGACCCATGTAAGCCAGATGCACAAGGGGATGCATGCATCTGGAGTTCGTTTGCAGTGGCTGGAGGCCCTGGTGCAACCATTCTCTCTCTCTACCAGCCTATTTCTGTATCTCTCTCTCAAATAAATAAATAAAATGGAAGAGAACTACAGGCTTTTTTTTTTTTTTTAATTTTTGGTTTTTCGAGGTAGGGTCTTGCTCAAGCCCAGGCTGACCTGGATGGAATTCACTATATAGTCTCAGGGTGGCTTGAACTCATGGTGATCCTCCTACCTCTGTCTCCTATGACCAGTAAACTATAGGCTTTTGCTTATCAAGATGTCCAGTAGCTTGTTAGATAGGCTGGGGCTGCAGATTTGGGCACAAAGATATGTGTGACAAGTTCTGGATTTAAGGAGGTCTGTCAGTACCAAGTGGTGGTGATAAAAGCAATGACAGTATGATGTCTAAAATGTGGTGGAAGCTCAGAAGGCATAGTGCTGATTTAGCCCCAAGAGGTGTTGACAAAGGCTTTAGAGAAGGACCACCAGAAGACAGCCTTGGAGTAAGAACTTTTGTAGCGAGCCCACAAAATGAAGAAGGCCAAGGATGAGCCTGGAGCAAAGATTATGACACTGTGAGAGTTCAGGACAAAACACCTCTCACTTTATAGCAGCCATTGCTTTTGCTTTGCCTTGTCCTGATGAATGGTGCCATGGTGCATATGATTAGCGTATCTTTCAGTAACAGGAAAACCTGATTCAAACTGGCTTAAACAACCTGGGAACTTCCAAATTCCACAACAGTAGAAGTCCAGGACTTTGTGGTTGGCTAATCCAGCAGCTCAAGGATGTCCCAGAGATCTGACCTGTCTTTGCTTGGTCTGTACACAGCACTGGTTTATTCTAGTCTATTTCTGTTCCCCTGGGGTTACAGGCTGATTGCCAATTAAATCAGTTCTATACTCTTCCAGTACTTACTTCTCAGTAGTCCCAAGACTTCTGAACTTCACACTGATTGGTAAATTCAGATCACATGCTCACTCAACTCCTGGATTAAGAATTGTAAATAGGGTGCTGGAAAGATGGCTTAGCAGTTATGGCACTTACCTACAAAGCTAAAGGACCCAGGTTTGATTCCCCAGTATCCATATAAAGCAGTTTACAGTGGCTAGAGTCCCCGCACACCCATTCTTTCTCTCTATATGTCTCTCTCACTCAAATAAATAAAAAATTTAAAAAAGAACACATTCTTTGGTGGTGTAGTCTCTCTCTGTCTCGTGAATAGATAAAATATTTAATGGGGTCTGGAGAGATGACTTAGCAGTTAAGACACTTGCCTGAAGAGCCTAAGAACCCAGGTTTGATTCCCCACTACCCATGTAAGCCAGATGTACAAGGTGATGCATGTATTTGGAGTTTGTTTGCAGTAAAGAGGCCCTATCATGTCCATTCTCTCTCCCTGCCTGTCTTTCTACCTCTCAAAAATAAATAAATAAATATATATATATATATATTTTTTTTTTTTTTGAGGTAGGGTCTCATTCTGGCTGAGGCTGACCTGAAACTCACTATGTAGTCTCAGGGTGGCCTCAAACTCATGGCGATCCTCCTACCTCTGCCTCCTGAGTGCTGAGATTAAAGTCGTGTGCCACCATGTCCAGCTTAACAAATAAAATATTTTAAAAGAATTGTAAATGCTGGGCTGAAGAGATGGATTAGTGGTTAAAGATCTTGTGCAAAGCCTAATGACTCTGGTTTGATTCTCCAGTACCCATGTAAAGTTTGAGGCACAAAGTAGCACATTCATCTGGAGTTTGTTTGCAGCAGCTAGAGGTCCTGGTCTCTCTTGTTGCAAATAAATAAACTAAAATAATTGTAAATGTTGCTAATTGGTATTAGTCAAGTCTTACCTCTAAATTTGGGACCTATCTATAAATTATACAGAAATCTAAGAGTCTGAAGGATTTAAATGTGGTGGTACATGCCTGAAGGTAGAAGGACTATAAATTTGAAGCTAGCTTGGGCCACATAATAAGACCTTGTCTCATAAGACTAAATATCTGGGGGTGTAGCTCAGTGGTGGATGTTTTCCCTTGCACAGATCATGAGTTGCGTCCAAAGCACTGGGTGGAGCTTGTGTGAAGGCAGAATCCGAGGGCACACCTCATAGCTTTTCTCAAGTGGACAGTAACACTTGCCAGGATTTTAAGGGTATAGACATTTCTCAGATTCACAAAGGACCTAAGAAAAGAAGGGGATATCTCAAAGATAGTGTGTCTGAAAAGCCAGGTGTGGTGGCACACGCCTTTAATTCCTGCACTCGGGAGGCAGAAGAAGGAGGATTGTCATGAGTTTGAGGTCAGCCTGGGACTACATAGTGAATTCCAAGTAAGCCTGGCTAGAGAAAGATCCTACCTCAGAAGCAAAACAAGCCAAAAAAAAAAAGACACTGAGTCTGCTGTCAGGAGTTCAAGGCCACCCAGAGCATACAGAGTGAAGGTCAGCCTGGGCTAGAGTGAAACCCTACCTCAAAAAACAAATAAAGGTTAACTTTGGCTCATAATTTGGAGATCTTAGTGTGTGACCATTTGGTCCTTTTGTTCTGGGCTGTGATGGCAGCACACAATGATGTCAGTGCATAGTGAAGACACTGTCAAATGATGGCAGTGCATACAGGAGCAAGGCTACTCACATCACGGCTCAGAGGAAGAAGAAAGGGCTGGGTTTTCACTAGTTTTTTCAGGTCAGGTCCCACTAATCTAAGATGACTCACTAGCCCTACCTCTTTATGAGTGAGTTGCAGTAGGTCCTAAGAGAGATATCAGTGGAGGACCCAGAAGCCCACACAGCTATGGCCACCTAATTTTTGACAAAGATGTAAAAAACATACACTGGATGAAAGACAATCTACTTAACAAATAATGCTGGCAAAACTGGTATCTACCTGTAGAAGTATGGATTTAGATCCATATCTCTCACTCTGCACAAACACCCATCCAAACATATATCAAAGGCTTTAATTTAAAGCCTTAAATATTGAAACTACTAAAGGAAAATACAGGGAAAATATATCAAGATATAGGTCTAGGTAGAGTTGGGGACACAGCTCAGTTGGTAGAGCATTCAGGAAGCATGGGTTCAGTACCCACAAACTGAGTGTGGTGGTGCATGCCTATAAATCTAGCACTTAGGAAGTGGAGGCAGGAAGATCAGAAGTTACAGGTCATCTTCAGCTACATAATTTGAAGCCAGCTTGGGCTATGTGAAACCCATTATTAAAAAAAAAGAAAAAGAAATATAGGAATCCTATGACTAGGATTCCAACAGCACAGGAAATAACCCCAAGAGTTGACAAATGGGTTTCCCTGACATTAAAAATCTTCCATACAGCAAAGGAAACTATACACAAAATGGACAGACAGCCTATACAGAATAGGAGAAAATCTTTGCCAGCTCTTCATCTGATAGAGGGTTAATATCTTCACTATACAAAGAACTCAAACAACTAAACAAGAAAAAAATGACCTAATTAAAAATGGGCTATGCAGGGAGGTCCCTGTTTCCAAAACATTACAGGCCCAGGCCCTTGGTTTCCAACAAGTAACAGATGGTAAGACCCTATTGCTGAAGACTTCACATACCCAGGTGGCAAGGTCACTGAGAAATCAAGCTGGGGCTGAGCTGAAAACCTCCCTGTAGACCAACCAACTGAATGCTGGGAAAAGCTGCACTGCATGCAGCCCTATGGGAGACAGAAGTTATCAGTGGTGAAAACAGTGAATACTGGAAGCCTCAAGTTTGGCCCAATAGGCCAAATGAGCCAATGGGTACAATAGAGGCATGTTTGCTCTAGGTGAAACCAATTGCTCTCTAATTGGACTAGAGGCCTGCTCTCTGGGAGGGAATACATGCCTGGTACTGAAAACCTAATCAAAAGCCTATCACAGGGGAGGTCATGAGCCTTAGGGGTATAAAGCCTGCTTTTGTCTGGCTAAATGAGTAGATTATTCTCACCAAACTGCCCTGAAAGCACTACAATTGATGTTCATATTCATATATTAATGCTATTCTCACTTTTGATTAGAGAAGCTTCTCTTTTCAGATGGTGGTGACCACTGGGATGATAAAAAGGCAACATAGTGCTGAGAAGTGACGGAGGAGTGTCCAGCACTGAAACATCTCTATCACACCCTCCAAGGCTCAGGGTCCATTGCAGAAGAGGTGGCAGAAAGAATGTAAGAGCCAAAGGAAGTGTACCACTCCTTAATGCAACTGTCCAGACAGAAATTGGCCTCGATATCCATGACCTCATGCTAGTGCCTAGCAATGCCTTCACAAGACCCTCATAATAAGAGAAAAAGACGATGACTTCAAAATAAAAGACTAATGGAGAGAAGGAGGGGATATGATGGAGAGCGGAGTTGTGAAGGAGAAAGTGGGGGAGGGCATGGTTTATTGTCTGTAAGTATAGAAGTTGTCAATAATTTTTTTTAAAAAGGGGCTATGGAGTTTGGTATGGCATTACATGCCTTTAATCCCAGCACTCAGGAGGCAGAGGTAGGAGGATCACTGAGTTTATGGCCAGCCTGAGACTACATAGTGAATTCCAGGTCATCCTGGAGTTCAAAAAATGGGCCATGGAAAGAGTATAATCTTCTAGTAAATAAATAAATATGTAAATAAGGGCTAGAGATGGCTTAGCAGTTAAGGTGCTTGCCTATGAAGCCTAAGGACACAGGTTCCATTCCCAAATACCCATGTAAGCCAGATGCACAAGGTGGTGCATGTATCTGGAGTTCATTCACAGTGGTGAGAGGCCAATTCTCTCTCATAAACAAACAAACAAACAAACAAACAAATAAAGGGTATGGGTCTGGGGAGATTGCTCAGTGGTTAAAGGCACTTGTTTGCAAAACCTATTGGTTCAGGTTCCATTCTCTATTACCCATGTAAAGCCAGGCTTACAAAGTGGCACGTACTTCTAGAGTTCATTTACAACAGAAAGAGGCCTGATCATACCAATAGTCTCTCTTTCCTCATAAACAAGTGAACTAAAAAATAAAAATAAATGGTCTATGAGCCTGAAAACAGATTTCTCAAAACAAGTGCACATTGCTAATAATTTTTTTTTAATTTTTATTTATTTATTTGAGAGTGACAGACACAGAGAGAAGGACAGATAGAGGGAGAGAGAGAGAATGGGCATGCCAGGGCTTCCAGCTTCTGCAAACGAACTCCAGACGCGTGCGCCCCCTTGTGCATCTGGCTAACGTGGGACCTGGGGAACCGAGCCTCGAACCGGGATCCTTAGGCTTCACAGACAAGTATTTAACCGCTAAGCCATCTCTCCAGCCCTAATAAATATTTTTAAAGGCTGTAAAGATTACCCAGTGGTTAAGGCACTTGCCTGCAAAGCCTAACAACCCAGGTCAATTCTCTAGTAACCATGTAAAGCCAGATGCACAAAGTGGCACATACATCTGAAGTTTGTTTGCAGTGGCTGGAGGCGCTAGTACACCCATTTTCTCTGTCTGTCTTCTATCTTTCTCTGCTTGCAAGTGAAAAAAAAATTAAAAATATTTTCTAAGTGTTCAACATCCTTAGGCATTTGAAATGCAAATTAAAACTACTTTGAGATTCCATCTCACCCCAACCAGAATAGTTATCAAGAAAATAAATGCTGGTAAAAAATATGGGGGGAAAGGAACCTTTATTTATTGTTGGTAGTGGTGTGAATTGGTGTAGCCACTATGGAAACAAGTGTGGAGATTTCTTGAAAGACTAAAATAGAACTACCATATGACCCACTGTGGACTCTTTCCTACTGTAGAGATACTTGTCTGTGGTGGTGTGAGTCAGGTGTCCCCCATAAACTTAGGTATTCTGAATACTAGGTCCCAGGCTGCTGGTAATTTGGGAATTAAAGCCTCCTAGAGGCTGTGTATTGTTGGGGACAGGCTTATGGGTATTATAGCCAGCTTCCCTTGCCAGTGTTTGGCACACTATCCTGTTGCTACTGTCCATCTGTCGTTGGCCAGGAGGTGATGGCCACCCTCTGCTCATGCCATTGTTTTCCCCTGCCATCATGGAGCTTCCCCTGGGGTCTATAAGCCAAAATAACCCCCCTTTTCCCCCCACAAGCTGCTCTTGGTCAGGTGTTTTCTGCCAGCAATGTGAACCTGACTGCAACATTGCACAGCCATGTTCATTACTGCTGTATTCACAATACCAAGGAAATGGAGTCCTACTAAATGTCCATCAACAGAAGAATGAATGATGGAATGGCATATCTACACAATGAAATTTTATTCAGCCATATAGATAAATGAAATTTGAAGGAAAATGGATACATCTATAAATTATTATCAACATGGCATCCCAGTCTCAGAAAGACAAACACCTCATGTTTTTTCTCATATACAGATCCTGGGCTGGAGAGATGGCTTAGTGGTTAAGGAGATTGCTTGCCAAGCCTTAGCACCCAGATTCAATTCCCCAATACCCACATATGCCAGATGCACAAGGTGGCACATACATATGGAGTTTGTTTGTAGCAGCTGGAGTCCCTGGTGCACCCTTTCTCTCTCTCTCTTTCTCCTTCTCTTTCAAATAAATGCATAAAGTGTAAAGATTCTACCTTTTCATTTTATTTATTTAGAAGCAGAAAGAGATAGAACAGAAGCAGATAGAATGGGAGTATCAGGGCCTTCAGCCACTGCAAATGAACTCCAGATGTAAGCACACACTTTGTGCATCTGGATTTTGTGGGTACTGGGGAATTGAATTCAGGTTGTTAGGCTTTGCAAGCAAGCATCTTAGCTGCTGAGCCATCTTTCCAGTCCAATTTTCATTTTTATTTTTTGTGGCTTTTTTTTTGTAGTCTCAGGGTGGCCTTGAACTCATGATGATCCTCCTACCTCTGTCTCCAAAGTGCTGATATTAAAGGGTGCACCACCACATCTGGCTGGAAATTACTTTTCTTTTTTTGATGTAGAGTTTCACTCTAGTCTGGCATTCAGTCTCAGGGTGGCTCTGAACTCATGGTGATCTGTGGATTCCTGGGTCCTTGCTCCTTGGGCCAGCCTTGGTCCCCCTGAAGGTACCCAGGCAACCAGGGTGGGTGAGCGCATGACAAGAGAATCACTCCTGGGAGATAGTTGAATCAGCTCTCTTAGTTTATTGTCAGGGAAATGGGCTTATAAGCATCGGAGGGTGGGAGTCAGGACCCAAAGGGGATTGGTGGGTTTAAATGTTGCTAGCCTATGCCTACGGACATTCTTTCCAGCGCATAGGCAATGGCGGCAGGGATGAGGATGCGAGTCAGGTGATCTAGGGTCTCAGAACTGTATGAAGACTGTCGGCTGATAAGGAATTTCCTAGGCAACTGGCCAAAGGTTAAGGGCTATGGGCAGAGCCTAAGTTCAGGTGTGCTGGGCTTGGAGAGGGAGTGGCCTCCTGTAGCCTGGGGGTCCTTAGCCATGCCTGGAAGCTCAGGCCCCTCTCCTGAAGGTTCCAACCTGTGCCTGGCAGTGCCCAACAGCTCCCCCTTTGTTTTTATAATAGGGCAGTGTCATTCTGAATGAGTTTTTATAATTTACCATAGGTCCAGATACAGTTAGGTGGTGTGCAAGGACCTGATTAGCGGTAACCTTAGCAATATTAATTATTCATTATCTGAGAAATTTGATGAGACAGGGGGCTACAAGCAATCAGGTTCCTATAGTAAGGAAAAGGCTAAGGAGAAGCCAAGTAACTAAAGGGTTAGAGAACCAGGTGGTGGGGTCCTCAGGCAACAAATACCATTTGATTCATTAACAAAGAAAATATTTTTGTCCCAAGACCATACATGCCTCCCAAGTTCGGCAGTAATGAAGTCTAAGGCTAGATGGTTTTGGCGTACCATACCCAGGAGAAAGTTCAATTGTCTCTGGAGAGATTTAAGGCTGTTGGTCACTGGAGGCACCCAGAGGCAGTGTCACACTGAGGCCCACCAGCAGAGGGATGAAGATCTCTTTCAGTTGGTACAGGTGGAGTTTGTAGATTTTTTGTAGAGATATACCTCTGAAGCAATCAAGATGGGGGAATAATAAGTGGGAGAGGAAATATTTATGTATGGGGTGGTTACTCCTTTTGTACCAAAGGAGAGCAGGTGTCTTGACACAACTGGTCCTGATTATAGAAATATTGAGCAGGCATTCAGCTTGGGTCAGCTTAGAGCTGGACAGGCAGACAGACATAACTTGACCAGAATCAAAGAGGGTGAGGCCTGTCCTTTGCAGAGCCAGGGACTCAGAGCACACATGGAAAAATAGCTCTTTGGAAATGGGCAAGAGATAAAAACATTTTTCTTGTCCTTTTTACCTTCAGGGGTCCAGTCACCTTAATTCTATCCCCCTTTATTTCTCCCTCTCATAAGAAGACACTCTAACTGCTATTAGATGGCAAAGGACAAAGACTTCAGATCCTGACTACTTCCTGCTGAATGGGACACAAAGTGGTGACTTGTTGAAGTCAGAGAGTCTCTCCCAGAGAGGGGAACTATTCTAATGGACCCTGAAGTGTAGGAAGATAGTCTTGGAAGAGAACACTGGGGAGAAAGAATAAAAGTAAGGAGTTAATGAGAAGTGAGCACACAGCAAACTGGTCCTTTTTGAGGTCGAGGGAATCCAGACAGGCTTGGATTGTCTCAGGACCATCTGAGGATGAGCTATCTGAGATTTTCTTCCAAAACTGTTCATTAAATGGCACAGTCGTATTCAACATGGCTTGAAAGACAGATGAGATATTAGCAGAGTTATCAGAAACATATACATAACATTTAACCTTGCTAATAGAGAGCCATTGGGTATCATTAGAGGCTGTACAATTATATTTTCAGTCTCAGAACTTATATATTTTAGATTGAAAATAACCCTTTTGACATCTATATTTGTTTTTCTTTATTATTATTATTTTAAAGTACCTGACAAATTATAAGTTACCACTTCAGAGAGAATTCTGTTTTCAATAATCCTCTATGTAAGTTGAAGTTGACCTATAATATAAACTCAGTAATTATATTTGTGGTATCATGTAACAAAGTATGGCATTGTTTATGTAAAACTTCAGTTCACCATAGGCTTTAGTTAAACGCGACCTTTTTTTAAAAATTTTTATTAGCATTTTCCATGATTATAAAAAAATATCCCATGTTAATTCCCCCCCCCCCCACACACACACACTTTCTCCTTTGAAATTCCATTCGCGACTTTTTTTTTCTTTCTCGATGCTTCTTGGTGCCAGCCCTGTGGCGGCTGGGCGGGGCTGGCATACACCTTAGATCAGCTCTGCCCGGCTCCCGGGCACTCACCCGGGGTCTAGTCTAGTACGTGTAGAGGTAATGGCCGAGACTGGCGGAGGCAACTACCGGAGTCTGAATCCAGCTACCAGAAGGGGAAAGAAGGGGAGGGGGTGCCTGGGACCACTGGGAAAAGAGGGGGCCTCCAGGACCACAGGGAGGCTGCTGAAGGTTGGGGACCACGGGGTGGGGGGGTGTGGGGGTGGGTGGGAGAGGAGGTGGAGACAGGAGCCTGCATGGGCTGAGCCCGCCCTGACTCTGACTCTGACTCTGACTCGAGCTGCTTTTGGAGTACTTGCAGTTTCGCCACTTAAAGAGAGTGAGGGAAAATTTCCTTCCTGAGTTTTTCCTTTTCTAGCCAGATAAGCTACGCAGGTCCCCATGTCTGAGCCACATGCATGCCCAGAAATCATCCAGGGGGCGACCTGGAGGACTTCCCAAAAGAAGCTGGCCTCTCTCTGGGGGAGCTCAATTTCCTTAACTTTCAGGAGAGCCCGTCATCTGTGAATCTGTGATTCCTTTTGGTGGGAGACAATAGTAAAGTAAAGGAAGAAAAAAAGAAAAATAGCTTCCGCCTGATGGAGGAAAGAGAAATAGGTAGAGGGCTTTTGCCAACACCCAATGGGCTGTTGGCGTCCAGGCAGATGACGGCTGGCCTTCAGTCAATACCGAAGAGTGGCCTCGGCCAAGAGACGTCAGTTGCCACTTAATGGTGTCTGGTCCCACGTAATGGCGTGAACCAAAAATAAAGGAGGAAAAAGAGAAACCTGGCAGCCCTCAAAAAATGTGGAGCAAGGCTGCATGGGCCGATGTTGCCCAGTCCCTCTGGGAGAGCACTCACCCACCCAGTCCGTCTCATAGGGCCCCTGTTTGGGCACCAGATGTGGGTTCCTGGGACCTCCGGGGCCTGGCCGTGTTCCCCCCAAAGGCATCCAGGCAACCAGGGTGGGTAAGCGCATGATGAGAGAATCACTCCCAGGAGATAGTTGAACAGCTCTCTCAGTTTATTGTCAGGGAAATGGGTTTATAAGCATCTGAGGGTGGGGGGCAGGATCCTAAGGGGATTGGTGGGTTTAAATGTTGCTAGCCTGTGCCTACAGACATTCTTTCCAGCACATAGGCAATGGCGGTGGGAATGGGATTCAGGTGAGCTAGGGTCTCAGGCCTGTGTGAAGGCTGCCTGCTGATAAGGGATTTCCAAGGCAACTGGCCAAAGGTTAAGAGCTTTGGGCAGAGCCTAGGTTCAGGTGTGCTGGTCTTGGAGAGGGAGTGGCCTCCAGGAGCCTGAGGGTCCTTAGCCATTCCTGAAAGCTCAGGGCCCTCTCCTGAAGGCTCCAGCCTGTGCCTGGCAGTGATCCTCCTATCTATGCCTCCCAAGTGTTGGCATTAAAGACATGCGCCGCCATTCCCAGCTAGAAATTCCTTTTTTTTTGTGAAAAATTATATTCTTTTTATTTTTTTTTAATGTATTAATTTGGGTGTGTGAGAGAGAGTAGGGTGGGGAAGAGAATGGGTGTGCCAGGGCCTCCAGCCACTGCAACAAATTCCAGATGTGTGCACAACCTTGTGCATCTGGCTTACATGGGTCCTGAGGAATTGAACCTGTGTCCTTTGACTTTGCAGGCAAGTGCCTTAACCTGAAGGACCCAGAAACTGAACGACGCCATGACAGGCTTCAGTAGAGCGCTGCCCTGGTTAGGCCTAAGTTCCAAGTTTCATCTTAAACAAAGGAACAAAGGGGCAACTGGCCCCCTGCCCAGGACACCTGTGACTTGCCAAAAACTTGTCCCACCTACCTCCCTGCCCCGGCCAATTGAAATACATACAAATGTTATTGCTGCTTGTTTAGCCAATCGCAACGGAGGTTGCTTAATTACCTAGCTCCCGCCTGCCAACTTTGCCACCAGTGTCCTAAGAAATCAGCCAATCATGTACCCATTCCCTACTTCTTTGCTCAAATCCCTATAAAAAAACCTGCCCCTCTGCTGCTTGGGGCTTTTGTTGGGATCCACTGTGTTGGTGAAGTTAAGAGACTGAGCTTAAGCCCGAAATAAAACTCCTTGCCCTTGCATACGTGTTTGGTTCTCCTTGGTGGTCACTGGGGGTGCTGAGAAATGGGCATAAGAAACCACTAAGCCATCTCTCCAGTGGGGGCTCTAGCCACTGCAACTGAATTCCAGACACACGCATGACCATGTGCATATGGGGAATCAAACTCGTGTCTTTGGCATCACAGGCAGGTGCCTTGACCACTAAGCCATCTCTCCAGTCCTGTCTTTTTTACATTTTTTAAAAAGAAGTTTCAGGCTGGAGAGATGCCAAAGACACGAGTTTGATTCCCCATATGCACATGGTCGTGCGTGTGTCTGGAATTCAGTTGCAGTGGCTAGAGCCCCCACTGTGCGCATTCTCTGTCTCTCTGTCTCTTTCTCTTATAAATAGATAATAAAGTACTTTTTAAAAAATGTCAAAAACAAATCTAGTGCTCAGTGGTGGAGCACTTGCCTGACATGCATGAAGCCCTAGATTCATTCTCCAGAATCTTTAAAAAAGAAAAACAGAGCTGGAGTCATGGCCCAGCAGTTAAAAGTGCTTGCTTGCCTGGGTTTGATTCTCCAGTACCACTTAAAGCCAGATGCACAAAGTATCACATGTGCATATATTTGAAATTTGTTTGCAGTGGCTGGAGGCCCTGGTGTGCCCATACTCTGTCCATTTGGCACTGTCTGTGTGTCTGTCTGCCTCTTTCTCTTAAATTAAAAAAAAAAAAAATTTCTAAGTAGGGTCTCTAGCTCAGGCTGACCTGGAATTCACTATGTAGTCTCAGGGTGGCCTTGAACTCACAGTGATCCTCCTACCTCTGCCTCCCGAGTGCTGGGATTAAAGGCATATGCCACCATGCCTGCCTTAACTTTTTTTTTTTTTTTTAAAGAAAAGCAAATGTTACCATTGGAGAACACTGGGTAAAAGGTACACTGTTCTCTCTGCATTATTCATTGTAATTGTATGTGAGCCAACAAACATCTTTGAAAAAAAGTTAAATTTAAGGGGCTGGAGAGATGGCTTAGCAGTTAGAGCACATACCTGCAAAGCCAAAGGAACCAGGTTTGATTCTCCAGGACCCACATAAACCAAATGCATATGGTGGCACATGTGTCCAGAGTTTGTTTGCAGTGGCTGGAGGCCCTGGCACGCCCATTCTCACTCTCTCTCTCTCTCTCTTTCTGTCTCAAATAAATAAAAATAAATCTTTTTTCAAAAGTTAAATTTAAAACTGAAGGTCTAAAGCTGGGCATGGTAGTGCATGCCTTTAATCCCAGCACTTGGGAGGCAGAGGTAGGAGGATTGCCATGAGTTTGAGGCCACCCTGAGACTCCATAGTGAATTCCAGGTTAGTCTGGGCTAGAGTTAGATCCTACTTCAAAAAACCTAAAAAAGCCAGGCGTGGTGGCGCACGCCTTTAATCCCAGCACTCGGGAGGCAGAGGTAGGAGGATTGCCATGAGTTCAAGGCCACCCTGAGATGACAGAGTTAATTCCACATCAGCCTGGACCAGAGTGAGACCCTACCTCGAAAAACCAAAAAAAAAAAAAAAAAAAAAAAAAAAGGTCTAGGGCTGGGAGATGGCTTAGCATTTAAAGTATTTCCCTTAGGACTTGGGTTCCCCAGGACCCACGTAAGCCAGATGTGCAAGGTGGCACATGTATCTGGAGTTTGTTTGGAGTGGCTAGAGGCTCTGGCATGCCCATCCTCTCCCTTTCCCTCTCTCTGTCTTTCTTAAATAAATTTTAAAAAGTTTTAAATTCAAAAATTGAAGGTCTTGGGCTGGAGAGATGCTTAGCGGTTAAATGCTTGCCTGTGAAGCCGAAGGACCCTGGTTCGAGGCTCGGTTCCCCAGGTCCCACGTTAGCCAGATGCACAAGGGGGCGCACGCGTCTGGAGTTCGATTGCAGAGGCTGGAAGCCCTGGCACGCCCATTCTCTCTCTCTCCCTCTATCTGTCTTTCTCTCTGTGTCTGTCGCTTTCAAATAAAAAAAAAAAAAATTTTTTAAAAAATTGAAGGTCTAGAAGAATGAATGTAACATGGTAGCTGTATGTTTATAAATATGTTTATAATTGCATATAATGCTTATGGAAATATTAATTGAAATGGCAACAATGATTTCCTCCAGAGATGAGGATGGGTAGGAGACTGAAGGTCAAGGAAGAGGGAGACTTACTTTAATAACATATCTTTTTGCATGGTTGGAAGTTTTTTTAAAAGCAATATTTATTTATCTACTTGCAAACACAGTGAGAAAGATAGAGAGGGAGAGAAAGAGAGAGAATGGGTGTACCAGGGCCTCTAGCCACTGTAAACAAACTCCAGACACATGCACCACTTTGTACATCTGTCTTTATGTGGGTACTGGGGAACCGAACCTGGGCTGTCAGGCATTGCAAGCAAGTGCCTTAATCTCTGATCCATCTCTCCAGCACAGTTTGAAGTTTTAATTTTTTGCTTTTTTAAAATTTATCAAAATAGTTGTCTTACTCTAGCCCAGGCTGACCTGGAATTCACTATGTAGTCTCAGGCTGGTCTTGAACTCACAGGGATCCTCCTACCTCTACCTGTCAAGTGCTGGAATTAAAGATGTATGCCACCATACCCAGCTAGTGTCTTTTTTTTTTTTTAATGTAAAAGTAATGCCAGCAAAAATTAAAACTTCAGCAGAGTGTGGTGGTGCATGCCTTTAATCCCAGCACTCAGGAGGCATAGGTAGGTGGATCCCTGTGAGTTCAAGGCCACCCTGAGACTACATAGTGACTCCCAAGTCAGCCTGGGCTAGAGTAAGACCCTACTTTGAAAAAAAAAAAAAAAAAAAGAGAGAGAGAGAGAAAAAAAAAATAAAAAAGAAAAAGATGCTAAGCTAGGCATGTCTTTAATTCTAGCACTCAGGAGGCAGAGGTAGGAGGATGTGGTGGTTTGATTCAGGTGTCCCCCATAAACTTAGGTGTTCTGAATGTGTTCCCAGCTGATGGATATTTGGGAATTAATGCCTTCTGGAGGGAGTGTATTGTTGGGGGCAGGCTTATGGGTATTATAGTCAGTTTCCCCTTGCCAGTATTTGGCACACCCTTCTGTTGCTATAGTCCACCTTATGTTGGCCAGGCAGTGATATACACCCTCTGCTCATGCCATCGTTTTCCCCTGCCATCATGCAGCTTCCCCTCGAGCCTGTAAGACAAAATAAATCTCTCTGTTTCCCAGAAGCTGCTCTTGGTTGGGTGATTTCTACCAGCAATGTGAACCTGACTGCAACAGTAAAGTGGTATCAGGAGTGGAATTGCTGCTAGACACCTGACTGTGTGGTTTTGGCCTTTTGGAGCTGATTTTCAAGAGGAGTGTGGAAGGATTTGAAATCTTGGCCTAAGAGATGCCTTGCAGTGCTGTAAGTACAGCTTGATCGACTATTCTGGTCTGAGCTGCAAGACCTGAATGCAGTAAGAAGTATGTACTCTGAGGTTTGGATTATGAGGGTGAGAAAGAGCTTTGCTTGGACTGGGCTAGCAGTTTGTGTGAGAAGCTTGCTGTTATGCCCATGTCCTGAGAAGTTGTGCAGGGTTGCTTTGTGTAGAAATGAACTGGTATGAGCAGAAGGATATGGCACAGAAAGAAAAATCTTTGGGTGAACTGTTGCCCATTCAGCTGCAACTGAGAGATTACAACCTTTGAGACTGGGCTAGCTGACCTGTGCTGGGGCAACAAGAAGAACGTAGACTCTTTTGAAGAGACCTGAGTGTTCAAGGAGTGCCCTGTTCTTCAAAGTCTGTTTTATTCCCCCCTAGATTAACAAATCTGCACCCTACCTTGTATGATGAATTATAAGAAATTCAAGAAAGAGAGGGTCATTGAGTTTGCAACACGGTCTTGTGTTTTGGAAATGGCCATGGGCAGTGTGAAGCAGGTTTGCTGGGTGCCTGAATGGAGACCCCATGGGGCCATGAGGATGAACCATGGATTGCAGTGGAGACCCATTGGAGATGCTGGGACCACGAGATGGCTGCTGAGGAGCTGCTGGCCCCAATGAAGTTTTCCAGGACTGCGAGTAGCCTAGCTAGAGGGGCAGAATTGGAACTCTAGAGACTTGTTGCTGGTTGGAATTATCGGACTTGGAGATTTGTCACTAGCTAGAGTTGTTGGACTTGAAACTACAGAGTTTGATGTTTGCCCTGGTTGTTTTAAATCTTGTATTGTTGAATGTTTCTTTGCTATGCCCAATGCCATCTATTGCAGTGTGAATATTTATTCCATGCCATTATGGGTTTTTGAGGTAATTTTTGGTATTATGGCTTAGTTAAAAGACCATGGATTATGGGGATGTTTGAACATCATTGGGATTGATAAAAACTATGGGGACTTTTAAAGTCAGACTGAATACATTGTATTTTACATCATGTATGCATATCAGTTTATGGGGGTCAGGGGTGGAATGTGGTGGTTTGATTCAGGTGTCCCCATAAATTTAGGTATTCTGAATGTGCTCCCAGTGATGGATATTTGGGAATTAATGCCTCCTGGAGGGTGAATTAATGCCTCCTGGGTGCGGGCTTATGGGTGTTATAGCCAGTTTCCCCATGTCAGTATTTGGCACACCCTCCTGTTGCTATGGTCCACCATGTTGGCCAAAGGGTGATGTCCACCCTCTGCTCATGCCATCGCTTTCCCCTGCCATTGTGGAGCTTCCCCTCGAGCCTGTAAGACAAAATAAATCTCTTTCCCAGCAACTGCTCTTGGTTGGGTGATTTCTACCAGCAATGTGAACCTGCCTGCAACAGAGGATCACCATGAATTTGAGGCCACCTTGAGACTACATAGTGAATTCCATTTTAGCCTGGGCTAGAGTGAGACCCTACCTTGAAAAAAAAAAAAAGCTAAGAAATTTTAAAATAAAGCAAATGTGAAATGTAAATAATTTTTTGGAGTTGACAGCAGAGATGATGTAGCATAAAGATTCTATGCCTCTTTCATAGAGGGACACCAAAGCTTTAATTGTGAGGAGGGAATGGATCCTGGGCCACAGTCGGTCTCACCCATGCCTCTCAAAATGTTGCCTGAATTCTAGCTGTGATGGTATGTCCTGTAATCCCAGGCTGAGGCAGAAGGATCTTAAGTTCAATGCCAGCCTGGGCTACATAACAAGACCTTGTCTAGAAGAAAGAAAAATGGAAGCAACAGTAGGGGGGAGGCCACCCGAATCTCTCAGTTTATAAGTTCCTAATGTATTTTGGCCTCATGTCACCCCTTGAACTGACAAGCTACCATTTGCAGCCCTCAGCTGCAGTGTGTAGACAGCCCCTGGGACTCTACTTTAAGCTACCCAGGTGGCTCAGCCCCAGGGGAGCTTCTGTCTTCTAAAATATCATTAAACATAATTTAAACCTTTAAGTCACTTGTCAGTCCCAGCCACGTAGGTGTTCTTATGTATTAACACGTTGAGTCGGGAGGGAGTGCTGAAGGTAAAGTCGGCCCACGCTTCCAGAAGGAGCCAGGAACACTGGTTTAACAGTGATGAACCTTGGAGCACAGTTATCTATGCAACAGCTGGATCCCAAAACACATGGATCCCCGACCTGTTTACAGCAATCATCATTACTAACTTACCCCAAGTTCCTTATAATTTATCCTGTTCACCCAATTGGTAAAACATCATTGTAGAAGATAAAGGTTTTTTTTTTTTTTTCTTCTTCTTCTTTTGTTGTTGTTGGTTTTTGTTTTGTTTTGTTTTCCAAGGTAGGGTCTCACTGTAGCCCAAGCTGACCTGGAATTCACTAAGTAGTCTTGGTGGTCTCAGACTCACGGCAATCCTCCTACCTCTGTCTCCCAAGTGCTGGGGTTAAAGGTGTGCGCCACCATGCCCGGTGCTAAAGGTTTTTATTTAATGACAACAACAACGAAAAACTAACTCAAATGTTTGTTTTAAAAAGACTATAGAAGGCTGAAGAGCTTGCTTAGTGGTTAAGGTGCTTTCCTACAAAGCCTAAGGACCCAGGTTTGACTTCCCAGAACTCACATAAGCCAGATGCACGTGGTGGCTCATGCTTCTGGAGTTTCTTTGCAGTGGCTAGAGGCCTATTCTCTCTCTCTCAAATACATACATAAATAAATAATATTTTTCTAAAATACTTTAATCCTGGCATGGTGCTACATTTCTTTGATCCCAGCACTTGGAAAGCAGAGGTAGGATCGCTGTAAGTCTGACCCCAGCCTGAGACTACATAGTGAATTCCAGGTCAGCCCAAACTAGAGTGAGACCCTACCTTGAAAAGCAAAAATAAAATAAGCAATCAAACAACAACAACAACAACAAAGACTTTAAAAACATTCTGCATTCAGGGGGCTGGAGAGATTGCTCAGTGGTTTTAAACGTGTTTCCTTGCAAAGCTTGATGGCTGGTGCTCAATTCCCCAGTGTCCATGTAAAGCCAGATGCACAAAGTAGACCATACATCTGGAGTCTGTTTGCAGTGACAAGAGACCATGGCACACACTCATTCATTCATTCTTTCCCTCTCTGCTCACAAATAAATAAATAAATAAAAATAGGTTTTGAAAATCCTGCAGTCTACAATATTAGAAAACAAAAGAAAATATCTCACAGTTGAAATTTAAAATTTGAGATTTAAAACAGAAAAGGTGGCCTAGACAGATGGCTTAGCAGTTAAGGCACTTGCCTGCAAAGCCCAAGGACTAGGTTTGATTCCCCAGAACCCACATAAAACAAGTTGCACATGGTGGTGCATGAGTCTGGAGTTCATTTGCAGTGGCTAGAGACTCTGGTGCACCCATTATTTCTCTCCCTCATAAATAAATAAATAAAAATAAAATAAGAAATAAATGAATAAAACAGATGGGTAGATGGTTCAGCAGTTAAAGGCACTTATAAAGACTGCCCCCCAGTACCTAAGTAAAGCTAGATGATGCACAAGGTGACCAGTGCATTTGGAATCTGTTTACAGTGGCAAGAGGCCCTGACACACCCTAATTTATTCATGCATTCTCTCTTTGCACACATATATAAATATTTATTTAAAATATTTTATTTATTAGAGAGAGAGAGGAAGATAGACACAAAGAGAATGGGTGCGCCGGGCCTTCAGCCACCACAAATGAACTCCAGACACATATGCCACCTTGTGCATCTGGCTTACATGTGTCCTGGGGAATCAAATCTGAGTCCTTTGGCTTTGCAGGCATGTGCCTTCACTGCTAAGCCATCTCTCCAGTGCCCCTTTCTTTTCTTTTGTGAGGTAGGGTCTCGCTGTAACCCAGGCTGGCCTGGAACTCTCTCTGTAGCTTCAGCATGGCCTCAAACTCATGTGATCTTCCTACCTCTGCTTCCTAAATGCTAGAATTAAAGGTATGTGCAACCACATGCAGCAAATAGAAATGTTTTTTGAGGGCTGAAGAGATGGCTTAGTGGTTAAGGTGCTTGCCTGAAAAGCCAAAGGACCTCAGTTTGATTCCCCAGTACCCACACAAGCCAGATGTACAAGATGGCCCATGCATCTGGAGTTTATGGCTGGAAGCTCTGGCGTGCCCATTCTCTCTCTCTCTCTTGTTCCCTTTCTCTCTCTGACTCTTTTGTTCTCTCAAATAAATAAATAAATAAAATAAAATATTATAAAATAAGTATTTTTTTGGAAAATCCTGCAGTCCAATCAGAAAACAAAAGTATCTCTGGGCATGATGGTGCACACCTTTAATCCCAGCACTTGGGATGCAGAGGTAGGAGGATCACCTTGAGTTCGAGGCCTCCCTGAGACTATATAGTGAATTCCAGGTCAGCCTGGACTAGAGTGAGACCCTACCATAATAATAAAAGAAAAAAAGTAAAGAAAACAAAAGTATCACTCAGTTGAAATTTGAAACCTGAGATTTAAAACAGGAAAAATGGGCTTCAGAGATGGTTTAGCAGTTAAAGGTACTTGCTTGTAAAGACTGCTGCTCCAGGGTTCAATTCCCCAGTACTCACATAAAGCCAGATGCATACAGGAGCACATGTATCTGGAGTTTGCTTCCATTGTCACCTGGCCTTGGTGTGCCCATGTGCTGTCTCTCTCTCCCAATCTCTCTTCTTGCAAATAAATAAATAAAAGCATTTAAAGTGCGGGGAGGGACCCAAAGTACAGTATAATTCCATGATAAACAGACTAAAACCTTTTTTTAAATTCCCCTTCCCTTCACCCATCTCCAGTGCCACCAAAGAACTAAAATATTTCAGACCTGAAAGATGCTTAAATCTGTCAGCACTAGCAGTTGGGAAACCAATGCAAATAGAACATTACACCTCCCCAAAACCTACTGTTCCTGATCTTATCACACAACAAGCCATGCTGCAGACCTTGAAAAACAGAAGGCCGCCCTGTTAGACTAACAGAAAATACCAAATCTGCATGCTGAATGCCAGAAACTGAGCATTCTATTTTCTTGCAAGTAATGCAGTGTTAAAAAAAAATACATTTTAAAAAAGTGGTACCTTTGGCAGCTAGAACATTTAAGAAATAATGCACAGGAACCCGAGGGAAGACAGCGCTCACATTTACTGAATATGCATGACTTGTATAAAGCTTTCTGTTAATGAAAAACCCTTAGCTTTGTAGGAGTCAGATCTTTGATATACTATCTTTGGCGCTCCATTTGGGCAATGGATTCTGTCACTGACAATTGGATGGTCCACGGGAGACCTTTGAGAATAGCCTCTCTTAGCCTGCTCTGTCCTCAGGGGATCTCTGAAAGGACCATCTTTCACAGAACATCATAATCGTGCTCTGTTCAGGTGGGGCTCCCCTGCTGGGTGACGTGTTTGCCTCCTTGCGCTGATGTCCTGGTTTCTGACACACTAGCTGTGTCCATGTTGAGGGTGTCCAACTGTCCCAGTTTGCCCAGGAATTAAGAGTTTCTCAGAGCACAGAATTTTAGTGTTAGAAATGAGTCAGTTCTGGGCTGGGGAGATTGCTCAGTGGTTAAAGGCACTTGTCTGCAAAGCCTGCTGGCCCAGGCTCCAATAGCCACATAAAGCCAGATGCGCAAAGTGACACATGTATCTGGAGTTCACTTGCAGCAGAAGAGACTCTGGCATGCTCATGTGTTTTTCTCTCTCAAATAAACAAAATTTTAAAAATTAAACAAATTGTCAGTTATATCCATGATGGCCAAAGGTACAATCAACTCATGTCTATGGACAAATAAATGAATTAAAAAATGTGCAATATTACTCTGCTTTTCAAAAGGAGAATTCTCTTATTTTCTTAAAATTTATTTATTTGAGCACATGCATGTGCACACATGCGAGAGAGAGAAAGAAAATGGGTGTGCCAGGACCTCTAGCCACTGCAAATGAACTCCAGATGCATGTGCCACTTTATGCATCTGGCTTTACTTGGGCCCTAGGGAATTAAACCTGGGTCATTAGGCTTTGCAAGCAAGAACCTTAACTGCTGAGTCATCTCTCCAGCCCCAGATCTTTAATTTCTAAAGTCCAAAACATTTAAAACTAATCTGTGTTGCTTTTTAGTTTGTTTATTTTTGTTTTGTTTTGTTTTGTTTTGTTTCGAGGTAGGGTCTTACTCTAGCTTAGGCTAACCTGGAATTCACTCTGTAGTTGTAGGCTGGCCTCAAACTCACAGTGATCCTCCTATCTGCCTCCTGAGTGCTGGGATTAAAGACCTATGCTACCACACTTGGCTTTTGTGTGTGTGTGTGTGTGTGTGTGACAGTTTTATTCATTTATTTAAGTTTTTCAAGGTAAGGTCTCACTGTAGCCCAGGTTGACCTGGAATTCACTATGTAATCTCAGGGTGGCCTCAAACTCACAGCTATCCTTCTACCTCTGTCTCCTGAATGCTGGGATTAAAGGTATGTGGCACCATGCATGGCATTTTTTGTATTAATTTTTATTTATTTGAGAGAGATAGAGAGGCAGAGAGCGAGTGAGAGAGACATAAGGAGAGAGAAAGAGAGAGTGAGAGAGAATGGGCATGCCAGGGCCTCTAGTCACTACAGACAAACTCCAAATGCATGTACCACCTTGTGCTTATGTGGATCCTGGGGAATCAAACCTGGGTCCTTTGGCTTTGCAGGCAAGCACCTTAACCACTAAGCAATCTCTCCAACCCTGTTTTATTTTTGAGACAGGGTCTTGCTATGTTTTCTAGGCTGGCCTTGAATGTTCCATCCTCCTCTCTCAGCCTCCTGAGTGCTGGGCTGACAGGTGTGTGTCGGCATGCTCAGCTCTCCTCCCTATGCTTAGTGTTAATTGTGTTATAGGAATCAGATCTGCCCTGAGTTAGCGAGCTTGCTCTACCAGAGCAATGATGTGAGGCCAAGGTAACTCTGCTGCTGGCTACCACAGCCCTAACCTGGGAGCCACAGGGATGCTGAGCTGAGAGGTGGGGCGAGTGGAGCTGGCTCCCCACTGAGGCCCTGGATATGGCCATGCCAAAGCCACCCTTCAGCTCATATTAAGGTGAAGCAGAAGAGTCTATGTTTGAGTTAAGCCACCAAAGCTGGGTTTCTGTCACTTGATACTGACGGCCACAGTGGCTCAGATCATACTTGTCATGGGTTTAGCAATGCATAAGAGAGACTTCATGGGAATATGTAGTGTGTGTATACATGCATATATGTATTCGTATATATGTATATATAATGTATCTACATGTATATATGTATGCGTATACATATGTATAATGCTAATACTACTTAGAGTCTTGCTTTATCGTTGTTTTTTTATGAAAAGAAGACCTATGACACTTGCTCCCACCCTCTCTATTTCACTTTCTCCTTATCTAGCTGAATCTCAGTCGCTGTTGCAGTCAGGTTCACATTGCTGGCAGAAAACACCCGACCAAGAGCAGCTTGTGGGGGAAAAGGGTTTACAGACTCAAGGGGAAGCTCCATGATGGCAGGGGAAAACGATGGCATGAGCGGAGGTTGGACATCACCTACTGGCCAATATCAGAGGACAACAGCAACAGGGGTGTGCCAAACATTGGCAAGGGGAAGCTGGCTATAATTCCCATAAGCCTGTCCCCAAAATACATTGCCTCCAGGAGGCTTCAATTCCCAAACTGCCACCAGCTGAGGACCTAGCATTCAGAACACATAAGTTTATGGGGGACCGCTGAATTAAACCACCACAGTCACTGTTGCCTTCAGCCCTTAGTGCCTGTGATTCTCTTTCTACCAGGATCCACCAGGTGGCCAGTGAACCAAACCCAGCTCGTATTAACTAAACCCCTAAGTTTCGTATGCCACACCCATCGCTGTATATGCACGGCCTCATTTCATTTGCATCACCACCTTCTGAGGTAGGTACGATTATTTTTCTAGTTTTATGAATAAGTAACTTATTCAAGATTTCACAGTTCATAAAAGGTTGGCATAGGATTTAAAATTCAGGTTGCTTCTGTTTTATTATCTGTGTTCTTTTTTAATTTTATTGACAATTTCCATAATTATAGACAATGAACTGTGATAATTCCCTCCCCTCCCCAAGTCCACTTTCCATCATATCCCCTGCCGCTCTCAATTAGTCTTTCATTTTGATGTCATCTTTTCCTCCTATTATGAGGGCCTTGTGCAGGTAGTACCAGGCACTGTGAGGTCATGGATATCCAGGCTATTTTGTGTCTGTAAGACTGCATTGACTTTTGTGGGGGGTTTTTTTGTTGTTTTTTTTTTAGTATTTTTAATTTATTTGCAAGCAGAGAGAGATAAAGAGAAGGAGACATACATAGAGAATGTGTGTATCACAGGCTCCAGCTACTGCAAACTCCAGATGCATGTGCCACTGCGCATCTGGCTTTACATGGGCACTGGGGAATTGAACCCATATCTTTAGGCTCTGGAGGCAAGTGCCTTAACTGCTATGCCATCCCTCCAGCCCTTCTCTTTTTTAATTTTAAATATTTTATTGGCAAGGAGAAAGAATGAGAGAGTGAATGTACTAGGACCTCCAGCCACTGCAAATGAACTCCAGATACATGCACCACTTTCTGCATCTTTCTTTATGTGGGTACTGGAGAATCAAACCCAGGTCATTAGGCTTTGCAAGCAAATGCCTTAACCACTGGGCCATCTCTCCAGCCCCTCTTTTTATTTTTTTCAGCATTGGGAATTAAGCCTAGGGCCTGACACATGCTAGGAAAGGCCTCTACCACTAAGCTAACACCGCCCCCTCTCCCAGCAGTCTCTTTCTCTGCTCTTACCACACCATATTGCCATCTGCTTTTGAGAAAAATTAATGACTTGAACAAGACAAATGTGTGAAATTGAATGAATATATTTCTGAGTGATTTTTTTATTTTAATTTTTTTTAGCTTTTCCTTTTTGATTTTTTTTTCTAACAGAGGTTTTAGTATGAAGAATGTGATAGGTTTTCTGTGTCTGATTAGCATTCATACTCACAAGGTTCCTAAGGCTCCACAAAGGGAAGTAACTTCTACAGTTCCAGGCTGTTCTGTTTGCCATGTGCACGGCTCAACCTCGTAAGTCACTGTTTGACAACGCATAGGCGCTGCTTAGTAATAATATATTGCACCACGTGTCTCTCTGTAAGCCTTTCTGAGTCATGCTGGGTACCTATTACAGCCAAATGGCATATGCTCTAACAGGGCCTGACTCACTCCATTAACTTGACAAGCTAGATATTTTAAAACTGCAGAGGACTCTGCACTTGGATTTTTTTTGTTTTTTGTTTTTTTCGAGGTAGGGTCTCACTCTAACCCAGGCTGACCTGGAATTCACTATGGAGTCTCAGGGTGGCCTCAAATTCATGGTTATCCTCCTACCTCTGCCTCCTGAGTGCTGGGATTAAAGGAGTGCACCACCACGCCTGGCTTGAACTTGAATTTTTTCATCTCCATATATAACATTAATATAAATTCAAAATTATCTTTTGACTCCATATGAACTTAACCATGTTCATTTTTCCTCACCTGCCTTTCACCTTGAATGAAATGTCTCAGAAGTGAATCCTGTTCTATCCCTGCCTTCTGCTCCACACTCCTCTGTCACCAGCACTGAGCTCTCTGGCCTCTGTCCCTTGGTGTCATTAAACTTACTCTCTCGAGCTTTTGCACGTCTTACCTGGGCTGGCTTCCCTGAAGCCTTTGATATATCTGTCACTCTGTTCTTCATATTTTCTCTCGAGTTTTAGGAGAATGTTCTCATCTTTTAAAAATTAATTAAGTAACTAATTTGCAAGGAGAGAGAGAGAGAGGAGAGGAGAGGAGGGGAGGGGAGGGGAGGGGAGGGGAGGAAAGGAGAGGAGAGAGAATTGGCACATCAGGACCTCCAGACACTGCAAACAAACTCCAGCTACACGTGCCACTTTGTGCATCTGGCTTTATGTGGGTACTGGGGAATTGAACCTCTGTCATTAATCTTTACAGGTGAACATTTTAACCATTGAGCAATCTCTCTAGCCCTCATCTTTTACCACAAAGTTTAAGACTCTTGTTTTTAAAACTATTTTTATTTATTTATTTATTTGTAAGGAGAGAGAGGAAGTGAATGGGCCCACCAGGGCCTTCTGCCGCTGCAAACAAGCTCCAGATGCATGTGCCACTTTTGCATCTAGCTTTATGTGAGTAACTCAGGAATCAAACGTAGGCCATCAGGTTTTGTTGCAAACACCCATCTTTTAACTGCTAAGCCACCTCTCCAGCAGGACTCTTTTTAAAAAATGAGTTTATTTATTTATTTGAGATAGAGAGGAAGGAAGAGGAAGATATAGAATGGGTGTGCGAGGGCCTCCAGCCACTGCAAATGAACTCCAGACGCATGTGCCACCTTGTGTATCTGGCTTATGTGGGAACTGGGAAATTGATCCTGCTTAGGCTTCACAGCCAAGTGCCTTAACCACTAAGCCATTTCTCCAGCACCTCTTGCTTTTTTTTTTTTTTTTTCTTTTTTGTTTTTTTGAGGTAGGGTCTCACTCTCATCCAGGCTGACCTGGAATTAACTCTGTCATGTCAGGGTGGCCTTGAACTCATGGCAATCCTCCTACCTCTGCCTCCCGAGTGCTGGGATTAAAGCGTGCGCCACCACGCCCAGCTTTTTGGGTTTTTTTTTTTGGACCTCTTGCTTTTTTAAAAAAAATATTTTTTATTTATTTCAGAAAGGCAGAGAGAGAGAATGGGTGTGCCAGGGCCTCTAGCCACTGCAAATGAACTCCAGATGCACGCACCACCTTGTGCATCTGGCTTTATGGGGGTACTGGGAAACCAAACCTCGGTCCTTAGGCTTTGCCAGAAAGCACCTTAATCCTAAACCATCTCTCCAACCCAAGAGTCTTTTTTTTTTTTTTTTTTTTCTGAGGTAGGGTCTCACACTAGCCCAGGCTGACCAGGGTGGCCTCGAATGCTCGGCAATCCTTCTACGTAGTGCTGAGATTAAAGGCATGTGCCACCACACCTGGATAAAGAGTCTTGTTTTTAATGCATGTTTTTAAAGTTTTATTTGCACCTTAATTACTTATTTAGTTTTCTAAAAAATTTTCATTTATGTATGTATATGAGCGTGTACATGATGAGTATGTATGGGCATGCATTCGCCATGACGCATGTATGAAGATCAGAAGAAAACCTTGGGGTGGGGAAGGTCGTTTCTTCTCTCCTTCCATCTTTTATTTTTCTTTTGAGGTAGGGTCTTGCTGTAGCTCAGGCTGTCCTGGAACTCACTAGGTAGTCTCAGGGGGCTGGGGTCCAAACCTAGATCTCATGCTTGCACCAATGAATCCAATGCCCATATTCTTTTGGTCTTTACAAGTAAGTTACACATCTGTAAATCCCACCACCATAATTGCTCAGATCTGGATCCACATTGTCCTGGCTAGATTAAAATGTTGCTCCTTGATTTAAAGCCCTCCACTGTCTGCAGGAGCATACCTATGACTTTCAAGGTCCTCTCTAATCTTGCTGTCTCATGCAACATTTTCCTTTTGTGTATGTGTGTGTGCATGTATGTGCAGAGGCTCAAGGACAACCTTAGGTTTTGTTTTTTAGTTAGTGTGTGTGTGTATGTTTGGTACTGAAGTTCAAACCCAGGACCTGACATATGATAGTGGAATTTCTCACTGGTCTGTAACTTGTCTAACTAAGTTAGACCAGCTGGTCAGTGATCCCCAGGGCCTCTCCTGTCTCCATGGCTCCTCATAGTCCCAGCACTGGGATTACAAATGCATGTCACTGTGCCCAGTTTTTCAAAACCATTTTTAATTATTTGCAAGCTGAGAGAGAGAGAGAGAGACAGGCAGGGAGAATGGGCATGCCAGGGCCTCCAGCCACTGCAAATAAACCAGGTGCATGGACCACTTGGTGTACCTGGCTTTACATGGATACTGGGGGATCAGACCTAGGTCATTAGGCTCTGCAGGCAAGCATCTTCATCACTTAGCCATCTTTGCAGCCCAGCCCAGCTTTTTTTTTTTTTTTTGAGGTAGGGTCTCACTCTAGCAGTCTGACCTGGAAATCACTAGGTGGTTTCAGGGTGGCCTTGAACTCACAGTGATCCTCCTACCTCAGCCTCCCAAGTGCTGGGGTTAAAGGTGTGCGCCACCACACCCAGCTTTTTTTTTTTTTTTTCCAACATGGGTTCTGAGGATGGAACTCATGTCCTTATGCTTGTAAGAAAAGCATTTGAACGACTAAGCATCTGACATTCCTTTTGTAGTTTGCACGCCATTCCGCCCCTTATCATTTCCACCACCCTCCCCATCACCTGTGTGGAGCTTTTAATGTGATTTTCTAGCTTGACGGTAAGCTTCAGTAGATAGGGACTTAATCTTTTCCATCTATGTTTCTGTCTGGCACAGTGGCTGCAACATTGTAGAAGGATGTCTGAAGGACAGGAGATCTATTATGGGCTCAAAGGATCCTCTCACCGCCACCCACAAGTAGCTGGGTCCACAGGCATGCGCCACCACACCCAGCTGACCCTCTCTCCATAAAGTAGCTCTTTCCTAGTCCCCGAAAAGGCAGCAGTCACAGGTGGACACTTTGACACACCATGAAACTGCATGTTGCACCATGGATGCCCAGAGGAAAGCAGACATGACACATCTTCAGAGATCAGCAGCTTGAGAAGGGACACACGGAAAAAGCCCCACCTGACCAGGGCTGGTGGTGATTAGCAGCGGCCCTAAGATTCTCTTCTGGGAATTTAGCTGGGAAGTTCAAGGGAGAACCAATGGCAAGAGGCCATCAGACACTGACTGATAGCTGCAAATAAACAGTAGCAAGGCAGAGAAGTCGTTGTTGCCTGGTGGGGAGATGGGCTGGGAAGGAATTCAAAAAGCCAGCGACAGAGAGGAGACAGTGATTACTTAGGATAAAGAGACACCCACCATGGAAGGTGGTAGAATACTGCTGTCAGAGCTAGATTGCATTCTTTCTTCTCCATGGGTCTCCCTCATGCCTGGCTGGCAGCTGGTCGATAGTTGGTCAGTGTGGAGCGGTCCTGGGAGGGGCTGGCTGACGGCACTGCTGCAGATGCCTTCATGAAAACCCTTGATTAAAAAATGTAGTGGGGGCTGTAGAGATGGCTTAGGAGTTAAGGCAGTTGCCTGCAAAGCCTAAGAACTCCTGTTTGACTCTTCAGATGGACAAAGGAGAGGCAAGTGCAAGGTCACACATACCCACTACATGGTGCAAGCATCTGGCGTTTGATTGCAGTGTCTGAGGCCCTGGGGCGCCAACACACACTCTATCTTTCTCTCTGTCTCACCATCTCTAAAAATTTGTTTTAAAAATGCAGTGGGCTAGGGAGATGGCTCAATGGTTAAAGAGGCTTGCTTGTAAAGCCTGCCAGTTGGGTTCAATTCCCCAGCACCCATGGAAAGCCTGCCACAATCTGGTTTGTGACCCCAAAGCACCTACGACAATGGGAGGAAAAGCCAGGAGAATCCAAAGCTCATGGGTCATACTTGTTTTCAGGGTCAAGATTCTGTGTCAAAGAAGATGGAACATAGATACCTCGAGGCTGACCTTTGACCTCCACATATGCGCTGTGGCATATGTGCACCCCATACACAAAAATAAATAAAAATTTAAAGAAGTAAAAGTTCGGGCTTGGTGGTTACTCAGGAGGCTGAGGCAGAAGGATCACAAGTTCAAGGCCAGCCTAGGGTGCATAATGAAACTTGTTTCAAAGATAGGGAGGAAGGGAGGGAGAGAGAGAGAGAGAAAGTTGCTTGTGCTTGTGTCTTTGTTCCTCTGCTGGATACAGTTGCACAACTTTGCCCCTTGGGTTAATTTTCACCAGGACTTGGAGGCTCCAGAGGTGGCGAAACTGCATGGTGACCCCAGGCTCATGAGCTGCGAGGACACTGTACAAGGGCAACTGTCAAGCCCAGCCCCCTTCCAAGCAGGCTCCTCCTGCTTCCATAAATCATGGCTGTCCCCTGCAGAAGCCTCACTAAACTTCACAATGACTGTACCAGATGGCTTCCCAAATCCTGTGTGCCGGCAGCCAGCTTAGTTTCAGCTTGGCGACCGTGATAACAGGAGGCAGCCAAGGCAGAAAACACGAGATCATATGTGTGGTGATTGAATATTAGTCATTGTTTTGTTTGTCTGAACTTCTTGTGTCTGTTCCTGACCTTGATTTTTTTGGAATATGCATCTCTGTCCACACTCGCCATGTGGGTTTGAAGGAGGGATGGCAGTTACTGGCTCTGTACTCCTGGCAGAAGCTCACTGGGTCAGGTGTCTGCTCTGTCTGGCTGTCCTGCGGCCGAGAAATACCATGGTGCCTTCATCCTGTTTTCACTAGTCTAGGCATGGGCAGGTCCAAAGCCAGGCCAACCAGAACCTTCCTCTGAGGTTAATGACCTAGAACTAAGGGATAGTTAAACATGTAGAGAATGTTAATTTCCTCTGCTAACAATGAGGTGAACTCTGTAGGTTTTTGAAATTGTGGTAAAATATATGTAATGCAAGATTTACCATCTTGACCATTTTTTAAAGATGCTATTTTATATATAACAGATTATATTCTTTTATCCCCTCACCCTGGCTCACATTATCCTGGGGGCCCTCCTCAATGATAGGGTTATGGTATTCACTGTGGGGTCATGAAGCCCTATCAGTCAGTCCCTATGGGACAGTGGGGGAACCATGCCTAGGATATTCCTACCCACTCTGTGGTTCTTACAGTCTTTCTGCTCTCTCTTCTGCAATGTTCCCTGAGCTATGGCAGACCTGTTAGCAGTCTGATTTAGTGTTGAATTCTTTGTAGCTTCTGGATGTCTGCTTTGATAGGTTTGTATTGATCACCATGTCTGTCAACATCATCTCGGAGCTGGTTGTCAGGCTAACAGCAAGAGCAGCATTCATGTCCCCACTTCCTCTGCAAGTTCTCCTGGGCCCTGGCAGATGTGGAAGAGGTAGTACATCTCCTGGCGAGCGGTTGGCTATCTTCTTGTCTTATCAATAGATTTCTACTCTCCTCCATTTTCTCTGCCATCTGTAAAATAAAACAAATTCTCCAACCAAGAGTGAGAGCAGGTTAGGTTAAAGAGGGCATGCAAAATTGTTTGAGAGATTTTTGGTGTGCAAGCCCACTCTTCTCCAGAGAGCAGTAAGGGCTTCTCTCTGAAGTCCATCTTAATCATCTTAAGTGTCTAATTCAGTACACTACATTATCGTGTGAACAACCCCTGGAAAAAAACTCTCTTCATCTTGCAATATAAAAACTCTATCCATTAAACAACAACCTCGTTTTCTCTTTCTTCAGCCCCTGGTGCCACCACTCTGCTTGCTATCTGGAAGATTGGACTTATCTAGGTACCTCATATAAAAATGTATAGTTTGGCACTCTTTTATGCTACCATAGTGAGTTAAAGAAACTGTACTGAGGCCTAGAGTGATTGCTCAGTGGTTAAGACACTTGCCTTCAAAGCCTAATGACCTGGGTTCAATTCCCCAGTAACCATGTAAGCCGGATGCACAATGTGGCACAGGTGTCTGGAGTTCATTTGCAGTGGCTAGAGGCCCTGGCATGCCCATTCTCTCTCTCTCTCTCATCTCTCTGTTTGAAAATAAATAATAGATTAATAAATAAATAAAAAGAAATTGTACTGAACTGATATTTCTCAAAGCATATAAATACTGAGAATATACTGTAGTCTGATCATTTTAACCACTGAAGGATGTCAGCTCATTTTACTTTTTGAAATTTCCCTAATGATCCGCTGTAAACAGCTTCCTCATTAATCTTTGTAATGACTGCCCCAGATATTCCTAAATCCTTCTGGACATAAACAGCTGTGTCAAACTTGTGACAGCCCTGCTTCAGTGGCTGGACTCTTCACTGAGAGTAATGTGTCCCCACTAGGGTACATATAGGAATATCTGGAGACATTTCTGGTGGTCACAACTTGGGGACAGGTACCTTGGCATCTAGTAGGTGGAGGGCAGGAATGCTGCTAAACATTACACAGCAAGGGACATGACAATGGTCTCCATGACAAGGAACTACCTGGCCCCAATGCCCATAGTATCAGAGTTGAGAACCGCTGATCTTCACAGGAGTGCCTCTCCCTATTCCATTCTAACCACAGTCTTCCAACCAGCACATGAATTAGCATTTACCTTTTAAATTTTTTTTCTTATTTTTAATCACTAAGCCCTCTCTCCAGCCCATTTTTAATTTAATTTTATTTATTTTGGTTTCTCGAGGAGGGTCTTACTCTAGCTCAGGCTGACCTGGAATTCACTATGGAGTCTCAGGGTGGTCTCAAACTCATGGTGATCCTCCTATCTCTGCCTCCCGAGTGCTGGGATTAAAGGTGTGTGCCACCATGCCTGGCTGGCTTATTTTGGTTTTTTTTTTTTTATTTTGGAGTAGGGTCTCATTCTAGCCCTGGCTGACCTGGAATTAACTATATAGTCTCAGGGTGGCCTCAAACTCCTACCTTGGCCTCCCAAGTTGGGATTAAAGGTGTGTGCCACCATGCCTGGCTGGCTTATTTTTTTTTTTTTTTTTTTTATTTTGGAGTAGGGTCTCATTCTAGCCCTGGCTGACCTGGAATTAACTATATAGTCTCAGGGTGGCCTCAAACTCCTACCTTGGCCTCCCAAGTTGGGATTAAAGGTGTGTGCCACCATGCCTGGCACCCAATTACTTTTGAGTTGTCCCTTCCTGCTTGGTAATTCCAAAAAGACCTTCATGTTGTTTGCATAAGCTTCTCCCTCTTACATTACCTTTGACATCTTTACAACAGAAAGCACAGACCAGGGCTGGAGAGATGCTTAGTAGTTAAGACGCTTGCTTGTGAAGCCTAAGGACATGGGTTCTATTCCCCAGTACCCATGTAAGTCTGGTGCACAAGGTGGCACATGCATCTGGAGTTCATTTGCAGTGGCTAGAGGCCCTGGTGTGCCCATTCTCTCTCTGCCTGTCTTTCTTTCCCCTCTCTGTCTCTCTCTCAAATGAATAAATAATTTTTTTTTAAAAAAAGAGAAAGTTCAGATCATGCAAGTTCTTCCCTTTCTTGACCAGCACTTTTCTTGGTCAGTCTCCTGGCTCTCAGGTGGTCTGGACAGTGGATATGACCCGCAACATTCTCCACATTAGTACTATCATGAATCAGTGAATCAGGAATCTGTAGTACTAGGACAATTCTGCCCACTTGGCAACTAATCTCCTATGATAGAAGCCTTAGAAAATCTAAGAATAGATGGGTCTTGACTTACAAGTTTTGGGGGGTATGGAAGTTTGAATGTATGTCCTCCAATATTTTATTAAAACTTAGGGGCTGGAGATATGGTTTAGTGGTTAAGGCAGTTGCCTGCAAAGCCTAAGGACCCACATTCAACTCTCTAGAGCCCACATAAGCCAGGCACATGAAAGTGAGGCAAGCGTAAGGCAGTTCGTGTGTGACAGGTGGCGCAAGCGCTTGGAGTTGGTTACAGTGGTTAAGGCCTTGGCGTGCAAATTCTCTCTCTCTCTCAAAATAAATTTAAAAATTATTTACTTTAAAATTTTTTTGTCTCTAAAAAGTGAATAAAACAACAAAATAACTTGGATATTCAGCTGCCTGGCGGGAGGACGTGTCACGGGGCGGGGGCAGATCCTTGGGTACAGCCCTAAAGTGTGTTTGGGGCAGATCTATTTCCAGCCTAAAGGTCTGCTCTCTGGATCCCTGCTGTTTTGCTGCTGGTTTTGTGCTTGCTTGTGGTGCTGGCTCTCTGTTTGGATTTATGAATGGTAGCCAGCTTCTTCCACTACTGATGGGACTTCCCTGGGATCTTTTTTATTTAAATCACTTTTATTTGCCAGGCCCCTCAGTGTTGTTTTTTTTTTTTTAAGGTAGGATCTCACTGTAGCCCAGGCTGACCTGGAATTCACTATGTAGTCTCAGGGTGGTCTCAACTTACAGTGACCCTCTTACCTCTGCCTCCCAAGTGCTGGGATTAAAGGCGTGTGCCACCGTGCCCTGCAAACCAGTACTATCTTTCTGTTTGTCTTTCTTTTGTAGTCTCAGGCTGGCCTCAAACCCCTAAGTTTTTTGTTTAATATCCTATTTATTTATGTTTGTTATTTTTGAGGGAGAGTGTGAGAGAGAATGGGCATGCCAGGGCCTTTAGCCACTGCAAATGAACTCTAGATGTATGCACCAGCTTGCACATCTGGCTTTAAGGATTTTTAAGCTGGCCTTGAACTCACAGCAATCCTCCTACCTCTGCCTCCTGAGTGCTGGGATTAAAGGTGTGTGCCACCATGCCCAGCAACAGAGGGAGTTTTGCGACAGGGTCTCACTATGTAGCCCAGGCTGGCCTTGAGCTTGCTATGCAGAGGGACATGAATGTGTGATCTGCCTGCCACCGCAAGCACTCCCTCCTGCTAACTCAGGATCTTTTGACTTTACAATGGTGTGAAAGTGTTGTACATTTAGTGGAAACTATACTTTGAATTTAAGTTTGAATCTTTTCCTGGGCTAGTGTGGTGGTTTGAATGTAAAATGTCCCCCGTCTGTGTTTGAGTACTTAATCCCCAGTTGGCGGCACTGTCTGAAGAGCACGCAGAGACTTGCTGGAAGAGGTGGGCCTTGGGGCAGGCCTTGGGATCTTCTAGTCCAGCCCAGCTTGGTGCTTTTGCACGTGCTGCTCCCTCCCTGCTGGAATGAAGATGTTGTACTAGCCATCTGCTCCTGCCATGCTTCCCCTGCTATGGTGGACACCTCCCCTCAAAATGTAAGGTGAAATCAAACCCTTTCCTTCTATAAACTCATTCTGGTTGGGTATTTTGTCTCGGCAATGAGAAGGTAACTGATACAGTCGTGACACGGCATTCCCTTGCAGTGTTAGGTTGTGACCGAGGACTACAGCTCCCAGTCACTCCATATGCTACAGTATACCGTGTTACTAAGCTGTGATGTCCAACAGGGTAGGTGCACTCCATGCATTTTCACTTATGTTTTTAACTTTTGATGAGTTTATCAGGATACAAACCCCAATGTAAATTGAGGAGGTACTGCTATCATTTTTCCAGAAGAGGAACCAAAACAGGACTTTTAAGCATTAAGAGTTCTCACTTTGAAGCAGTCAGGAGCAACTTCCAAGTCTGTGGGCTAGCTGGTGACCAAATGAATCCCTGAATTTTAGTTAGCTACTTAGCGATGTGGTTAACATTCTGTGTGATGCTAAGTAGCGTATGCCAAGTTACTGAGTGTCAGGGAGGATTCTTGTTTTCCCCTCTCAGAACACTCAGCCTCACATAGCTCAAAGGAGACAGGGTTAGGCTGACATAACAGCAAAGCCTCAGAGCTGACACAAAGGCCTGACTAGAAACTGGATCTGGGCTTGTGCAGCTGCCTTCTCTTCATCCCATCGACAAGAGTGCTCTGGGTATAGACCATTTGTAGGATTTTGTGTGTTTGTTTGTTTGTTCGAGGCAGGGTCTCGCTCTAGCCCAGGCTGACCTGGGATTCACTAAGTAGTCTCAAGGTGGCCTTGAACTCATGGCATTCCTCCTACCTCTGCCTCCTGAGTGCTGGGATTAAAGGTGTGCTCTACAATGCCCAGGTACAGAGAGGATGGGCCTCTAGCCACTGCACAGAGACTCCAGGTACATGTGCCACTTTGTGCATCTGGCTTTACCTGGGTACTGGGGAAGCATCTGGCTTTACATGGTTACTGGAATATCAAACTTGGGTCATTAGGCTTTGTAGGCAAGTGCCTTAACTGCTGGGCCATCTCTCCAGCTCAGGATTTGTGTTTTAAGTCTCTGGCTCAGTTTCTCCTCTAGAGAGGTAAAAAATCATCTAGCACAGAGCTGCCTGAAAGTGCTCACAAGCCTTGGGGTACAACTAGGGTCCTGTGGTGACTACCATGCTTCCTGAATCTGGGAAAGGTGAATTGTAAATATTATATACTGGTTTTTGGATTGTCTGTGAAAACGGAAACATCTCAGGGCAGCACAAAGAGCACAAAGTCTTCAAAGAGCTGCAAGCGCCCTGCCCTTGGTTTTTATGTGAGTTATCTTTCAAAGGCAGCCCTCCCCGGAGGTCTGGCCCTGCAGGCAGGGAGCAGCAAATGTCTGGGAGGTGAAGTGAGGGCAAGTCCTAGACCTCACAGAAGCTTGTTTTATACTCTTTTAGGGGTTGACATCTTTCTGGAAGGTGCAAGGTGAACTGAGCCTTTGTGATTTGTTTGGTGGTGCTCTGAAAATTTGTCTCTGTTCCTAATTTTAGCGTGAGCAGCTGTCACTGCTTTGTTCTATCAAGTCAGTAATTTTCCATTCCCCTTGCTTATTCTTATTCCCACCATATAGCTAGTCATTCACTCTGCAAACACTTCTAGCTTGGCATATCATTTTCACCTCAAGGATGGATGCATGTCTCGTTCATTATTTATTACCATTCTGTAACTTAGCAATCACTCTTTGAAAAATTGAAACAGCACCTTTTTATTTTACCTGAGCACACTCTACCTATATAAACCTCCAGGCACTATGCGAAAGACATTGAGTTTTATCATACCCTAAATAACATGTCTGAAGTTTTTCATCTTCATAGGAGGAGGGTTGCCTTTTGTTTGTTTCTTTTTTATTTGAGAGAGAGAGAGAAAAAAATAGGTGCACTAGGGCCTCTAGCCACTGCAAATGAACTCCAGACGCATGCGCCACCTTGTGGGTATGGGGGAATCAAACTTGGGTCCTTTGGCTTTGTAAGCAAGCACCTTAGCTACTAAGCCATCTCTCCAGCCCATGTTGTTTGTGTCTTATTTATTTGATAGAATTCCATGTGTGTCATACTAGAATACTTAGGGGGTATTTTATAGGTGATATCATGATGTTTTCTGTTTCACTTCTGTAGTAGTTTGGAGTTAGCTGTGAAACAATCTGGATGGAGGGAAGGGGAAACAGGTGAATGAAACAAGCCTGAACATGGTGGTTGAGGTTGAAGTGTCTGGTGGGGACAGGCTGCTCCCCCACATTACACTCCCTACCTTGTGTACACTTGGAGTTTTCCATAATAAAATATTTCATAGTGTTTGCATGATGCTTATTTCTAAAAATCTTTTCATGAGGATGATGTCGATTGTATAAACATCACCACCTATAGGTAGAAAATATATTACACCTTTTTTCTAGATAAATTGCAACATGAAGAAAATTCATAATTTCATTTCCAACCTAACAAGTAATAACCCTAAAAAGTTACTTTTAATCATTGCTATTTTTCTAAGAACGCTTTACTAATATAAATTTCTAGATACAACAGACACAAATTTGATTAAGTCTCTGTTCTATATATTAAATTTGTGTTTGAAAAAAGTGAAATTATTTCTAAAGACTCAGAATTTTTCAAAGTTTAAAAATTCCAAGCCAGGTGTGGTGGCACATGCTTTTAATACCAGCATTAGTGACGCATATGTACAAGGACTGCTGTGAGTTCAAGGCCAACCTGGGACTACAAGTTGAGCTCCAGGTTAGCCTGAGCTAGAGTGAGAACCTACCTTGAAAAAACAAAATTCCTTAGCCGGGAACGCTGGTGCACGCCTTTAATCCCAGCACTCGGAAGGCAGAGACAGGAGTTCAAGGCCACCCTGAGACTACATAGTGAATTCCAGGTCAGCCTGGACGAGAGTGAGATTCTACCTCAAATCAACAACAACAAAAATTTTGGGCACGGTGGCACATGTCTTTAATCCCAGCACTTGGGAGGCAGAGGCAGGAGAATTGTGAGTTTGAGGCCTCCCTGAGAACACAGAGTGAATTCCAGGTTAGCTAGAATAAGACCCTTCCTCGAAAACCCCCTCCAAAAAAAAAAAAAATCCAAATAAAGGCTGTAGAAGTGGCTCAATGGTTAAGTGTGGTTCTTGTGTAAACATAGCTGGAATCTCCAAAACCCATGTAAACAACTGGGTGTGGTCATGAGCGTCTGTACCCCAGTCTGCTTACAAAAAAGCAGCTATCTCCTGTATCAGTAAGAGACTCTGGCTCAAACAAGACTGGGCAGAAGAGTGATGGAGCAGGATACAGGACATTGTGTTTCAGCCACGGCAGGTGAGCGCCCTCCACCACAGAGAGTGCATGGGGCTCTGCAAGGACACACAGATACAACATGTACCACACACTACACACACCTCATATTGCATATACACAAACACACAAGCAAAAACTAATTTCCAGGGCTGGAGAAATGGCTTAACTGTTAAGGCACTTGCCTGCCATGCCTAAGGACTCAGATTTTATTGCCCCATAACCACGTAAGCCAGATGCACAAGGTGGCTGTTGCAGTCAGGTTTGCATTTTGCTGGTAGAAATCACCCAACCAAGAGCAGCTTTTGGGAAAAAGAGGCTGATTTTGGCTTACAGGCTTGAGGGGAAGCTCCACAATGACAGGGGAAAATGATAGTATGAGCAGAGGGTGGCATCACCCCCTGGCCAACATAAGGTGGACAATAGCAGCAGGAGAGTGTGCCAAACACTGGCATGGGGACACTGGCTATAACACCCATAAGCCTGCCCCCAACAATACACTCCCTCCAGGAGGTGTTAATCCCCAAATCTCTATCAGCTGGGCACCTAGCATTCAGAACACAGAAGTTTATGGGGGACACCTGAGTCAAACCACCACATTCCACCACTGGCCCCCATAAACTGAAATCCATACATGATATAAAATAAAATGCATTTAGTCCAACTTTAATTTTTTTTCCTTTGTTTTTTTTTTCAAGGTAGGGTCTTGCTCTAGCTCAGGCTGACCTGGAATTTACTATGTTATCTCAGGGTAGCCTTGAACTCATGGCAATCCTCCTACCTCTGCCTCCCAAGTGCTGGGATTAAAAGCGTGCACCACCACACCCAGCTTCAGTCTAACTTTAAAAGTCTCCATAGTTGTTATCAATTCCAATGGTGTTCATACACCCCCATAATCTAAGATCTCTTAAATAAGCCATAATACCAAAAAATAACCTCAAAAAAACCCATAATGGCACAGAATAAACATTCACACTGCAAAAGATGGGCATTGGGCATAGCAAAGAAACATTCAACCAATACAAGTTTTAAAACAACCAGGACAAACATCAAACCCTGTATCTCCAAGTCCAATAACTCTAGCCAGTGACAAATCTCCAAGTCTGATAATTCTAACCAGCAACAAGTCTCTGGCATTCCAATTCTGCCCCTCCAGCTAGGCTACTCCCAGTCCTGGAAAACTTCATCCAAGGCGGGAAGCTTTCCTTAGCAGCTATCTCGTGGTCCTGGCATCTCCACTGGGTCTCCACTGCAACCCACCATTCATCCTCATGATTCCATGGGGTCTCCATGCAGGCATCCAGCAAACCTGCTTCACACTGCCCATGGCCATTTCCAAAACACAAGACCATGTTACAAACTCAAAGACCCTCTTTCCCGCATTTCTTATACTCCACAGTACCAGGTAGGGTGCCAATTTGTTAATCTGGGGGGGGGGGGGATAAAGTAGACTTTGAAGAACAGGATTCTCCTTAATCACTCAGACTCCCCTCAAAAGAGTCTACATTCTTCCTGTTGCCCCAGTGCAGGTCAGCTGGCCCAATATCAAAGGCTATAATCTCTCAATTGCAGCTGAATGGGCAGTAGTTTTGGCCTAAAGATTTATTTATGTGCCATATCCCTCTGCTCACACCAGTTCATTTCTACGCAAAGCAACCCTGCACAACTCCTCAGGACATGGGCATAAGAGCAAACTTCCCACACAAACTGCAAGCCCTGTCTAGGCAAAGCTCTTTCTCATCCTCAAGAGCCAAACCTCACAGTCCATAGTTCTTATTGCATTCAGGCCTTTCAACTCTGACCAGAATAGTCCATCATGCTGTACTTACAGCACTGCAAGGTGTCTCTTAGGCCAAAGTTTCAAATCCTTCCACATTTCTCTTAAAAATCAGCTCCAAAAGGCCAAAGCCACACAGTCAGGTGTCTAGCAGCAATCCCACTTCTAGTACCACTTTACTGTTGCAGTCAGGTTCACATTGCTGTTAGAAATCACCCAACCAAGAGCAGCTTCTGGGAAAAAGAGGTTTATTTTGGCTTATAGGCATGAGGGAAAGCTCCACGATGGCAAGGGAAAACGATGGCATGAGCAGAGGGTGGACATCACCCCCTGGCCAACATAAGGTGGACAATAGCAACAGGAGGGTGTGCCAAACACTGGCAAGGGGAAACTGTCTATAACACCCATAAGCCCGCCCCCAACAATACACTCCCTCCAGGAGGAATTAATTCCCAAATCTCTATCAGCTGGGCACCTAGCATTCAGAACACCTAATTTATGGGGGACACGTGAATCAAACCACCACAATGGCACGTGTGTCTGGAGTTTGTCTTCAGTCACTAAAGGCCTTGGCACACCCATTCTTTCTTTATCTGCCTTTCTCTCTCTCAAAATATATAAAATGTTTAAAAACATAATTTCTAAGTTGGGTGTGGTGGTACATGCCTACACAGCCCAGGCTGACCTGGAATTTACTGTGTCGTCTCAGGGTGACCTCGAATTCATGGCAATCCTCCTACCTCTGCCTTGCAAATGCTGGGATTAAAGGTGTGCACCACCATGCCCGACTAAATAAATTTTGTTTTTTAAGATAGGGTCTCACTCTAGCTCAGGTTGGCCTGGAACTCACTCTGTAGTACTAGGCTGGCCTTGAACTCACAGTGACCCTCCTACCTCTGCTCTTCAAATTTTGTTTGTTGATTTTCAAGACAGGGTTTTTACTCTAGTCCAGGCTAACCTGGAACTCACTCTGTAGCTCCAGGCTGTTCTTGAACTCATGGTGATCTTCCTACATTAGCCTCCTTGGTGCTGGGACTAAAGGTTGGTACACCATGCCTGGCTGCTTCAAATGTTTTCCTATACCTTAAGTTCTCATGTTCATATAAGCTTAGCATTTTTAGCTGCAGCCTATTATACTTACTCGAATTGTTAATGCATGCTGGATGATGAGCAGACACATGAGAAACATCAATGACAGGGCTGTATTAATGTAAGAAATATGCTTGCATACAAGTCACTCACTGGTGACCATCAATAACCTTTTAAGATGATGGGACTAGGAAAAATTTTGCTCATTATAAAGGCCCCACAATTCTTAGAGATACAGGCAAACGTGCAATGCATCTTCCGTGTGTGTCAGGCAATGAAATATCAGAGACAACCAGGACTCATGTAGCTACTTTTCAAGATTTGCTTATTCAACAAAGAAACAACCACATGATAAGTGAAAGAATGCAGAATGCAGCCACGTGGTCAACCTGGACTCAGCAGTTGCACATGGCAGCTAAATCTGGAAAGCTATGATAAATGTCTGGAGGCAAACCAACATGGTCAGTATAAGCTTAGTATTCTCTTTCTCTGTATCGATAAGCAATGTGGATGAATCTTCACCATTATGGGTGATGCCACCAAACCCTCCATATCTTGAGTTCCCTAAGATTATCATTGTTCAGTGATTCTAAACCCGACTTTGTCAGATTTCACTACTGTATCTTGTGTCTGACACACAGAAACATTCCATGTGTCTATGGCCTCTCAGGATTGTGGTTTTTCCTTGTTTCCTTGTTTAAAAAGTAGATGATGCAACTTCTCTAAGGCAAGTTACATGTTATAGATTGAGTCACAGTCAAACAGAACTACTCTGAATTTACCACTTGTCAGAAACAGATTTCTACTAATATCAAATATAGTAAGATTTTGGCACAAGAGCTTTTAGTACTGCCACTCTGATCTTGCACTTGTGGCTTTGTATTGTGTTTTCATCTGGGAGATGAGAATGGGTAGTTTCTTTTTCACTGAAGTGTCATTCAATTTTTTGCCTTTTAGATGTCCCTATCCTCTTTTTTAATCCCTGGCACACTTCCTCTCTTTCAAATATACAATATTCCTTGTCAATTGAGTCTACTCATGGACACTGTAACATGGAGCAAACTTCTAGTCTCTTACTTTGGAATCTCTGATGCTCTCCTTTCTCATTTCCTTTTAAATCCCAAAGGTGACTACACTTATTAATATAGTAAATATTAAGTTTACTGTCCTGATTTCAACTTTGTATAACCATTGTAAGCATGGTCACCATCACTGAATTGTGCACTTAAATACATACTTTCCTTCCTTAAACTGTTTCTTGTCAGAAAATTATCATAACAAGTTGAGAGCAGTAGCACTTATCACAAAACATGGGCAAATGGCAATTCAGGTGCAAAATCTAACACGTGATATTTTCCAAGGAAAATGATAGAGGCAATGGTAGAAACAGGGTTATGGATGGATATGGACAAAGTGCTTTGGAAACTACAGAAAACATATGTCTGATTCGTAGTCACAGAAGTATTTAGGACTTGAAGTTGATAAAGAGAAGTTAGCACAATTATTCCCAGTGACGTGTTATCTCAGTGACCTTCTTTCCCCAGTTTGTAGTCACTTGCCTGGATGTCTCTGAGCTGAGCTCTCTGGTACATTCCATGGCGCATATCCTTGCTCTAACTTGAAGATCAACTCTGGTTTGCTCATACAGTGCCCCAAGTACACCAGGCTGTTGTAGTTTTCTAGCATCACATCTCTATAAAGGGTTTGCTGAGCAATATCAAGGTTTTGCCATTCTTGCCAGGAGAAGTCCACAGCTATATCTTCAAACGACACCAACTCTATTTCTAGATCCTGGGGTATGAAGTGTCCTCTCTTGATCCCACAGCAGCAAAATTTCATAGGGAATTCTGGAAAAGTTCAAGTTTCCATCATTGCTGGCAGCTTGGTGGCCCAGGCCACAGAGCCTAGGACCCAAAGCCCCGAACACCAGGTAAGAAAACGGCTCAGGTGCAGATCCAAGGTGGCCGACCGGCAGCGACAAAGGCCCGGGACAGCGGAAGCCCCAAGCTCAGCGTTTTTACTTGAACCCACAAAAAAGTGCTCCTTTCGAACTTTAAGTCACAAAGAGGAGACATAGGCAACTTTATGGATAATGTAAAGAATGACAACAATAAATACATTTTGGGTTAAGCAGTATGTTCTGGAAATCATACCTGAAGCTTTCAATGGCTTTGATAGTAGGATAAATCAAAGTTGCCACCAGAATAATGTTTCTGGTCTTTCTTCCTGTCCAGTGATTACAGTTTCTGTCTGTCTGTCTGTCTCTCTCTCTCTCTGTTTTTTTTTTGAGGTAGGCTTTCATTCTGGCTCAGGTTGACCTGGAATTCCCTATGTAGTCCCAAGGCGGCCTGGAACTCACGGTGATCCTCCTACCTCTGCCTCCCAAATGCTGGGAGTAAAGGCATGTGCCACCATGCCCGGCTCCAGTTTCTGTCTCTTAATCCTTCTCTGTCTTCTAAATAATAAACTGTATTCTAATAACAGTCATGTGTACATCTTTCAGATAGTTTATAAAAGTCAGCCCATTAAAATTCCAAGAGCAACAAATCTTTTCTGAGACAATCTTCCCAACACTTGTTTCTTGTTGCTTTTGTCTATTAGGATGTGTCATCTGTACCCTGTGCACCTCACAACCTCTAAAAAGAAGGGAGGCAGCCCCAGAGTAAAACCACACAGATTCTTTTGCATCTTCTATAACTTAAAAAAATATTTATTTTTATTTATTTATTTGAGAGAGACAGACAGAGAGAGAAAGAGGCAGAGAGATTGGGCACCCCAGGGGCTCCAGCCACTGCAAATGAACTCCAGATGCATGTACCCCATTGTGCATCTAGCTAACATAGGTCATGGGGAATCGAACCTCGAACTGGGGTCCTTAGGCTTCACAGGTAAGCGCTTAACCACTAAGCCACCTCTCCAGGCCTCTTCTAGAACTTTTATAACTGGCTGGCGCTCTCTGATCACTCACTAGGAAACAACACAAACACACTAATCAAATGTTTCTAATAATCACAACACTTACCAATGCATCTCAATTTTTCAAAATGAACTTCCTGCTTATAGACGCTGTAGGACTTCTAACTTTTTATGATTTTAGCTCATTTTGGATGACTCTGTTGCACTGTTAGACTGTCAGGTTGTTATTGGACAGGAACCTGGAAATACAGGCGCCAGAAGAAAAATAGGCAAATTGAAGCTGGACGTGGTAGTGCAGGCCTTTAATCCCAGCACTCAAGAGGCAGAGGCAGGAGGATGGCTGTGAGTTTGAGGCCACCATAAGAATATAGAGTGAATTCCAGGTCAGCCTGGGCTAGAGTAAATAAAAAGTGAATAAAAAGTTAAAACTGGGACTGTGAAGATAGTTCTGCAGTTAACAGCATTTACTGTGCAAGCAAAGGGCCTGACTTGCTCTGAGCTCAATTTCCTAGCACCAATGTAAACAGCTGTCAAGAGCCATGCATGCCTGTAACCCCAGTCCTGGGGGAGGGTGAAGATTAGCTGGTCAGACAGTCTGACCCAACATGGCAGCTCTGGGCTCAGTCAGAGACTCAGCCCTGAGGAAATACATAGATGAGGGATAGAAGACCCGGGATGTTCTCCTCTGGCCTGTGCACACACATGCATAGGGTGCGTGTATGTGTACACACATCACACACATTCTACGGCACATAGAACACACACACACACAAAACAGTTAAAATTTATGTTCACCAAATGACATGGACAAGAGTGAAAAGCAACTCATGGAACAGGAGAAAATATTTGCAGTTCACTGAAAAGAGGTTAATATCCAGAATATTTAAAACATCATATAAACCAACCAAAACCAAGAATCAGGCCTGGATAGAAATGGGTGATAGATTACTTTATATGCTAACTTTAAAAATTAACTAAAAATAGGTAAAACACCAGCATACCTTATGTATTACACAACCAACCAGCCAATGAAAATATGGCCACTGGTGTAAGCATGGCATGACTTTTATGGGGGTAACCAGCTGCTGTCTGCCTAGAGTTGAGGACTACGCTATGGGAGAGAACTCATGCCTAATACTAAAAACCTAGTCAAGGCTGGGGAGGTCATAGGCCCTAGGTGGAAAGCTACTACTGCTGTATGATCATAGAGATGTTGTGCCTGTCAAAATGCCCTCTAAATATTTATATTCATGCCCACCCATAGATTAATGGTGCTCTCAACTTTGTTCAGTGAAGCTTCTTTTTGTAGTTGCTGTTGACTACTGAAGAGACTCAAAACTCATCACAGTGCTGAGAATAAGTGACTGTGGAGTGCTCAGAGCTAAGTGAGACACCTCTACTGCTGCATCCATGGCTCAGTGAACCCTGCAGAAGGGGGGTCAGGAAGAAAGTGAGAGACAGAGGATGGGGAGGAACACTGTGGAATGCTGTCTTCTGGACAGGCCACTGCACTCATGAGCACACAGTGCTGTGTTACCCACAAAGACCTGCACAATATTGGGCCCATCAACACTCCATCCTGTCTGGTGGAGGAGCACTTGGGGCTCCCATAGCTTCCCAGGAGTAGTAGTAATTAAGGACTGCTGGGGGTGGAGAGACATTTTCTTCAGTGGCATACCCACTAGTAAGCTGCAAATGTTCTGGTTATAACTCCTCACCTATGCTCATGCAAGGAACCTGAATTAAATTCTGTGTCACACACACACACACACACACACACACACACACACACACACACACGACATCAAAGTAGAAGGACTAGCTGAGAGAAGGAAGGACTTCACTGGGAGCGGGAGGAGAAGAGATGATGGGAAGTAGTCGTGATCAAAGTGCATTATATACATGTAGAACACTGTCAACAAATAAAAAGAATGGGTAAGAGTCTTGAGTAGACAATCCTCCAAAGAAAATATGGAAATGGGGCTGGAGGGATGGCTTAATGGTTAAGGCACTTGCCTGAAAAGCCAAAGGACCCAGGTTCAATTCCCCAGGACCCATGTTAGCCAGATGCACAAGGGGAGGCATGCGACTGGAGTTCATCTGAAGTGGCTGGAGACCCTGGTGCACCCATTCTCTCTCTCTCTACCCCTCCCTCCTTCCCTCCCTCTTTCTGTGTCAAATAAATAAATGAATTTAAAAATATTTTAAAAATATTTAAAGAAAATATGGAAATGGACACATATTGCAAGAAAAGATACTCAGCATCACCTAACATCAGACACGTGCAGTCAAAGCTATACTTCACCACACCTACTGGCATGGGTATTAAGCAAAACTAACAACAATGAAAATCTAACAGGGCTGGAGAGATGGCTCAGTGGTTGAGGTGCTTGTATGCAAAGCCTAAAGACCAGGGTTTGATTCCCTAGTGTCCATGTGATGTCAGACGCATGAGGTGGCACATGCATCTGGAGTGCGTTTGCATTGGTTAGAGGCCCCTCATTTTTTCCCTCCCTCTCTGCCCCTTTCCCTGTCTAAAATAAATAAGTAAATAAATATTTAAAAACAAGAAAAATCAAAAGACAAAGAAATCCCAGAAAATAGTAGTTGCTCAAGAGGCTATGGACTGATGGTGGGACTGTAAGATGGCTCAGCTCTATGGAAAGCAGTGTGGATGGCAGGCAGTTCCTTAGGAAACAGAAGGCTAGAATGGCCATATGCTCCAGCAAGTCCTCCTCTCAGCACACACCCCAGAGAACTGAAAGCAGGGGGCTGGAACAGATGAGTGCACGGGCGTGTTCACCGCAGCATCACTTACGACAGCCACAAGGTGGAGGCACCCACGTGTTTATGAGCAGAAGAGCAGACCTCCAGAGCACGGTACATTGACACAGGGAGATAGCACTCAGCCTTGCAAAGGAAGGAAGGCAATTCAATTACATGCTACAACATAGATGGCCCTTGAAGACATGAGGCGAAGTGTAGTGAACCAGTCACAAAAGACAAATAGTAAATCCAGGTATGGCACCACATGCCTGTAATCTCAGTGCTCTGGAGGCAGAAGAATCATGAGTTCAAAGCTGGCCTGGGCTACATGGCAACCAAAATTAATTAATAACTAATTAATTTATTAATTAAAGATTGAGAATCAGGGACTGGGGAGAGAGACATAGGGAGTTGCTCAGTGGGTAGTTTCAGAGGGATTTTGTTGTATTTTTGAGGGAGGGTCTCATTCTAGCTCAGGCTGACCTAGAATTCTCAGGGTGACCTCAAAGTCATGATGATCCTTCTACCTCTGCCTCCCAAGTATTGGGATTAAAGGCATGTACCAACATGCCTGGCCAGAGGGGTTTTTTTTGGTTTGGTTTTTTTTGGGGTGGGGTTGCTATTGCTTGTTTGAGAAAGGGTCCTCTGTAGCAGAACTCCTGACCCTCCAGCCCCCCACTCCCAGTGCTCAGATGACATGTTGAAGCAGCACACTCAGCGGTGAGGAACATTCTGGAGGTGGGTGGACATGACAGTTACACAACATGCAAATATGCCTTGTTGCAGTTTGAGTTGGGAGCCTTCCCGCAGACTTGTTTTTTGAGCACTTGGTCCTCAGCTGTGGCACTTTCTTTTTTTGGAGCATGTATGTGTGGTGTGTGTGTGTGTGTGTGTGTGTGTGTGCACATGTGTGTGCAGGTATGCAGAGCCAGAAGTCACCACCAGGTGTCTTCCTCAGTCACTTTCCAACTTCTTTTAAAAATATTTTTATTTATTTACTTAGAGAAAGAGGGAGAGGGAGAGAGAACATGGGCACACTAGGGCCTCCTACTGCAAACCAACTCTAGACACATGCACTACTTTGTGCACCCGAATTTACGTGGGAACTGGGGAAATGAAACTGGGCCATCAGGCTTTACAAGCAAGTGTCTTTCACCACTGAGCGATCCCTCACCTTATATTTCGAGGCAGGGTCTCGCTGAATCTAGAGCTCATCTGATTCAGCTAGACTAGCTAGCCCGCGAACCCCGGATTCCTTATCTCTGCCGCACCAGCCGCGGGATACAGGCATGGGCCACCAGCGTGGCTTTCACAGGACCTGAACTCTGGCCCTCACACTTGCTCACCAGGCACTTCGCCCATGAAGCCATCTTCCCAGGCTCCTGTGGCAGTATTTTGAAGGCTCTGGAGCTCTTAGGAGTTAGGCTTGGCTGACAGAAACAGGCCACTGGAAGGTGGCTTCTGAAAGTAATTAATGGCCTGGCCCTAGTAACAGCTATCCTCTGCTCCCTGGCCGGCTGCCACGTGAACGCTCCACCTCCCTAGCCTGCTGCTGAGAAAGGCTTACTCCGCTTCGCAGCGTCCACAGGACCTCAGTACTTCAAGGCAGGGAAGGCAGGGCAACCGGCGCAGCTCCGTCTGTGGAGGCGTTTCAGGTCAGGGGAGACAAGAAAGGTACACGATTTAATAAACGTGGTTGGAGAGATTATCATATTGAATACCAATTTACATTATTTATTTGAGAGAGGGAGACAGACAGTGGGTGCACCAGGGCTCCTACCCACTGTAAACGAACTCCAGACGCATGCGCTACTTTGTGCATCTGGCTTATGTGGGTACTGGGGAATTGGACCTGGGTCCTTAGGCTTCGTAGGCAAGTGCCTTAACCACTAAACCATCTCTCCAGATCCAATTTACTTTTTATATAGTTTTATATTCAGTTATTTAGAGGCAGGAGCTCACTTGGAGCCCAGGCTAGCCTCATTCTTAAGATCTTCCTTCGTGCTGCTGCTTCGTGGGAGCATGACCACACCTGACTCCAATTCACCTTTGTAAAAAATTTGCTTTATTTATTTGGGAGGAAGAGAGAGAAAGAAAGAGAGAGAAAATAGGTGTGCCAGGGCATTTAGCCACTGTAAATGAACTCCAGACACATGTACCTTGTGCTTCCGGCTTAGGTGGGTACTGGGGAATTGAACCTGGATCCTTTGGGTTTGCAGGAATGCTTTAAGAGCTAAGTCATTTCTCCAGACCAATTCACCATTTATTTAGTTATTTACTTTGGTTTTTCAAAGTAGGGTCTCATTCTAGCCCAGGCTGACCTAGAATTCACTATGTAAACTCAGGGTAGCTTTGAACTCATGGCGATCCTCCTATCTCTGCCTCTCAAATGCTGGGATTAAAGGTGTGTGCCACCATGCCTGGCTCCCAATTAACCTTTTTTTTGGTTTTTAAAAAAGGAAGGGGTTCTCACTCTATCTCAGGCTGACCTGGAATTCACCATGTGGTCTCAGGGTGGCCTCGAACTCATGGTGATCCTCATACCTCTGCCTCCCAAGTGCTGGAATTAAAGGTGTGTGCCACCATACCTGGCTCCAATTCACCTTTTATACCCAAATATATTCCAAATGGATCAACAATTTAAATATGTAAAACTGGGTTGGGGAGATGACTCTGGGTAACGTGCTCATGGCCCAAGCCTGAACACCCAACTTTGTTCTTCCAACCCTATGTAAAAAGCTGGAAGCCATAGAGGGCTTCTGTAATGCCAGAATTGTGAGGTGGAGACAGGAGAATTTCCTGGAAGCTGTTGGTGAGCACAACCTGAAGAACATAGCAGAGAGACTGAGAGAAACCCTGCCTCACGTGAGGCAAGGATGGACCGTAAAGTTGCCCTCTGAACTCCACATGTGTGCGGTAGCATGCACATACCCACACGTGAGCGCTCACACACATGGACATATGTGAACACACAAAATGTTAAAATAAAATTATATAATAAAGTCACTAACTTATCTGAGAAACTACAGTAAAAGATGCTATTTACTTACTTATTTAATTTTGCCTTGGTGAAATTAGGACATTTTCACTATACCATATGCTATATCCCCAGCCACCTAAAAGATGTTTTTCAAATTTTGAAGGGAGGAAGATTTTTCTGAGCTAGACAAGGAGCTTTAAAGAATGATAAATTTGGGCTGGAGAGATGGCTTAATAGTTAAGACACTTGCCTGCAAAGCCAAAGGACCTTGGTTTGATTCCCCAGGATCTACGTAAGCCAGATGCACAAGGTGGCACATGCGTCTGGAGTTTGTTTGCATGCCCATATTCTCTCTGTCTCTGTCTCTTTCACTCTCTCTCAAATAAATAAAAATAAAAAATTAAAAAGAATGATAAATCTTACTATATAAAGCTTAAAACACATTGTACAGGAAAAACTAAAATCAGAAACAACAATAAAGTAGCCAATTGGGAAAAATATGGCATGACCTTTTTATTATTTAATTTTTTTCATTTATTATTTCTGTGTGCATGTATGTATGCATGCACCAGAGTCTCTTGGCACTGCACTGAATGCCTATTTAGCTTTACCTGAGTGGCTGGGGAGCTAAATCAAGCCAGCAGGCATTACAAGCAAGTGCCCAACCCCAAATAATGTTTATTTATTTTTTGGTGTGTGTGTGTGTGTGTGTGTGTGTGTGTGTGTGTGTGTGTGTTCATGTGTGTGAGTGTGGGTGTGGGTGCCACAGCATGCACATGGAAACAAGATGACAACTTCTGGGTGTCAGTCCTCATGGTCCATCTGCTTTGAGGCGGGGTCTCTCACTGCCCACTGCTGCATCTACCAGGCTAGCTGGGTTACAGGCCCCAACTATAGCATCTGGCTTCCTGTGGATTCTGACAATCCAAACTCACATACTTACACTCGTGAATCGAGTGCTTTATACACTGAGACATCTCCCCAACCCCCTAACCCGTCTTCTTTTAAAAAGGAAATAACATCTCCCTATGTTTCCCAGGTTGGAACTGGAGTCAGAGTCCCCCCCACCTTGGCCTCCGGGGTAGCTGGGATCACAGGCTTCTACCACTGCATTAGCTGCATGACCTACTTTAAGAAGCTGATTTATATACAAAGTGTTCCCACCAAAAAAGAAGAGGCCCGATGAATGAATAGAAAAATGGACAAAGGACAAGAACAGGCAGCCCCAGAAAAAGAAGCAAAGGTGGCTTATGATATCTTTTTTCAAAAAATATTTTATTTTTATTTATTTATTAGACAGAGAAAGGGAGAGAGAGAGAGAGAGTGGGCACAACAGGGCCTCCAGCCACTGCAAACAAACTCCAGATGTGTGTGCTCCCTTGTGCATCTGGCTAACGTGGGTTCTGGGGAATCGAACCTGGGTCCTTTGGCTTTGTAGGCAAATGCCTTAACCGCCAAGCCATCCCTTCAGCCCCGCTTATGGTATCTTATGCAAGAAAATAGCTTATAAGCTCTATTTGAAAGGGAAAAATGAAGCTTCGTGTTTTGTTTTCTGTTATGTTTTGTGTGTGTATGAGAGAGGGGGGGGGGGACAGAAAACTGAATGCAGAAAGGGCCTTGAAAATGGGCAGGTGTTTGAATGTGGAGGACTTCTGGAACTGAAATTATGTCTATCCTAAGGACCACAAATTTGAGAAAGAGAGTGAGAGAATGGGCACCCCAGGGCCTCTTGTTGCTGCAACTGGACTCTAGACACATATGCCACTTTGTGCATCTGGTTTTGCATGGGTAGTGGGGAATTGAACCCAGGCCACCAGGTTTTGCAAGCAAGCACCTTTAACTGTGAGCCATCTCTGCAGCCCATGTATTACGTTTTCATCAACTAAATCAGGCAACAACATTGAAAAGTCTTTTATTAAACTGATTATGGCCACGTGGAAGAAAAAAAACTACAGAATACTCTTGGTTTTCCAGTCATGGGAACTAAGCTTTGTCAATGGTCATCAGAAAACATTGGACCGCCGAGTCCTAAGTCCCAGTGCAATTTCTGTGCATAGTCCCACTGGCTGACCTTAGTCCCATGGGATGCTAGTTCAACATCAGACATGCTTCCTTTCTCCCCAGCTGTGCTACCAAAGGTGTGGCCAACAAGCCCCTCTCCCTGCTTCTGGAAGCCAGCGTTCGTCCCTCTGAGCTCTGTCCTTTCCACCTCACAGTGCTTCCTGCTGGTCTTTATCAGCTAGCTGGAACACAGCCACCATGCTTCTCCATGAAGCAACAGAATGGAGCTCAGTCAGTGTTGGAGAGAGGTGAGAGACAAGAGGAGGAGCTCACCTGCCGGTTAGGCCAGAGCAGAATCCTCCCCCTCTCCCTCTGCTCACCTGGACAGCCTCAGCTCCGCCAGGTGTTTGCTTCTACTCACACTTCTCCAGCTTCCTGCTGTGCACTCACATGTCAAGTGTATTCCTCGAAACTCACCTGTGTGTTGGGGGATAGCTCTCACCTGTGGAAAGTGAAAAGGCTTGTGTGGTGGCCATCTTTGAAAACTCACTGCAGGTATGGCATTCCACTCTGAAGGTTGGATTTCTTGAGCTTCCATGAAGGACTGACCCTTGGGCTGCAGAGATGGCTTAGCAGTTAAGGCACTGTGTGTAAAGCCCAAGGACCCAGGTTCCATTCCCCAGAACCCACATAAGCCAGATGCACAAGATGGTGCATGCATCTGGAGTTCATTTACACTGGCTGGAGTTGCACATTCTCTCTCCACTCTCTGCCTCCTCTTTCTTTCTCAAATAAAATATTAAGAAAGAATTGATGCTAACTTTTTAAAAAAATTTTTTTGTTTATTTTATTTATTTATTTATTTGAGAGTGACAGAGAGAAAGAGGCAGATAGAGCTAGAGAGAGCAAGAATGGGCACGCCAGGGCTTCCAGCCACTGCAAATGAACTCCAGACACGTGCGCCCCCTTGTGCATCTGGCTAACGTGGGTCCTGGGGAATTGAGCCTCAAACCGGTGTCCTTAGGCTTCACAGGCAAGCGCTTAACCGCTAAGCCATCTCTCCAGCCCGATGCTAACTTTTGAAATCATACTCAAATTAATCAGGACATGCCTTAAAAAAAAAAAAAGGACATGCCTTAAATGCATGTCCGTCGAAAGCTCTCTTTGCTGACTTGTTTTACTAGAGGCATCTGATCCCCAGCTGCCTCCTGGATGGCTAATAGTTGGAGGGCCTGTTTTTTTTTTTGTTTGTTTTGTTTTTTTTTTTTTTTTGTCGAGGTAGGGTCTCACTCTAGTCCAGGCTGACCTGAAATTCACTATGTAGTCTCAGGCTGGCCTTGAACTCAAGGTGATCCTCCTACCTCTGCCTCCTGAGTGTGCCACCACTCCCGGTTAGGGTCTGATCTTTTATTTTTATTTTTTCTTTTTTTTTAATAATTTTTTTTTTTTGCTCATTTTTATTTATTTACTTGAGAGTGACAGAGACAGAAAGAGGCAGATAGAGAGAGAGAGAATGGGCGCGCCAGGGCTTCCAGCCACTGCAAACGAACTCCAGACACGTGCGCTCCCTTGTGCATCTGGCTAACGTGGGTCCTGGAGAATTGAGCCTCGAACCAGGGTCCTTCGGCTTCACAGGCAAGCGCTTAACCGCTAAGCCATCTCTCCAGCCCTTATTTTTATTTTTATTTTTTTATAGTAACAGAATTCCCACCAAATGAAATCTTACCTTTCAGCTCAATACAAAAACGGGACAGAAAAGGGCTCTACTCCGACTTCGTTCACTCTGGTCTAAGATGTTGCAAGGGAAGTCAAATGTGGCTGGCAGCTGGTTTCGGGCAGCCACAAGCAGACGCTCTCTTGTAGGTCAGTCTCTTTGGAGTTTTACTCAGAAATGAAGAAAAAAGAAGATGCCACTGCCTCCCTAGAAATTAGACAGGAGAAAAGCCATCCTCCACCGATGAAGAGAAGATAGAAACGCAGACATTACTAAGGTTTTAATGTCGCAAGTTGACATAAGCATCACTCCTCCCCTCCCCTCAACCCGCGCACCCCCCCCATCCCGTCCCTGCCCCTTTCTCTGCATTTCACAGTGACCAGGAGCCAGGGGGGAGCGCGTGTGCTTTCCTTAGTTGACAAGAGCACCTTCTCTGCCTATCTCCAGCGTAGGAACCTGTTGCCTCGGTGCCTCGGTGCCTCGGGGCGCGCGCTCGCTCAGGTGCCTTTGCAGAGCGCCGGAGCACGGAATGTTGCAAGCAGCATCGCCACCTGCCGGCCAAAAGGATCATGGCCGCAAACTGCCGCGTGGCGTCCGTGTGGCCGGGCAGAGCGAGCTGCTGGATGCATGAATGAAGGACTGCGGGCGGGCGGGTGGGTGAGGCTCATGGGCCACACAGTGCTTCTCCCATCCACGTTGCTCAGTGCTTCCATCAAAACTGGTGTCGGGTTTCTCTTGCAGCAGGACTCGGATTCTTCCTGCAGCATCGTTTCTGCAGGCAGGAGCCTCACCGCCCAGGATGGACGGTTTCCAGGCTCTGAACTGTCAAGCTCTTGCTATGACACCCGGTCTCTGCAAGCTGGAGTCTTATGGGCCGCCCTGGACCCATACGATGTCCAGTCCTACACTCAGCAGCCGATCCAATCATCCAGGGTGCAACAAGAGCAGAGGTTTAAAAAAAATAAAAACATTTTATTTATTTGAGAGAGGATGAATATGATTGGGTGCACCAGGTCTCCCACTCACTGCAAATGAACTCCAGACGTATGCGCCACCTTGTGCAGCTGGCTTACCTGGGTCTTGGGGAATCGAACCTACGTCCTTAGGCTTTGCCAGCAAGCGCCTTAACCTAATCCGTCTCTCCAGCCTGGGCTTAAAAAATAACTATTTATTTTATTTTATTATTTATGTATTTGAGAGAGATATACAGAAATACTAAAATACAGGTAGAGAAAGAGAGAGAGAGAGAAAGAGAGAGTGGGCAAGCCAGGGCCTCCAGCCACTACAAACAAACTCCAGATACGTGTGCCACCTCGTGTATCTGGCTTAAGTGGGTCCAGGGGAATCAAACCTGGGTCCTTTGGCTTTGCAGGCAAGTGTCTTAACCACTAAGCCATCTCTCCAGTGTCTCCCCCAATTTTTTGAGGTAGGGTGTCACTCTGGCCCAGGCTGACCTGGAACTCACTCTGTAGCCTCAAGGTAGCCTCGCAGCTATCCTCCCAAGTGTTGGGATTAAAGGTGTGCGCCACCATGTCCTCCCAGCCTGGGCTTTTTTTTTTTTTTTTTAGCTCCAGGAGCTAAATTCTCACACGAGTCTGCCTTAAAGCTTGGGTGTCATGTACTTGAATAGCTTGATTAAAATTTTATTTATTTATTTATTTATTTATTTATTTATTTATTTATTTATTTATTTATTTATATGAGAGAGAGAGAGAGAGAATGGGTGTACCAGGGCCTCCAACCACTGCAAAAGAACTCCAGGAGCATGCACTGCCTTGTGCATCTGGCTTTACGTGGGCACTGGGGAATCAAATCTGGATCCTGTGCCTTAACTGCTAAACTGTGTCTCCAGCAGTTGATTTTTTTTTTTTTTAAATCCTAAGGTGTTCCCAAGCAATGTTCCCTCATTTGGAAATATAAGAAGGTGTGGAGCAGCCACAAGAAAAACACCAAACCAGTTCTAGAATCGGATGTTGCTTCCTGCGTGTTACTCTCTGCAGCCCCCAGGGTCAGTGAGTACACCCCCTGTCCCCATGGACATGGCAGAGGACAGGTGGCATTGCCTTGGAAGCAGTTTCTGTTAGCCCATTGTTGCAGTCAGGTTCGCATTGCTGGGAGAAATCACCCAACCAAGAGCAGCTTGTGGGAAAAAGAGGCTTATTTTGGCTTACAGGCTTGAGGGGAAGCTCCACGATGGCAGGGAAAATGATGGCATGAGCATAGGGTGGACATCACCCCCTGGCCAACATAAAGTGGACCATAGCAACCATAGGAGAGTGTGCCAAACACGGGCATGGGGAAACTGGCTATAACACCCATAAACCTGCCCCCCCCCTCAATACACTGCCTCCAGGAAGAATTAATTCCCAAATCTCCATCAGCTGGGAACCTAGCATTCAGAACACCTAAGTTTATGGGGGACATATGAATCAAACCACCACACCCATGTATCTTAGTGTCCCCGAAGTGAAACATTTACTGAAAAAGCTGGAGATTATCTCTCTTTTCCAGCTTATAAATTAATAGAAGCACAGAGACAAGCCATCTTCAAGACCTTTCCCAGACTCCCAAATAAGCATATTAAAATATTATAAGAAGGCTTAGCCAGACGTGGTGGCACACACCTTAAGTCCCAGCACTTGGGAGGCAGAGGTAGGAGGATCGCCATGAGTTCAAGGACATCCTGAGACTACATAGTGAATTCCAGGTCAGCCTGGGCTAGAGTGAGACTCTACCTCATAAAACAAACAAATCATATATACATATGTATGTATCTCAAGAAGGCTTGACCCACAAGTATGAGAACCTGAGTTCAAATCCCAATGCCCATGAGTAAAAGCAAGGTCATCTGGTGAGGCAGAAATAGGGGACCCCTGGGGTCAAGTCAAGCTCTGGTCTACATGTGCACCTGTCCACCACACACACATGCAAAAAAATGCAATACAATATTTTATAATTAAAAGCATGTGTCTTCAGCTGCTAAGCCATCTTCCCAGTGCCAAGACATTTCATATTTATAGCCCAAACATGTTTTATTCCATATGTTTTGTTAAAATTATTATACCTTGCTTTTCAATAAACAAAAATGCCTTATCTTCTTGTTTTAGTTAAGTAAGTTTAAATATTTACTATTCTAGGTGCTATTTTTTAAATTTTTTATTTTATTTATGAGCGAGAGAATGAGAGAATGGACACGCTAGGGCCTTCAGTTGCTGCAAACAAACTTCAGATGCATGCGCCATCTTGTGCATCTGGCTTACGTGAGTCCTGGGGAATTGAACCTGGGTCCTCTGGCTTTATAGGCAAGTGCCTTAACCACTAAGCAATCTCTCCAGCCCTCTAGGTGCTATTTTGCTGGTAATTTATTTATGCTGGTTTCCCATAATTCCAATTTAACAAAAATTAGTTACTTAGGTGCACACCTTTAATCCCAGCACTTGGCAGGCAGAGGTAGGAGGATTGCTGTGAGTTCAAGGCCACCTTGAGAATTCAGACTGATTTGCAGGTCAGCCTGGACTAGAGTGAGACCCTACCTTGAAAACCCCCCCAAAAAAACCCAAAATTAGTTACTTAAATATTCATGACAAGTCCTTAAATTTAGATACAGTTTCAGTTCAATGACTTCACCAACATTATCCCTTAGTTTGAGTTTTCAATTTACTATGTTAAAGTACCCTTAACATAAGATTGACCATTACAACCATTTTATTTTTTAAAATTTAAAAAATATTTAGTTTATTTATTTGCAAGGAGAGAGAATAGGCACCCTAGAGCCTCTGCACTCCAGATGCATGCACCACCACTTTGTGCATCTGATTGTTATGTGAGTGCTGGGGATTTGAACCCTGGCCAAACCTAGGTCAGCAGGCTTTGCAAACAAGATCTTTAATCAATAAGCCATCTCCCCAGCCCGTTTCAACCATTTTAAAAAAATCTATTTATTGATTTGCAAGCAGAGAAGAGAGAGAGGTAGAGAGAATGAGAATGGACATACCAGGGCCACTGCAAACAAACTCAAGACGCATGTGCCACTTTGTGCACCCGGCTTTACATGGGTACTGGGGATTAAACCCAGGCTGCCATGCTTTGTAATCAAGTGCCTTTAGCTGTGGAGCCATCTCTCCAGCCCCCCGTTTCAACCATTTTAAAGTGTACAATTCAGTAACCTTAAATACATTCATAGCAGCCATCAACACAATTTAGTATAAAATGTTGTCACCCCTGTACCCATTGAGCAGGTCATCTCTGTTTGGCCTTTCCCACATGACTTTGTTCTATGAACTATCCAGAATAAACAAATCCATCAAGACACAGAGAGGGTTAAGGTGAATCGTCAGGGTCTGAGAAGGGCTTGGGACTGAGGGAACTGGGATCTGAGCACTAATAGATGTAGGTTCTTTGAATAGTAATAAAAGCAGGTTCTCTTACATGGACCGCCTAAGAGTCGCGCTGTAAGAACCCTCCTCCCAGGCTGGAGAGATGGCTTAGAGGTTAAGGTGCTTGCCTGCAAAGCCAACGGATCTCGGTTCAATTCTTCAGGACCCACGTAAACCAGATGCACAAGGGGGCGCATGTGTCTGGAGTTTGTTTGCAGTGGTAGAAGCCACGGCATGCCCATTCTCTGTCTCTCTCTGCCTTTTTCTCTCTCAAAAATAAATAAATAAAATATATTAAAAAAAAAAAAAAAGAATCCTCCTCCCTTGTCTCGTCTCCATTGTCAGCTCCGCAGCCACCCAGCAACAAAATGCATGAGTGCATCTCCATCCACGTCGGCCAGGCTGGTGTCCAGATCGGCAACGCCTGCGGGGAGCTCTACTGCTTGGAACATGGCATCCAGCCTGATGGCCAGATGCCAAGTGGCAAGACCATCGGGGGAGGAGATGACTTCTTCAAAACCTTCTTCAGTGAGACAGGCGCTGGCAAGCATGTGCCCAGGGCAGTGTAGACCTGGCACCCATGGTCATTGATGAAGTTCATACTGGCACCTATTGCCAGCTCTTCCACCCTGAGTAGCTCATCACAGGCAAGGAAGATGCTGCCAATAACTATGCCTGTGGGCACTACACCATTGGCAAGGAGATCATTGACCTTGTCTTGGACCAAGTTCGTAAACTGGCTGGCCAGTGCACAGGCCTTCGGGGCTTCTTGGTTTTCCACAGCTTTGGTGGGGGGACTGGCTCCGGGTTCACCTCCCTGCTGATGGAACGGCTCTCTGTTGATTACAGCAAGAAGTCCAAGCTGGAGTTCTCCACCTACCCAGCCCCCCCCGGTTTCCACTGCTGTAGTTGAGCCCTACAACTCCATCCTCACCGCTCACACCACCCTGGAGCACTCTGATTGTGCCTTCATGGTAGACAATGAGGCTATCTATGGCATCTATAGTAGAAACCTCAACATTGAGCGCCCAACCTACACTAATCTAAATAGGCTGATAGATCAAATTGTGTTTTCCATCACCACTTCCCTCTGACTTGATGGAGCCCTGAATGTTGATCTGACAGAATTCCAGACCAACCTGGTGCCCCACCCCCGCATCCACTTCCCTCTGGCCACATATGCCCTGTCATCTCTGCTGAGAAAGCCTACCATGAACAGCTTTCTGTAGCAGAGATCACCAATGCCTGCTTTGAGCCAGCCAACCAGATGGTAAAATGTGACCCTCCCCATGGTAAATCCATGGCTTGCTGCCTGCTGCACCGTGGTGATGTGGTTCCCAAAGATGTCAGTGCTGCCATCGCCACCATCAAGACCAAGCACACCATTCAGCTTGTGGACTGGTGCCCCACTGGCTTCAAGGTTGGCATTAACTACCAGCCTTGGCCAAGGTGCAGCAAGCTATGCGCATGCTGAGTAACACCACGGCCACTGCTGAGGCCTGGGCTCGCCTGGACCACAAGTTTGACCCGATGTATGCTAAGCGTGCCTCTGTGCACTGGTATGTGGGTGAGGGTGTGGCGGAGGGAGAGTTTTCTGAGGCCCGTGAGGACATGGCTGCCCTGGAGAAGGATTATGAGGAGGTTGGTGTGGGTTCTGTTGAAGGAGAGGGTGAGGAAGAAGGGGAAGAGCACTAAAGTTAAAACGTCACAAAGGTGCTGCTTTTACAGGGAAGGTATACCAACATTGAGAAGCTGTGGTCTCATCAGTTAATTTGTATGTAGCAGTACGTGTTCTCATACAATTACTACCTGTGCTTGAAAACATGGATGCTTTGTCACAGACTCAAGCTGTCCGTTGTTTTGATGGGTTTTAAATAAAATATTCCCTGTCTTAAAAAATAGCAATAAAATGTTCTAAAATTTATTTTAGTTAAAATATTTTCATTTATTTATTTGCAGAGGGTGGGGAGAGAAACAGGAGAGAGAGAGAACGGGCACATCAGGGCCTCTGGCCACAGCAAACTCCAGATTCATGTGTCATTTTGTACATCTGATTTTATGTGGGTACTGGGGAATCAAATGCAAGCCATCAGACTTTGTAAGCAAGTACCTTTAACTGCTGAGCCACCTCCCCAGACCCAGTGTTCTAAAATTGATTATGGTGATATGTGCATAAAGATGTAGATCCTACACCTTACATGAGTGAATTTATTGGTATGTAATTTATACCTCTTTCTATATATATTTTGTTTGTTTTTCAAGGTAGGTTCTCACTCTACTCCAGGCTGACCTGGAATTCACTATGTAGTCTCAGGGTGGCCTTGAATTCATGGCGATCCTCCTACCTCTGTCTCCCAAGTGCTGGGATTAAAGGCGTGTGCCACCACACCTGGCTATGTTTACATAATATATGTATAAATATATATATTTACAAACCAACAGGACACCTAATGTCTAATTTGCTGAGTTCTGAGTAAGCCTCTGACTTATGACATTGGCTGGTTTGTTTTGGCAAGTGTTTTACCTAAGTAAAAGGTTTGATTCTGAGGTTTTAAAGCATGAAACAAAATAGTGCTCTCTACCTGCACACTGTTAAACAGCAGGACTCTGGAACATATTCGTCCTGCATCACTGAAAATCTATAGTCCGTAGCAATTCCTATTCTCTCCTCCACCCAGACCAGGCAGCCACCACACTAGTCTCTGTTTTCTGTGACCTTCACTACTCCAGACGCCTCATCTAAGTGGAATCGTGCAGTATTTGTCCTTCTAAGATTGTCTTATTTTAAGCGACTTTTTGTTTTTATTTGTGTATGAGTGTGTGTGCAGCACTGTACCTATGTGGTTGTTAAAGGACAACCTCGGTCGGGGCACTGGTTTTTCTTTCCACCTCATTTGAGACAGGGTCTCTTGTTATTTGCTGCTGTGGATGCCAGACCACCTGGCCTATGAACCTCAAGATGCTCCTGATTCTGCTTTTGATTGCCATAGGCGTATTATTGGGATTACTTTGCATCTGGCTTTATTTACGTGGGTACTGGGAGTCCAAACTCTGGTCAGCAGGCTTACTGTGCCTCTAACCACTGAGTCATCTTTGTAGCTCAGGCTGACCTTGAACTTGAGGTGATCCCCCTACTTTTGCCTCCTGAATGCTGAGCCAAGTTTTTTATTTGTGAGAGAAAAAAAAGGCAGTTAGAGACAGAGAGACAGAATTGACATGCCATGGCTTCTAGCCACTGCAAACAAACTCCAGCCTCATATGCCACATTGTGCATCAGGCTTACATGGGTACCAGGGAATTGAACCTGGGTCCTTAGGCTTTGCAGACAAGCGCCTTAACCACGGTGCTATCTCTCCAGCCCAGGATTTCCTTGTTTTTAAGACTGAATGATGTTACCTTGCATGCACATATCACATTTTGTTTGCCCCTTCATCCATTGCTGGATACTTTGTCCAATCATATCTGAAAAGTCTATACTTTCTAGGAGACAGAATTTAAAGTATATAGGAATTATATTCTTATCTTCACTACCCTTATTTTTTTCTCTCCCTTGTCCAAAAAGGGTTGAAATAAGTGGCTGAAAGTATACCACCGCTGTTCTATTTCTGTATTTCTATTGACCTGTCTTGAGTTACTCCCTACAACGTATCTTTGCATGAAAGCGGAATCTCGCTCAGCTTCAACTAAGGCCCCAGAGTGGAGTGAGATCAATGCCACTGATGCCAAAAGCCCCGCTCCTCCAGGGAGGGGCTGAAAATAAATGACCTTTGGCGCGGGAACAATCAGAGGCTGCAGTGCAACGTTGTCCTCCGAGCACTGCACAGCTGTTATCATCTTCATCAGAGCAGCTGTGACGACTGGCCCGAGACCCTCGCGAGACTGCGCCTGTTGAGGCTCCCTCGTAGAAGGAGGGGTCAGGAGGATCAGCTAGCCACTCCTTCCACCAGCTACGTATAACTCTGCCTCAGCTGCACATGATCTTGAAAGGTGCTAGAATACATATTGAGGGTGGAAGGTTCACTTAAGGGGGGACACCTTTATGCATCTATGAGGAAGTCGTCGCCCATGCTAGGGTGGACCTCACAGTGATGCAGCTGTTATTTCATGTATCTCACTCCTATAAGGAGCCCCTCACCCAGTGGGCTCCTAAGTCAGCCAATCAACTCATAGACTTGGGTGGGATGGTTTCTTTAGTCTGTTGTTGGTGCTCTATCTGGGATGAATACTTCATGTCTGTCTAACAATGCAACACAAGCAATAAAAAATGCTTAATTGGAAGCCTGGCACTTGGGAGGCACAGGTAGGAGGATGGCCATGAGTTCAAGGCCACCCTGAGACTACAGAGTGAAATCCAGGTCAGTCTGGGCTAGAGTGAGACCCTACCTTGAAAAATCAAAAATAAATAAATAAATGATTAACTGGGGCTGGAGGGATGGCTCAGTGTTTAAGGTGCCTGCTGCAAAGCCTAACAACCTGTGTTCGATTCTCTAGTATACACGAAAAGCCAGATGCACAGTGCTGCATGCATCTGGAGTTTGCAGCAGCTGGAGGCCCTGGTGCACCCATTTTCTTTCCCTTTCTCTCTCTCTCTGTGTCTCTGTCACTCTTCTATCTCTCTCTGCTTGCATGCTTGTACAACTTTACCTATTGAGCCATCATCTCCCTGGATCTAATTTCGTTCTTTATGGCTGAAAAAACACATTGTATACATAACACATTTCCTTCGTGTATCTGTTGATAGGCACCTATTCTGATTCCATAACTTGGCTGTTGTGAAGTGCTGAAATAATCCTAGATGTGCAGGTATCTCTGTGGCAAGTTGACTAACAGTCCTTTGGGGGCTGGGTCATACGGTAGCTTTTTTTTTCATGGTTTTTTTTTTTTTTTTTTTTGAGAAATATCCATTGTAGTTTCTGTTAGAATGTCTCCATTTTCTACTCTGATTGCCATTTCACAATTGTAACTGTGTGTTTCCTGAGAATGTCCCAGACCACCCATTCCAATTGTCACTTTCCTGAAATGGCCCAAATCACCTGTCTGATTATCACTTCCCTGAAGTGGCCCGGCCCTAAGACAAGGAGGGCCACCCTGCAGCCAAAGAATTCTGATGCCCCCATAAGTATCTCCTAATTGCAGGGGAAGTAGTTTCTGACATGCCTGCTCAGAGCCCTTCTCAGGCTTTCCCTGAATAAATTCAGTTTCAGCCATTAAAAATTTTCCTAGGCCTAACTTTGGCAGTAGGATTGTAGCTCAGTGGTAGAGCATGTACTTAGCATGTGCAAAACCTTGGGTTATAGCCTCCATACTAAAAAATAATAAATAAAAATTTAAATATTTTATTTATTTATTTGAGAGAGAGAGAAAGAAAGAAAGAAAGAGGGAAAGAGGGAGACAGAGAGAGTGGGTATGGGTACACCAGGGCTTCCTGCCACTGCAGACAAACTCCAGATACATGTGCCACTTCTTGCATCTGGCTTTATGTGACATGGGTACCTGGGAAATCAAACCCCAGCTGTCAGACTTTGCAAGCAAGTACCTTTAACCACTGAGCAATCTCTCCAACCCAATAAGACCAACCTCACAATTAGCATTACATGAGAGTCTAGTGTAAAAATAATTTACAGTAGGTTCACATCGTTGAAAGTTGTACTTCGGAAAAATAATGGCATAAAGATCACAGCAGATTATTAAGGGGGAAAAAAGACTTAAATTATGTGCTTAAGTCTAATGTTATAAAATAAATACATTTATAGAAAAAAAAAAGATAGGAAAAAAATAACCCAACTAGGATTTCAGGTGCTTCATTTTTTTTTTCCCTTGATATTTGTCTGAATTTTAGATATTTTTAAATTTCTAAACAATAAAATCATTATTTTGTAATGAGGAAAAAAGTTATCTTTTAAAAAAGATAATGCCAGCTGGGCGTGGTGGTGCATGCCTTTAATCCCAGCACTAGGGAGGCAGAGGTAAGAGGATCACCATGAGTTTGAGACCACCCTGAGACTACATAGTGAATTCCAGGTCAGCCTGGGCTAGAGTGAGACCCGACCCTGAAAAATAAAATAAAATAAAAATAAAAAAAGAGAATGCCAAGCCTGAATAGTAAATTCCTTTTGCTATATTTGTCTCTAATTCATAAGCAAAACATGACTGAAAAGTAGTTGACTTGGAGATCATTGCTCCTCTCACACAAGATGGGAGCACGGAGGAAGCGGCGGCCCTGGCCTCAGTAGCAGACAGCATCTTTGTTGGCTTGCTTTCCAGTAAGTGACCGGAATTCCCAAACGGACATGGCAATTCTGCCTGCCTTGTGTTTCTGTATGTCTATTTGCAGCTGGTGCTGGGCTGGGCAGCAAGTCTGCTTTATGTTTAATCCTGGCTTGGAAATCCTGTTGCCATAGACACGGAGGATGAGGGTGATGGGACTGTTGCTTGTGCCCCATGCGCTGGTTAAAACTGACCTTTAAAACGGAAGCTTAATTATCTTTCCTGCCAAAACAGGCCCCCAGGGACCATGCCTAATGACCTTATATTTTGACAATCATTTCTTTCTTTTCTCATCATTAAAACTTATTTTCTGGAACTGTCCCGGAATGCACACAGGGCCTCTCTAACTTGCACAGTTCCTCCTAAGACAAAAAGTCCTATTTGCATCCTGCCTTTTACTCAGAAAGGAGGGGGTGAAAAGGGGTTCCAGGAAAAAGGTGGCTCAGTTCCTTTTCTCTGTCCCTCAACTCTCTCTCCATTCTGCACAAAGAAGATGGAGGTGAAGTGAAGTCATAGTGGTGTTAGGTATACCTGCCTCTTCCTCCACACAGCAATGCCTTGTCTTATATATGCTTGGGAATAGATTATTTTTTCTTTTTTAAAGTTTTAAAATAATACTTTATTTTATTTGAGAGAGAGAGAGAGAAGAGAGAGAGAGGGGGGAGATAATGGGCATGACAGGGCCTCTAGCCCTATAGGTAAACTCCAGACACATGGGCCACCTTGTACATCTGGCTCTCATGGGTCCTAGGGAATCAAATCTGGGTCCTTTAGCTTTGTCAGCAAGTGCTTTAACCACTAAGCAATCTCTCCAGCCCTATTTTGCCTTTTTTAAGACAGGGTCTCACTATGTAGCCCAGGCAGGCCTTTTCCTCCTGCCTCAGGTTCCCATGCTCTGATTAAAGATGTAGGCTGCCGTGTCCAGATGGAGAACAGATTCTATAGTGAAATCCGTGTGGCTTGAAATGTGAAACATTCTCATTAATCACAGTGTCCCTGTTATGCCCCAGGCCGCACACCAGAATTTGGACTCTAACAATCAAGTGCATTGCCTCGTTCATTCATTCTTTGCACAGAACATGTACCCGCAAAGAAGAGGCGTGGGGCACCAGTAATGTGGAGCTGCTTTAACCAAGATGGGCTGAAGCGATCTACCCTTCCTCTTGTTGAGTCAATAAGCTCACCTCATTGATTTTCATGAAAATATTTGCCAACCACTCAAGTCTGAGCAGCCACCAGACTTTGTGTGTCACTCCTTCAGGTGACAAAGGCATTTCATGACCCAGGGAGCTGGTTTGGTTCACAGCTCAAGGACAAAGTGCTTTTCCTTGAGATAACCGTTGGTCTTTGGCTTCTGGGAGTGCTTCCTATTTCATCACTGTTAGAAAGTTAGGATCTAATGGAATCAGTGTGTTTTGGGTGTATGTGGTATTTTTATGGTATATGCATGAGTGTGTGGTGCCCACATGCTCGCTCATACACGTGAAGGCCAGAGGAGACTATCTTGAGTCCTCCTCTATTGCTCTCCCTCTTTATTTCTTTGAGACAGTCTCTCACTGGATCCAGAGCCGCGTTTCTGGGTCAGATTGGCTGGCTGCTGAGCCCCAGTGATTCACCTGTTTTTGCTCCCCTCAGCACTGAAGGTACAGGCATGTGTGGCCATGCCTGGCTTTTTACGTGTTAGGGGATCAAATTCAGGCCTTCCTTTGTGCAGCAAGCTCCCCACAGAAAGATCCCCCTAGTCCCCAGAATCAATAATGTTAATGGACTTCCAGGTAACATGATAGACTAGAGGTTGCCTTTGTGAAAAGCGGCGGAGAGAGTCAGAATAAGAAAAAAAAAATTAGATTTTATCCCAAAGAAAGAAATAGAGGAAGTTTTAGAAATCCACAAAGGAAGTGAAAGAATACTGGCAAAAAGTAAAAACAAAGACGTGTGGTGTAGATTAAGCAAGCACCAGCTCTGCAGTTCCTGGGCGAGGGAGGGGCACTGGGCTGCTTTGAAAAGGTAACCTAGATGAGAGACAGGCAGTCCACACAGCCTGTCACGCAGGTTCACAGACCTCAGACACCTCAGATCGCTGGGTTTTGATGATATAGTGATTTCTCCAGCGGATAGGTTAGCAACAGAGAGAAATCCCATTTTGTGCAGATGCCCTGCTATCTTCTCTGGATTGTTCCAACTTTAGTATACGTGCTGCCAATGAACACAAATTCTATTTTGTCACACTACATGGCTTGGAGGGAAGTGGCTAGAGGCTATCTTGGGAGAGATTCTGTTGTTAAAAACTGAGCTGGCCTGAGATCAGTGAACACCCACAGGTTAGGGAGCCTCAGTTTGGTCTGCCACAGCCCTTGGGTGAGGGATGGTCCAGAGAGGCAGTTGTGGAGAGATGGATGCTGGTGGTGAAAGGGTGCGGGCAGCAGGAGGTTGGCTCAACCTGGAAAGTGTGTAAGGAGAGAAAGCCCCACCCTCAATGGCTACGAAATGATCTCTGCAGCCGACAGTTACACTAGAGCTCGACAGCTCTGAGCCCAGTGGGTGCATCAAATTCTGGAGCCACCTATCTGTCGTCATTCATTGCTGAGGTGGCCTGAGGACGTTGAAGGTCCAGGGGTGTGCACGATACTCACAGCAGTATCCCTCCAGCCTGACGATTAATACTCACGATTAATACTCAAGAGGCTTTCAAAGTATGAAGACAAGTACTCCCCTGTGCCAATCTCCGCGTGTGGTTGCTTTCCACGCTCCCCACTCACCTCAGGATGTACGATCTGGGGAGTCTTGGGGCAGGGAGTGGTGAGGGAATCTGCCCGACCCACAGAATACAAAGCTAAGTGTGGTCAGCAGAGGCCTTTGATAAAAGCAAAGAAGGAGAATGGATACCGTGAAGACGGCTCTGGTAGGCATGAGACACTTGTCCAATACACACTCACTAAAGGAAAGATGAGAGTATGCAAGTTCAGCCAAATCCCTCACTCCCCGTAAACAGCTAGCAGTCTCCAATTTTGAGGGTCCCAGAGGAAGCTGCTCCAATACTTTATCTTTTGGGGGTGGGGTGGCATTTGAGGTAAAGTCTCACTCTGGTCCAGGCTACTCTGGAACTTACTCTGTAGCCCTAAACTGGCCTTGAACTCACAGAGATCCTACCTCTGCCTCCTGGGATGTGAATGGAAATCCTTATGCTAAGGAAAATAATCCCAGACTCAGAATGGCAACTGCATGGTTTCGCTCATGTGAAACCCAAACTCAAAATTATATATATGTATGTTTATATAGATATATGTATGTGTTTGTAGGTCTTGAAACTAAAAGCAGGATCATGAGAGGAGAGAAAGAGAGCTTGAGAGAGAAAAGAGAAACAGTAATGGGATACGTGGAATGATAAAGCAGAAGAGGGGACTAACTGGGAAAAGGAGGGGCACGCGGAGGGCAGTGAAGGAGGGGAAACGTTGAGAATCAAGTATAAGTGCACATATTTATAAAGATGCCATGATGAAACCCATCACTCTGTATGCCAACCTAAAAAAGAATCTGTTGAAAACTGATCATTTTAATGATTTCATTCAACACATTACTAAGCAAAACTGTCCCCACTCGCAGCCAGCATGAATGCATAGTGGTGAAGAGCCGGCCAGCTTCAGTTTTGGTTCCCTTATTGTTTATTTTACTTTCAAATACATCTCAAAGCCAACCACTTCTCACCTAGCTCCACTGCCACCTCCCTGGTCCGCACCCTGCCACTGTCCTAGGTTACTGCAGAGGCCGCCTAAGCGGGCTCTTGCTATTGCTGTAGCTCTTCTGGTCTGTTCTCCACAGCCTCCCACCCCTTCTCACCACTCGATCGAAAAGAGCATGCATGCCCCCTGTCTTCCTAGCACTTAACATGGACGTTGTGTTGTACCTGTATGTTTATGTGGGTTTTGTTTCTGAAGTACTAGAAATTGAACCTAGATCCTTGTCCATGCTAGTCTGGTATTCTACTACTGAGCTATATTCCAAACTTCTTTTTTTATTGTATTTTATTTAGTTATTTGACAGAGAAAGAGGGAGAGAGAGAGAGAGAAAGAAAGAATACGTGTGCCAGGGCTTCCAGCCACTGCAAATGAACTCCAGACACGCATGCCCCTTTGTGCATCTGGCTAATGTGGGTCCTGGGGAATAGAACCTGGGTCCTTTGGCTTTGGAGGCAAACGCCTTAACCACTAAGCCATCCCTTCAGCCCCCAAACTTCTTTTTAAACATTTTTCATTTTGAGACAGTCTTGCTAAATTGTTCAGGCTGGCCTTGAATTTGTGATCCTCTTGCCTTAACCTCCTAAGTAACAGGAATTACAGGCTTATGCCACCAGGCCTGGCACATACAGGTGCACACACACATACACGTGCACGTGTATGGTGAGTTTCCTTCATCGTTCATACATCTGGAGTCACGTCAGCACATAGAAGCTGCTCAGTAAACATGAGTTGGAGCAAAGAAAACCGTGAATGCCAAGGATGCCAGTGTCCACAAAAACCTTCCCTGCCAAACACTGGACCCTCCTGTCTCTGTCCCTCTCTCTGTTATTTAATCTGTACTTCCTTGTGCTTTTGTGCAGGACCTTGTGTTGGCCTTCTTCACACACACACACAGCCTTTCCTTCAGGACTGTTCTGTTTCAACACAGAGCCTCCACAGTGGTTCTGGTGACATTCGGCGGATCTCCCAGGCTTCAAATGATGACGACCTGGGTTCCGATCCTGGGTCTTCACCATTATGAGCTTCAGTTTCCTCACGTGTAAAATGGCAACAATAACAGCATCCATACCCCTCAAGTTTGGTGACATTAAGTGAGCTAATAACCATATTTTGCATATGGATTTAAAAAAAATTTTATGTATTTAATTTATTTGAGAGAGAGAGAGAGAGAGAGAGAGGGAGGCACATTTGTCTGGAAACAAACTCCAGACACATGTGCCACCTTGTGTGTCTGGTTTATGTGGGTCCTGGGGAACAGCAGCTGGGTCCTTTGGCTTTGCAGGCAAGCGCCTTAACTGCTAAGCCATCATCTCTCTAGCCCAAATATGGATTATTAATAGTAGCTATTTTTAGGTGGGATGGTGGAACCTGAGTTGTAAGCGCTAGGCTTAAAATAAACATACACAGAATTCACCAGAGAATCGGGGTAGAGGAGCTCCCAGATGGAAGGAGTTTGAGACCATGCCAAAACCACACTGACTCGGTGAGATTTGGTGAGGTGGGTGACTGAGAGTGGGGAGCCATCAGGATGATTTGAGACAGGTTGGCAGGAGCTATGGCCGAAGACTTGGTGGCCATGCTGAGGTGCTGGGGTTTCTTGCCTGCAGGAAAGAAAGAAGGCCCTAGATTAAGCTGTCCAGGATAGGGAACCTGGTACCTAGGAGCGCAGGAGAAGGCAGGGGCCCAGTGAGAGGGCAAGATCCACATGGTGGCTGGGGCCAGAGGTAAGGTTGGCAAGTGAGGAGACTGAGGAAGAAGGCTGTGGTGCCATGCTGCGAGCTGGGCTGCCATTAGGAGCCCTTCTTCTTGTGACTGACAGCTGAGGGATTTGGTGCCCAGCACTTCCTGTTGTCATCCAAGATGTCTGCTTTCATAATGAGGCAGAGTACCTCAGCAGCTGGCTGACTAATGGTCCCCAGTCTCCCACACTACTTTATTCTATAGCAAGTTGAGGAATGTGTGGAGCCCTTCCTTAGATGGTCTGTTAGTATCTCTGCATGACACTTTGTTCTCCTCAAAATATCTCCGCAGTCTCTTTTTTTTCAAAAAGTGCTTATTGGCTGATCAGTGGTAAAGACATGTATTTTTTCGATATATGATAACCTCCAGTACTAGTTATTTATACTAAAATGTTCTTAAAATTCTCTAGGCTGCTCTGAGCACCACAGAAATGCTGCAGGATGACAGCCTGCATTCTGTAAATGTCCCTTACTATATAAAAGTCACATAAGCTTATTAAAGAAATACAAAATTGAATAAAACCAAAAATAAAAGAGCCCTTTTTCTTTCTAGCACCCCCACATTCTCAGCCCCCGAGAGGTGTGAATATGTATGGTCTACCCAACATTTTCCAAGTGCATCATTCCATAATGTACTTTAATTAAAAAAAAACAAAACAGAAATGAGCTCTGTTTCCTGTTTTGTAGTTTGCTTTTCTCTGCAATGGATGGCTTGTTTGAAGTTGGGCTATTGACTTGCGCCCCGTGCTGTGTTTGGGAGGCAGAGTCCCTTTCTGTACAGCGTTGTATAGCATTCTTCCAGGGTCTGCCATCTTGAGCCTGGCATCTTTAGTACAAAGAGCAGATCTCAAAGCTACCAACTTAATTTACAAAGGGATCTTTGGGAGAGGGGAGGGTAGTTTTTGTCCTTCATAAAGCATTAGCTGTGGCTGGATGCCATCTGCCTTTCACTTATGGAAATGCCAAACCTCCCCAGGGAACAAGATCCCAAGTGGAACTGGCTGGCGGCCAGGCGCAGAGACCTAGAGAAGAGAGGGGTGCTGCTAGGCCCAATTCTGAATGCAGTAAATGCCGAGAGCCCCAACAGAACATGTTTAGATGCATTTTCCATGACTTCCAGGGCTTTCCTGTTAATATAGTGTAAGTTGATTTATGTCTAGGAAAAGTTTCTGCCAGAAAACTGAATGGTTGCGTGGTTCTCAGTAGAGGTTCTCAGTAGAGTGATGTTTCTTTGGTGACAATGGTGTTACTGCGCAGAATGCATGGAACCCTTCCTCTCTCTTTTTTTTTTTTTTGGTTTTTGGAGGTAGGGTCTCATTCTAGCCCAGGCTGATCTGGAATTCACTCTATAGTCTGAGAGTGGCCTGGAACTCTTGGTGATCTACCTACCTCTGCCTCCCGAGTGCTGGATTAAAGGCGTGCGCCACCATGCCTGATAGAGAGAGTCATGTGATGTCAACCTCTGGTCTCCATATGCATACACACACATGCATGTGCCCACACACACATGCACATGCAAAAAGTTTAGAGCCTGGTATGGTGGCACATGTCTTTAATCCCAGCACTGGGGAGGCTGAGGTAGGAGGTAAGAATTCAAAGCCATCGTGGGGCTATAGAGTGAGTTCCAGGTCAGCCTAGGCTACAGTAAGACCTTACCTTGAAAAACCAGCCTGGGCTGGAGTGAGACCTTACCTCAACAAATCAGAAAACTAAAAATTAAAAGAAAAACCAAAATATAAAAAAGTGGGGTGTTTTGGTATTTTTAAAAATTTTTTGGTATTTTTATTTATTTATTTGAAAGCAAAAGGCAGAGAGAGAAGGGGGGGGGGGAGAAAATGGGCACGCCAGGGCCGCCAGCCACTGCAAAAAAACTCCAGACGCATGCACCCCCTTGTGCATCTGGCTAACGTGGGTCCTGGGGAATGGAGCCTCGAACAGGGTCCTTAGGCTTCACAGGCAAGCGCTTAACCGCTAAGCCATCTCTCTAGCCCACCCCCAAAAAAGTGTTTTATTTTTTTGAGGCAAGCCCAACAGACTGGCCTTCTTTTTTTTTTCAACAGATTGTTTCAATATCCATGTTTATCTTCTTGTTTATTTTTATTTGAAAGTGACAGAGAAAGAGAGAGAGAGAGAGAGAGAGAGAGAGAGAGAGAGAATGGGCATGCCAGGGCCTCCAGCCTCTGCAAACAAACTCCAGACGCGTGCGCCCCCTTGTGCATCTGGCTAACGTGGGACCTGGGGAACCGAGCCTCGAACCGGGGTCCTTAGGCTTCACAGGCAAGCGCTTAACCGCTAAGCCATCTCTCCAGCCCTGGCCTTCTTTTTTTATGTGAGAGAGCGAGAGTGGGAGCGACAGTAACAGTGCGAGAGACAATTGGCGCGACGGGACCTCCAGCCACTGTAACCTAACTCCAGACATGTGTGCCACCTAGTGCACGTGTGACCTTGTGTACTTGTATCCGGTTTAGGTGGGACTTTGAGAGTCCAACGTGGGGGTTCCTCTGCCTCCTGAGTGCTGGGATTAAAGGCGTGCACACCACGCCCAGAAACCAGTCTTAAAGCAAGAACAGATAAACGAGTACGTCTATACAATGCAATAGCACACAGCCAGTTAAGGGGAGAAACACGTATGTGCTACAGGAGCCTTGAAATTATTGTGCTAAGTAAGAAAAGTCAGACACAAAAGGTCACAAATTATATGATCCAATTTAGATGCATGCCCTTAATAGTGAAATGCAGAGATGCAATGTAGATGGATGAGTGTCCAGGGTGGGGAGCTGGAGGAATGGGAACAACTGGTCAGGGGCACAGGGATTCTGTTTGAGAGGATGGAAATGTTGGGAATCAGTGGTGAGGGCTGAGCGACACTGGGAGACCAGGAAACGGCTGAGCGACTGAAACCAGTTAAAATGGTTAGTTTTATATTGTGAATTTTTTTTTAAGTTTTTTAAAATTTATTATTTATTTTGTGTGAGAGAGAAGGAGAGAGGGAGAGAATTGATGTACCAGGGCCTGTAGCCACTGCACTCAAACTCCAGACACATGTGCCACCTTGTGCGTATGAGTGACCTGGTGTGTCTGTCTTCCGTGGGTTCTGGAGAGTTGGATCTGGGTCCTTAGGCTTTACAGGCAAGCACCTTAACTGCTAAGCCATCCCTGCAGCCAATATATTGTGAGAATTTTAATTCAACAAAAACAGATAACAAGTTACCCAAAGTCATTCCCTCTCCAAGGGGCCACTTCTCAGGAACCAGCAACTTGGAAGTAAACCTGGCACGCCTAAGGTCTTTGGAGACCATGGGATACATATTTCCTTTGACTGACTATATAATTGAAGAATAAAACCAACACCACCACCACCACATTAAGCTATAAACTCAGATAAAATAAAATAAATCAAGTATGAGGAAGTATTATAATACTCTCAAGTATGAATTTTTTCTGCCTTTATGGTTTGTCAAGGGAATAACCATCTCATCTCTTGGTCACAGTTAGGAGCTGCTAACTTGCCTGCCCATTAGAGTGTGTACAACTTCCAGTCCTCTACATGTTCAAAAGGGATAGATTAAATGAATGAATGAAACCATTATCATAATGTGTGTGTGCTTGCATGCTCTACTGTAAACTGTGTTCAAATATTTTTGCCAATTTTTTAAAGAAAAGTCTTTCTTAAGCTGGGCGTGGTGGCACACACCTTTAATCCTAGCACTCGGGAGGCAGAGGTAGGAGGATCACTGAGTTTGAGGCCACCCTGAGAATGCAGAGTGAATTCCAGGTCAGCCTGAGCTAGAGTGAAACCCTACCTTGAAAAACCAAAAAAAAAAAAAAAAAAAAAAAAGGTCTTTCTTTTTTTTTTTGGTGGGGGGGGGAGAGATTTGGTGCACCAGGGCCTCAGCCACTGTAATCAAATTCCAGATGCCTGTGCCACCTGGTAGGCATGTGCAACTTTGTGCTCACCTTTGTGTGTCTGGCTTACATGGGATCTGGATAGAGTTGAACATGGTCCTTAGGCTTCACAGGCAAGTACCTTAACTGCTAAGCCATCTCTCCAGCCCAAGAAAAAAAAAATTATTTATTATTTTTGCAAGCAGAGAGAGACAACAGGGAGAGAGAGAGAGAGAGAGAGAGAGAGAGAGAATAAGAATGGGCACAGCAGGGGCTCTAGCCATTGCACACTAACTCCAGACACATGTGTCCCCTTATGCATCTGGCTTTATGTAGGCACTGGGGAATTGATCCTTGGTCTTTTGGTTTTGCAGGCAAGTGCCTTAACCAGTAAGCCATCTCTTCAGCCCCAAGAAAAGTTTTTATTTTAGAAAGAAAAAAACAGGAATGACACCAATGCAATCTTGTCCTCCTATCCGTCTAACTGGGGAAAGCTTTCATCCTCCAGCCAGCGCCACAGGAACACCTCAGCCAATGGGACAAGCCCAGCCTATTGCTGCTGTTTTTAAAGACAAGAGCTAGGACTGGTGGAGAGGGCAGAGGAAGAGAGCCTTACTCGCTAAAGTGAAGTCCTTCATCCTGATGAAACATAATCTCCCTCTCCCCAAACAACTTCATTCTTGTCAGTAGATCTGAACTGCAAAACAAATGTAATCATTATTATGCTTTAATTTTTTTCAAACAAATTTGTGGAATTTTAAAAATTATATAAATACATCATATCTCCAATTTTGCCTCTCAGCCCTACAAAACCTAAAATATTTACTATCTGGTTCCTGTGACTTGATTGTGGGTAATACTCCCCAAAGGCCCATGTGTTAAAGGTTTGGTTCCCAGGATGGTGCTTCTGGGGGGCAGTGCAATGAGACATGGGGTGCCTAGTGAGCTGTCTTTGGGTCATTTGGAGGCACACTTTTCATAGTGACTGTGGAATCCCAGCGTCTTGGTGTGTCTGCTTCCTGGCTAGAGACGGACCTGAGCTGTGCTGTGATGTGCTCTCAGCAGAGGCCCAAACCCATGGGCTCCTGATCTAGGACTCAAATCCCTGGAGCCACGAACTATACTAATCTTTACTCCTTGTAAGTTAATTGCTTCAGGCACTTCATTGTAGTAAAGCGAAGCTGACAGACCCTGGCTCTTCATAGAAATCCTTTTCCTTCCTTCCCTCTGTTTTGTGTGTGTGTATACACACACACACACACATATAAAACCTGAGAGAGTGGGAGAGAGAAAGAGAATGAGGACTGAAGGGATGGTTTAGCAGTTAAGGTGTTTGCCTGCAAAGCCAAAGGACTCAGTTTCGATCCCCCAGAACCCACGTAAGCCAGATGCACAAGGTGGCACGTGCTTCTGGAGTTCATTTGCAGTGGCTGAAGACCCTGGTATGACCATTCTCTCTATATATCTGCTCTCTCACTCTCTCAAATAAATAAAATAAATTTAAGAGAAAAAAAGAAAGAGAGAATGGGCACATTAGGGCCTCTCTTCTAGTCACTGCAACTGAACTCCAGACACATGCACCACCATATGCATCTGGCTTACGTGGGTATGGGGAAATGAACCTGGCTCCTTAGGCTTTGCAGGTAAGTGCCTTAAATGCAATGCCATCTTTTCAGCTCTTGTTTGTTTTTTTCACTTTCCCTCTTTCCTGGGTTTCCTTCTCTCCACCCAGATATAAATATCTATTTTTTGTCTGGCTAATGTCTGACTGAAAAACTTATTCTAAGGTCCATGGCAAAGGGGAAATGGGTTGAAACTTCCACATGGTGGAGCACCTCCCTCCTTCACTTAATGGAAGGGTGACCTTTTAACTACAGTCCATTCTATTACTGTGATCAGTTTATCCACAGTGGGGGGGGGACTCTTCTGGGGACATATAATCTCAGGAGAGCACAGACACAGATGATGAAATGGGTCATACTTTCATCCAACTCCTACATGCAATGGACTCTCTTTAACCATCTCTTCCTTAAAATTCATTTGTGTTTTGCTTTGCTTTTTCAGGTAAGCATGCATATTTCATACTGAGTGGAGTTCATGTGATAAAACACTTGCATTAATGCCTCAGACAGTTAAAACATCCTTTTCTAAAATTTCACTCTATTAAATATTAAACACAAATGAAAAATACCCCTGTGCTCAAATATCACTGTATTATGCTATTTCTTTTTTCTTTTTGGTTTTTTGAGGTAGGGTCTCACTCTGGCCCAGGCTGACCTGGAATTCACTATGTAGTCTCAGGGTGGCCTCAGACTTATGGCAATCCTCCTACCTCTGCCTCCCAAGTGCTGGGATTAAAGATGTGCACCACCACGCCCATCTTTTATGCTATTTCTTTTAAGTATTTTACTTATTTGAGAGAGAGAGAGAGAGAAAATGGGCATGCCAGGACCTCCAGCCTCTGCAAGCAAACTCCAGACACATGTGCCACTTTGTGCATCTGGCTTAGGTGGGTTTTGGGGAATTGAAAGTCCTTTGGCTTTGCAAGCAAATGCCTTAACCACTAAGCCATCCTTTCAGCCCCTTTATAAAAGTTTCATTATGCTATTTTAATTAAGCTATAAATCATAACCTTATATTTTCTCTTCTTAAAAATATTTTTATTTGTATTTATTTATTAGAGAGAGAGAGAGAATGGGCATGCCAGGGCCTCTAGCCGCTGCAAACGAACTCCACACACATGCACCACTTTGTGCATCTGGCTTATGTGGATCTGGGGAATTGAACCTAGGTCCTTTGGCTTTGCAGGTAAGTGCCTTAACCACTAAGCCATCTCCCTAGCCCATGTTATTCTTTAAAAAAAATTTTTTTAAGTCAGGTGTGGTGGCACTTGCCTTTAATCCCAGCACTCGGGAGGCAGAGGTAGGAGGATTGCCGTGAATTCAAGGCCACCCTGAGAATACATAGTGAATTTCAGGTCAGCCTGGGCTAGAGTGAGACCCTACCTCGAAACCCTCCTCCCAAAAAAAGAAAGAATAAATGGGGTGGGGGTGGCTAGAGAGATGGCTTAGTGGTTAAGGTCCTTGCCTGGGAAATCAAAGGACCCTGGAGTTAATTTGTAGAGGCTGGAGGCCCCGGTGCATCCATTCTCTCTCTTTCTCCCTCTCTCAAATAAATACAATAAAGTAATAAAAAAGATATTTTAAAAACACAAAAGGGGGCTGGTGAGATGGCTTAGCGGTTAAGCGCTTGCCTGTGAAGCCTAAGGACCCCGGTTCGAGGCTCGGTTCCCCAGGTCCCACGTTAGCCAGATGCACAAGGGGGCGCACGCGTCTGGAGTTCGTTTGCAGAGGCTGGAAGCCCTGGCGCGCCCATTCTCTCTCTCTCCCTCTATCTGTCTTTCTCTCTGTGTCTGTCGCTCTCAAATAAATAAACAAAAAAAAAAATTTAAAAAAAAACACAAAAGGCTTTGATTGTATAAGATAAATTTATTATACTTCATTAAAATCAAGACTGTGTTGGGCTGGAGAAATGACTTAGCAGTTAAGTGCTTGCCTGTGAAGCCTAAGGATCCTGGTTCCAGGCTTGATTCCCCAGGACCCATGTTAGCCAGATACACAAGGGGCGCACGTATCTAGAGTTCTTTCACAGTGGCTGGAGGCCCTGGCATACCCATTCTCTCTCTCTCTCTATCTGTCTCTTTATCTCTCTGTCACTCTCAAATAAATAAATAAAAATAAAACAAAAAAATTAAAAAAAATAACTGTGAAAAAAATCAAGACTGTGTTTATTTTAAAACATTATACATAAATCTAAAGCAGGCTGCAAAGAGGTAGAATATATTCATAATACATACTGTGAACAACATTCAGAATATATTAATAATCCCTTCATATCCATTACAAGAAACCACCTCAAAAGCAGGAGATGCAAACATCCATTGGGATAGCCAATAAATATCCAGGAAAATATTCTCATCCTGATTAGTAATCAGGAAGATGCAAGTTAATGATTAAAAATGATTTTTATACCCATTGGGATGGCAGTATGCCCATGCTATTCCCTAAGCTTTTAAAATATATTTTATTTATTTATTTCAGAGCAAGAAAGAGCAGAGAGAGAGAGAGAGAGAGAGAGAGAGAGAGAGAGAGAGAGAGATGGGGGGAGGGAGAATGGGTTCACCAGGCCCTCCAGCCACTGCAAACGAACTCCAGGCACAGGTGCCACTTTGTGCATCTGGCCTACGTGGGACCTGAAGAATTGAATCTGGGTCCTTTGGCTTTACAGGCAAACACCTTAACTGCTAAGCCATTTCTCTAGCCCTCCCTAAATTTCCAATAGATATAAAGCTTTGATTTTTGCCTCTGCTGAAGACCTATTATTTTACATAGCCAAGGACTCTAAATTTTGCTTTGAAAGTGGAAATTAAATTTATATGTGAGTGTGTGTGTGTCTTCTTTGTAGCCTTGTGTGTTGTTTCTGGCTCCTTCATATGTTGAAATATATTTATGTCCTTCTTATATAAGCCCTCCAAAATACAAGGCTTAGAAGAACTATTACTAAGCTAGTGCCCATTAAACTAGAATTGGTAGTGTGTTCAATGTTCTTAGTAGTATCTTTTTTTTTCCCTTGGTTTTGTGAGGTAGGGTCTCACTCTAGCCCAGGCTTACCTGGAATTTACTAAGTAGTCTCAGGGTGGGTTTGAACTCATGGCAACCCTCCTACTTCTGCCTCCCAAGAGCTGGGATTAAAGGTGGATGTGACACCATGCCTGGCTTTAATAGTATCATAATTATTCTTGTGTGTGTCTGTGTGTGTGTATGCATGTGCACATTTATGTTTGGATGCCAGAGACTGATGTCGGGTGTCTTCCTTAATGACAAATTGAACCCAGAGCTCACTGATTGTGCTAATCTACCAATTTGCTCTGGGATCCCTGTCTCTGCCTCCTGACTTCTGGGATCACAAACTGACATTTATGTGGGTTCTGAGGATTTGAACTCTGGTCCTCACACTTGGGCACATGACTTAATCCCAGCACTTGGGACGCAGAGGTGGGAGGGTTGCTGTGAGTTCAAGGCCAGCCTGAGACTACGTAGTGAATTCTAGGTCAGCCTGGGATACAATGAGACCCTACCTCGAAAAAATAAACAAACAAAAACTTTGTGCAGCTATGTAGTAAGTTTAAGGCCAGCCTGAACTAAATGAGACCCTGCCTCAAAAAAAAAATTACAACTGGGCTGGAGAGATGGCTAAGCAGTTAAGGCACTTGCCTGAGAAGACTAAGAATCCAGGTTCATTTTCCCAGTTCCCACGTAAGCCAGTTGCACAAGGTGGTACATGCATCTGGAGTTCATTTGCAGTGGCAAGAGGCCCTGGTGTGCCCATTCTCTCCCTCTTTCTCTCCCTCCCTCCCTCCCTCTCTCTCTCTCTCAAATAAATAAATAAATAAATATAAAAAAATTACAATTAGCCTTATGAAAAGTGACTTTATCAAGCACTTATTTTTTCTCTTAATTGTGTCTTTTATTTTCTTAATGAAATTCTGTTAACTGTAGTCTGTTGACATCCTGCAGAAGTACAATTTCTAACAAAATAACCTGATCAGTATTTTTTTTAATGCTGGAACATCATCCCCAAGACCTACAGAATTAAATTCAAGAATGGTGTCTAGGTGGGCGTAGCCTATGAGCCGTCTCTTCACCCATGGATATTTTTCAACAACAAAAATATTGTATTTGAGCCAGGCATGGTGATGCATGCCTTTAATCCTAGCACTCGGGAGGCAGAGGTAGGAGGATCCCTGTGAGTGTGAGACCACCCTGAGACTACAGAGTGAATTCCAGGTCAGCCTGAGCTAGAGTGCGACCCTGCCTCGAAAAATAAAAAAAAAAAAATCAGTATATTTAAAATGATGTGTGTATTTCAAGAATTAACATGAAGCTAATGGTCTCTACTAAGTGGTCTGGAGAAGGCTGAGCATTTGTGTGGTCTGCTGGGTCCCTGTACAATTCTGAGTCTTCCTTACCATATGTGAGGCTGGATCATTCCTGTCTGACCTAGAACATTCTCCACTGGTTTCCTGAGGCTTTTTTTTTTTAATGGAAAATTTTAAAGAGAAGTTTGGAGGTAAAGGTTCTTGTGTGTTGACCTTAGCATCCCTATTGGGGAAATCTGTCCTTGGGGGAAAGACATGGTCTTTGCCATACTGAAGTCAGAGCAACTGTGATTAGCCACATGGGACCCTCACAAGATGGAACCTATTAACCTAGCAGAAGGGGGGGAGGTCACCAACCCTCACTGTGGTTCCAGATATTCTCTCATGCCTTCTTCTTCAGCTGCACATGGTCTTGGGAAGCGCTAAAGTGTTTAGAAGGTGGGAGATTGACTGTTGTAGACCACTCCAGCAATGCAGCTTTCCCAAGACCTCTCCTATGCTGAAGTGGGCTCCTTGGTTATGTAGCTGCCCAGGCCAATTATGTTCCTGTGAGTAACTTCTCACCTATGCTCCTGGAACACCTCACTCCTGCTCCTTTAAGCATCCCTAGTAAACTCACTGGCTCACTAAGCTACACTTGGTTGCAGTAGTTTCTTTGGTCTGACATTGCCTGGTCTCAAAGACACCCCCCGAACCCCAGCTGAGAAGGTGAGAGCTAACAGGAACTGGGAACTCCAAGTGCACCCTCATCAGGCAGCTGGTGTAGATCCAGGGTGGGTGACGAGCAGGACACAAACCACAATCACAATCAACATAGAAGAAAACGTTGTCATCTAGCAAAAGGGATGGCTTCTAAGGCATCCTGGAGAGTGCCTTCCAGAATATTCTGCCAAGGTTAGGTAACAACAGGCTTTCGTCTTAGCTTCTATGTCCCCATTTTTAGTTGTTTGCTTGGAGGTGCCATGGTAACCACAATGCCACAATGGAACACTCTTCCTGAGGCACATAAGAAACCCTTCTGCAGAGCTCTGCCGTGTCAGGACACAGTGAGTTCATTTTCCCTCTCGGGGAAGAAGTTCACGGAAGAACGCAGGGAACCATCCTGAGGACAAGAGAAACATCCGGTGTCATGAGCGGAGCATGGTGACTTTAGAAGTGCGTTCAGGCACTCCTGAGGTCGTGGGGGTGGAGGTCGAGGTCACCAAGGTGTTAGCCTGGTTAGGTATGATGGTCCTGAACTGAAATTCCAGCTTCACAATTTCGTTGCTGTGTGGCCTTGGGCCTGTAAATTATCTCTGTGCGTCAGTTTCGGACTCTGTAAAATGGGGGTTATGAATGTGTCTGCGTCCTAAAATGAGTGTACGGGTGAAGTGAACGCAACACCAGGGCTGTTACTAGTGAACAGACATCCCAGCATGATTTCATCCAGCAGTTTTAACGTGAGAGGTGAAATCACAGTGCAGACATTGGATCCCAGGTGGGCTTCCACCCAAGCCCTCCTTTTTCTCTCAGCAGTGTTTTATGGCTACAGAATTACAGCAAGGGTTGGGTTCTATGAAATCAAAAATCAACTCTTTTTAGAGACCTAACTCTCTGGAGCATCCAGGGCTGTGGGCTGCTTTGAAAGGAAAACTGGAAAAAGCAGGCTGCCTTTTGTCCGGGGGCCGTCTCCCCAGCTGCTAGCCGAACCTCAGAGTTAGCTACTTTCTGCCTCCTTTGCCGCATTGGACCGAGTGCTGAAGATGTGACAGGTCAGTCTCTGGCATTTGGGGATCTGTTCGGGGGCTCTGACACGGGAGACCACCCATTTGGGGGTGGGGGAAGGGCGTTGTGCACACAGGTGGTGGAGCCCCGGTCTTGTGTCCTCCCAGCTGCCCATGGTGCAGGCTGCGCTCCTCTCCTGGCATGGCGGTGATGGCATGGCTGCTGCTGCTGCTCTCCGTGTCCCACTCGTCATCGACCAGTGAGTGTGGGGCTTTCTTCCCGGGGCCTTTCAGGGCCACTCAGGGGGTCATCCGGGAAAATGAAGTGGCCCTTAATGTTCAGAGAGGGAACTCGGGGTGGTGGTGCTGGGGGGAGATAGTTTATAGCTCTTTACTCCGTGTGGCGCAATATTATCTACCAGGCAACATAGATAATATGGGTCATGAGCATATGGGAAACTGGTTCTGAACCTTATGTCAGGGCTCATTGTGAGGACAAAATGCAGTTAGGAAAATCAGCCTTAGGCTGCTGACTGGCCCATTGGGCAGAGGGGTCAATGTGAAGCCTCCCTTCACCCCTCAGCCCCACCCACCTAGGGAACATTGCTGGTCTGCAGCTTGTGACCCTGATCCCAGCGTTGGCCTCTTCGTGGTACAAGTGCTAGCTACCACAGTGCCTCCTCTCCAGCCTGCACGCTGCTGAGGACTAAGCTCCAGCCTAGAAAAGGGCAGGTGGAGAGGGGACAGCTGACCTCACAGCTTCTGTGCAACTCGCTGCCATTCTCACAGCTCCACTTGCCTGTCTGGGGTTAGATGGGAGATGAGAATGCACAGACGCACACATGGGTACAAAGACCCTGGACCTACCCCAGCTTCTTCCAGCCCTACGCCAAGAAGACCAAAGAACATTCAAAAATACAGGAAGGGTCTTTCCCCCTCAACAAGCCACAACCAAGGGAGCCCTCTGGAACAGATTTCTCATTGTAGTACTAGCTGTAGGACCTGGGCCTGGCACCTGTGAGCTACATCCCCTGTCCATCACACATATTCTTGGGTTGGGTAGGATCATTTAATTTAGGTGTGTCCAACCTGGGGACCACGGGCCACATACATCCCAGGATAACTATAACCCACAGCCCAGTACATTTGTGGATAACAATGCATGACACATTTTCAAAAGGGGGCTCAAGAGATCTTTCAGTGGTTCAGGCATTTGCCTGCAAAGCCTAACGACATGGGTTCAATTCCCCAGTACCCACGTAAAGCCAGATTCACAGTGGTATTTGCATCAGAAATTCATTTGCAGTGGCTGGAGGCCATTGCACACCCATTTATTCTCTCCTCTCTTTCTCTTCTCTCTATCTCTGTCTGTTTGCAAATAAATTTTAAAAAAAATAAGAAAAGAGAGGGAGAAACTATTTTTAAAATGTTGAACTTTCCTAGGTTAATACCTCAAGTTGTAGGTGGCCAGTGTCCCAAGAGAAAAATCTAAGCATGGGGGCTGGAGAGATGGCTTAGCGGTTAAGCGCTTGCCTGTGAAGCCTAAGGACCCTGTTCGAGGCTCCATTCCCCAGAACCCATGTTAGCCAGATGCACAAGGGGGCGCAGGCGTCTGGAGTTCATTTGCAGTGGCTAGAGGCTCTGGAGTACCCATTCTCTCTCTCTCTCTCTGCCTCTATCTCTCTCAAATGAATAAATAAAAATTGAATAAATTTTTTTAAAAAAATCTAAGCATAGGCAAGGAAACCTGTCATTGGTGGCCCCAGAAATACTTTTGTGGCCTTCGGCACATCACTTTGCTGACAAATCACTTGTCATTGTTTTAGCAAAGTCTACGAGGGTCCATGAATTGAGATGTTTGGTTATAGGATACCCCATAAAGCATGAAGTCCCCTGAATTCTCCTAACGACAATACTGTAGGTGACAATGGACTCTACGGTGTCATGGTTTGGAAACACGTCTTTGGTGCTGACGCTGAAGCTCTCCACCATGGAGGCCCTGCCAAGCTTCATGCCTCCTCCTCTGTATACTCTGAGCACACACACTCCCTGTGTCATGTCTCCTCTGTGACCATCACTCGTTTGCATGTCACATTCCTACAAGCTTCGTTCAGCCCAATACCTGGCAAGGCTGTGCCTAGGTGACCGAACGGACTTAAAAGCAGCTGCCAGGCTGCTGGAACACCCAGCACGTGGCATCTGTGACACAGGGCCACAGACAGAGAAGCAAGACATTCATTGGGAATTGCAGTTTGGGGTTTCCAGAATCATCTGTCCTGATCTGGGGCTTAGCATTGTCAGTCATGAAAATATAGTTTGCAAAGCATTTTCCAATCATCTCACCTCATGACCTTTAAACAATGTGATCTTTATGCAGGCTAACTTGACTTTGGACTCTGACCTATATCTCTGCCCCTCCCAAATACACACTAGGGTTCACCCTAGGGAACTTTTAGCCAATGTAGTGCCCAGGAATTCTGACAGATGAGGTATGTTGTCAGGGTCAAGAGTCTCTGCATCTGACTTTGCTTGGGTAAGGAGACAGGGAGCCTGGGAATGAGGCCTGTGGGCTTAAGAACTCATCAGAACCAGGCATGTTGACTGGAGGGACACAGGGAAGTGGAGAGGAAAATGGCCCATGGAGTTACCATCTTGTTACAATAGTGCCTGGAAAGTGGAGGCTTAGCCCATCCAGAACTTTAAGGGAGCCAAGTGCCTTCCCTTTCCTTCCTTCCTTCCTTTTTTCCATTCCTCCCTCCCTTTCTCTTCTCTTTCCTCCCTCCTTTCCCCTCTCTCCCTTTATTCCTCCCTCCCTTCCTCATCAAGTACATTTTACTTTCTTAAAATTTTATTTATTTGCGGGGGCGGGGAGGGGAGAAAGCGAATGGGTGCACTGGGCTTCTTGCTGTGGCACATCAGCTCCAGACACATGCACCACGTTGTGCATCTGTCTTTATGTGGGTACTGGGGGACTGAACCCAGGTTGTCAGGCTTTGTAATCAAGTACTTTTAACTGTTGAGCCATCTCCCCAGCATACATAAAAACTGGTTCCACTCCTTCCCAACTTGAGGGGCTCAGGGTCTTCCTATTCTAATAGTCTTTATGCTCCATGATTATAGAACCTTTAAAAACACAGGTCAGGGGCTGGAGAGGTGGCTTGGTGGTTAATGCACTTGCCTGAGAAGCATAAGGACCTAGGTTGGATTCTCTAGTACCCACTTGGCCAAATGCACAAGGTGGTGCATGCATCTGGAGTTCATTTCCAGTGGCTCACCCATTCTCTCTGTCTGCCTCTAACTTTCTCTCTCTCCCATAAGTAAGTAAGTAAATAAATAAATAAATAAAATATTAAAATGTAGGACAAAACAGGTCTATTCTGGACCAATCCCAAGCTGGCAGAGGAAGCATGTCAGTCAAAACCCTAATCAACATGGGACTCTCACAGGAAACGAAGTCCAAGTGGCCCAGGAGATGGTTCAGCTGGGTAGTCTGGAAGGCAGAGGTTGAGCAGGGTGGCTGGGGTGGGGGTGAGACAACCTTCACCGGAAGGACCTATTAGTTCCTCCCCAACAGGAAGACAGCGGGTGATGAACTGGCAAAGCCCTTTGGCTTATGAATCAGGTCATTTATTTAGGCACCATGGTAGCTGCTAGGGACACATTAATAAGCACAAGAGACCTGGTGGGAGGACTCATGCATGCCAACAGCTTGTTGGGTGTGGGGGGGGGTGTTATGGGGAGCAAGGGTACATTCGAGGCCTAGTAGTGTGACTGGAACACAGAGGGTAACAAGTCAAGAAGATGGAGTTTGGACTCCTCTGCAGTAGCCCCATATGCCACCAGCTGTGTGTCCTGGACAAGGGCTGCCGGCTCAACAGCCGAGTCTTTCCACCCAGAGCTGAGAGCACAGTGCCCACTCCTCAGGGGCTCTTGGGAGAATGCTGGTCCTGCTCACACTGCTGGACCTCAAAGCCCTTTTACTCTCTTAAAAAGTAGCCACCCCCAAGAGGATTTGCTTATGGGGCCATATTGTTCATAGTTATCATAATAGAAGTTAAATGAAGAAACATTTAAACAGAAGGTTCCACAAGGTCACACACTCTGTAGTCCATCAGAATGGTGATGATATTATAAATCTGGAAAATTCCTCCATACACTAGTGACAGAAAGAGAGCAGGGAAAGCGAGTAACAGTTTTACCTTTGCAGAAAGGGTCTGGAACAAACCCAGAGGTTAGCGTCTGCTCATGTACTGAAAGATGCCAGACCTGGCCTAGCACATAGTCCACCCACTCAGCAAATGGGAATTGGCATCAAAAGTCTAATGGGCCTTCTAGGTTCAAAGATGCCGCCAAACACCTTTTATGTGGAAGGTTCCTTAGGACTGGAAAAAAGTCAGGATAGTGGAATCAGCGACCAGCAAGACAGCCAGCCAGCAGAAGAGGGGTCCAGGGTACGGAGGTGCCCACAGGGGTTAGCTCTTTGCCTGGCAGCGAGGCCTGCGCCCTTCTTGCAGATTGCGGCATACAAAAAGCCAACCTTGTGGACCAGTCAGAGGAGAACCTGGTGGGCATCGAGGAGTTCCCCTGGGTGGTGTCGGTGCAGGACGTGCTGTACACTCACCTGGCGTTCGGCTGCATCCTCAGCGAGTACTGGATCCTCAGCATCGCCTCGGCCTTCCAGAACAGGTCAGTGGGGCAGCCTGGGGGCCGGGCCGGCTGCTTCTCAGAGCCCCCTCGCTTCTCCTGAGCCTTGCAGACCTGCAGTCACCACTTTCCAAAGCTCCTCTGCTCAGGGGACCGAGGGTGGCTCAAGTGAGCTGAGTCTTCCTCCATTGTGGTTTGCTGCGATCACACAGGGCAATGGTTATTTCCAGCAGGGGTCCTTAAGAGTAGCAGAGAAGCCTTTCTTAAGACTCCAACCTTGGGCAGCACAATTGTCACAGAGAAAATAGGGAGGAAATAGAGAAGCTTTGCAAATGTTTTCTTTAGAAGCGCACAACACAGGAGTTCTATTCTCAAGTGAATGTTTCTGTGTTCCCCAAATTCTGTACCATTAGTTAGCAAATGAAGGGGGAAAAAAGCATAAATATTATTAAGGGAATGGCTATTTTGGTATATATTTCTTAAAATGTTTTAATAAATATTTGTAAAATACTCCTCATATGACCCAGTGATCTCACTTTTGAGAATCAGCATTAAGAAAATGACACACATCATAAAGAAAGTAAATGTCAAGACTGGGCATGGTGGCACATGCCTATAATCCCAGTACTTGGGAGGTGGAGGCAGGAGGATCACCAATTTTTTTTTTTTTTGGTTGTTCGAGGTAGGGTCTTGCTCTAGCTTAGGCTGGCCTGGAATTCAGTCTCAGGGTGCCCTTAAACTCACGTCAATCCTCTTACCTGTGCCTCTCAAGTGCTAGGATTAAAAGGGAGTGCCACCACACCCAGCCAAGGATCACGAATTTAAGTCATCCTCACTACATAGCAAGTTCAGTGCCAGACTGGGCTACATGAGACCCTATGACGAACAAAACAAACAACAAAAAGTAAATGTTGGGCTGGAGAGATGGCTCAGCATTTAAAGCACTTGCTTGCAAAGCCTAGCGACCTGGGTTTGATTCCCCAGTGCCCATGTAGAGCCAGATGCATGGGGTAATGCATGCAAGTGTAATTTGTTTGCAATGGCTGGAGGTACTGGCACACTCATTCACTCTGTCTCTCTTCTGTCTCTTTTTGCTTGCAAATAAATAAATAACTTTAAAAAGCAAATGTCCAATTATTACACATATCTAAATTATGGAATACTTTCTTATTATGAATACTGTACATACTGTAATATATAAATAGGCTATGTCTATATGTGTGTGTGTGTGTGCGCACATATATATGTGTGTGTGTGTGTGTGTGTGTGTATGTATGTATGTATATGTAGATTTGATGGAGGGAGAAGTATAATTAGTTAATTGACTAAAGAAATTATAATGTAAACCCCTGATAAAATATAAAATATTCTTAGCTGCTGATTTTTAAAAATTATATATGTATGTGTGTGTGTAAGTAAGCCAGGGTCTTTTGTCCCTGCAAATGAATGCCACTTTTGGGGTCTGGCTTTACATGGGTGACTAGATAATCAAACTTGTGTCAACAAACTTTGCAAGCAATCACCCTGAACCAATCTCCCCAGACCCCTATTTATAATTTTTTTTTAAGAGAGAGAACAGATGTGCTAGGACCTCTAACCTGCTGCAAACCAACTCCATACACATGCACCCCTTGTGTGCATGAATGATGTTGAGCAGTTGCATCACTGTGTATCTGGCTACATGGGACCTGGAGATTTGAACATGAGCTCTTAAGCTTCGTAGGCAAATGCTTTAACCCCTAAACCATCTCTCCAGCCTTAAAATTTTAATTAAAAAAATGTAAGGGTATGAAAAAATATGGCTCAGTCTGTAACAGTGCTTGCCTTTTGGCTTCCTAGAACCCATGCTAAGTTGTTTGTTTTTTTTTTTTTTTTAGTTAGCATACAAAAATAATGGGTTTCACTGTGACATTTTCACACATTGTACTTTGTTCACACTTATCCTCCCATTACCCTTTCTTGCCCCTGCTCCACATTCCTGCTGATCACGATTTATATGTTTTATGTGGGTATGGTGTGTGTGTATGAACAGGCACATGCCAAGCCACCTCCCCGTGTGTAGAGGTCAGAGGACCACCTTGGGTGTTAGTCCTTTCACTATGTTTCTGCTTCTATAAATGCCAGAGTAGGTGGCCCATGGCCCATGAGCTTCAGGATTCTCCTGACTCTGCCGCCCAAGGCTATAGGTGCACTGGGATTATAGATACACATGCTACTTGTATCTGGCTTTGTGTGGGCTCTTGAGATTCAAACACTGGTCATCAGGTTTGTACAGTGAGCTCTTTAAACCACTGAGCTGCCTCCTCAGTCCTATCATTTATATAAAACATTTTTATTTTATTTTATTTCCAGGCAGAGAGAGACTGAAAGAGGGGGGAGGGAGAGGGACAAATGGGTACATTAGAGCTGTAGCCACCACAAAGGAACTCTAGACACATGTCCACTTTGTGCATCTGTCTTTTAGTGGGTACTGGGGTATCAAACTCAGGTCACTGGGCTTTGCAGGCAAGTGCCTCAACTGCTGAGCCATGTCTACAGCCCCATGATTTTTATTTTTAATTAGAACTCCATGTATAGAGGTGCATATTCATGAGGATATACAGATACAGTCATAAAGCTATACAGTGAAAATAGCTCCTGTCCTCCACCCCCAATAGTCATGAGTTTTCTTCCCTTGTGCCATTTCCTGTCACCAATTTCTTGGGTGTTTTGTTAAATAGTGCATTCCTGGGTATGTACACATTCATGTGTATAGCTATCTAGCAAAGGTGATTTTTATATCTATTGACAGAGCATTTTCTTTCCTTCCCTGTGTTAGTCAGGTCATATTGCCATAACAAAATATCAGAGTAGGTGGCTTAACCAACAAAAAAGAATTTCTTGAAATTCTGGAGAGCAGAAGTCCAAGATCAGAATGCTGGCAGGTTTGTTTTCTCCTTGTCTTTCAGCCTGTCACCTTCTACTGTCTCTTCACCTGGTCTTTTCTGTATGTGGGTATACCCACTATCCCTTCACCCTCTTTAAAGGACAACTGGTCTGGGGCTGAGGATATTGTTTAGTGGTTAAAGGCACTTGCTTACAAACCTTCCAGCCTGGGCTCAATTCCCCAGCCACCCATGTAAAGCCATGTAAGTGGTTTGAATGTAAATGGCCCCACAGCCTCAGTTATTTTTTATTAACATTTTATTTCTTTTTTAAAATTTATCTTAGAGAGGAAGAGGGCTGGAGAGATGGCTTAGCAGTTAAGTGCTTGCCTATGAAGCCTAAGGACCCTGGTTTGAGGCTAGATTCCCCGGGACCCACATTAGCCAGATGCACAAGGGTGCGCATGTGCCGGAGTTCATTTTGCTGTGGCTGGAGGCCCTGGCGCGCCCTTTCTCTCTCTCTCTCTCTCTCTCTCTCTCTCTCTCTCTCTCTCTCTCTGTCTGTTGCTCTCAAATAAATAAATAAATAAATAAATAAATAAATAAATAAATACTTTATCTTAGAAAGAAAGAGAGAGAGAAAGAGAGAGAATGGGCATGCCAAGGTCTCAGCCACTGCAATTGAACTCCAGATGCTTTCACTACCTAGTGGGCATGTGCAACCTTGTGCTTGCCTCACCTTTATGCATCTGGCTTATGTGGGATCTGCAGAGTTGAGTTGGGTCCTTAGGCTTTGCAGGCAAGCACCTTAACTGCTAAGCCATCTCTCCAGCCCAGCCTCAGGTATTTTGACTAAGCTTCCTACTCAGTCTCCAGCAGTCAGAGTCCTGCTGGAGGAGGTGTATCACTGGAGGCAGATCTTAAGTCCAGCCTATGGTGTGTTCAGCATCAGTTTGTGTTCTCTCTCTGCTGTGGATGTCTGAAGTACTGAGTCAGCATCTTCTGCCATGATGAAGTGCTCCCTGGAACCTGTAAGACTGAAATACACCCTTCCCTCCTATAAACTGTGTCTGGTTGGGTGTTTGTCCCAACAACAAGAAGGTAACTGCAACAAGCAAGGTACAAAAAGGACACAGGTTCAACTGAATTAAGCCCCACTCCTATAACGTTAGTTAGTTTTAAATCTAAACATGTAAAGACCCTATGCCCAAATAGTGTCACAGATTTTGGACATGATTCATTCTATAACATTATGCTATAGGCACCCCCAAATTCATGTTCTGCTTATAGCTCCTATGTTTTTTTTTTCTTTTGAGGACTTTCTAGTCATCATTTCACTCCACTTCACTCCCACCCTGGCTCCTGGTGTTAAAGCTTGCTGTGGCAAAACCTGACATCATTCTGACTTTATCCTTATAGGCAGGGAGACAAATCCTTGTATGCTCAGATGCCATGTCTACACTGTAACTCCAGCTTCCTGTTGTTGTCACCTCCTTTCATTTGCACAAGTCCCCTGGGTTACATAATAAATTCACAGCCAAATTCAGGATGACCTCATCTTTCTTGGTCTGACTATCCAGCTGTGCTGGATTCTCCCCATCTGTCCCCCCAGATCTACTCTCTACTCTTCCCCTCTGCAGGGTCTCCAAAGGTTCACTTGAGGTTTTTCTTATATTCTGGTTCCTGCTGGGTTTTTCCAATTGGCGCACTTAGAGAGGATGAGAAGGAGGGGAGAGTAAGGTCAGGGTTTTTGCTCCCTGACATATACTGCAGACTTGCTTCTTTCTTTGAGCTAGATAGCTCACTACACATAGTTCTATCTGACCACCCCTTTTCTTCACCCAGAGCCCAGATGTGGTGTCAGTGCCCTGTTGTGACTTTAGTCTGTGCCATACGATGCTTGCCCTGTGACCTGCCAAAAATCTTTGCAGAGTCATACTAAGCTCTCTTCATTCTACCTTATTTGAGCATGTTATCTGTTGCCTGGGTCTGAGGAATATGTGTCTCAGTGTTGATTATTTTTTATCATTCCTCTCCCCAGCCCCCAGGACAGACTAATCTTTCAAACTGTAGTCAAATCTTTTTTTATTTGAGAGAGAAAAAGAGGCAAATAGAGAGAATGGGAGCACCAGGGTCTATAGCCACTGCAAACAAACTCCAGATGCATGCACTACCTTATGCATCTGGCTTACATTGGTAATGAGGAATTGAGCCTGGGTCCTTAGGCTTTGCAAGCAAGTGCTTTGACTGCTAAGCCATGTCTCCAGCCCAAATCATCATCATCTTCTTCTACTTCTTCTTTTTTTGGTTTTTGGAGCTAGGGTCTCACTATAGCTCAGGATGACCTGAAATTCACTATGTAGTCTCAGGGTGGCATCAAACTCACGACAATCCTCCTACTTCTGCCTCCCAAGTGCTGGGATAAAAGGTGTGTGCCAACATGCCTGGCTCTAAATCTTCTTTTTAAAAATAGATCTGTGGGGTTGGAGAGATGGCTTAATGGTTAAGGTGTTTGCCTGCAAAGCCAAAGGACCTCTGCTCAACTCCCCAGAACCCATGTAAGCCAGATGTACAAGGTGCTGCATGCCTCTGGAGTTTGTTTGCAGTGGCTGCAGGCCTTGGCGAGCCCATTCTCTCTCTTTCAAATAGATAAATTAAAAAAAAAATAGGTTCATGTGTATGATGTGCATGCCACAGTGCATATGGCGGTCAGAGAGCAACTCTGAGAAGGCCGTGCTCCACCTTCTTTGAAACAGGGTCGCTCTCTTGTCACTGCAAATGAACCGCCAGGCTGCAAGCAAACGTCAGACTAGTTGGCCTGCAAGCATTGGGTTCTCTGGGCTCTGTCTTCCATTGTTGCAGGCACATTTGTACCACAGATGCATATCCTAGAAAACTGAACCCAGGCCAGCAGGATTTGCAGGCCAGCACCTTTAACTGCTGAGTCATCTCCTCAGCCCCTTACATCTTATTTTTGAAGAGTTTTCTTAAGTTATATCTTGAAATATATTCATGAAACATATTTTCTCATGAAGTATTTTTTGGTTTCATTATTTTGGCTACTTCTTTGTGGTCTATTGGCTGTCCTTGTACTGATATCTCTGTTGTTTTCTTCTCTATCCTTTAAAAATATTTGCAAATTTCCAGTTCATTTTGGTCATTTTTACCAGATTACCTTCTATGTTTCTAATTTGTTTTCTGTGGTCCCTGATCTCCATTAAGCTGCTTCTAACTTGGCCTTCATTTTAGTGGTTGGAGATGGTTTTCTCTTCTATCTACTTCTTTGCTTGAGAACCATCTCAACCAGCTTCTTCTGAGCTGGGTAGAAGTAGGTGTCATCTATAACTCCTTTTTTTTTTTTTTTGTCAGCCCTTTCTCTGAGGGTTGGATTCTGTCATGTCTCATGATTTTATGGTGTTTGCATTTACTTCTCATCCTCATAGTTCTCATAGTTGAATGATTCCTAAGAGAAGAAACAAAGAATACCAAACTTAACTCCATCACTATTACAACCAAACTTCTCTAAAGTACTGGCAAAGCATGTGGAAAGATGCTTGTGTTAAAATGTTCAGTGCTAAGAATAGGAGTCATGGTTACATGTTTGGTATAATTACAGCTATGCTTACAAAAAACTATTCAGGCTGGAGTGGTGGCTCAGTAGGTAAAAGTGCTTGCTTGCAGAGCCTGAAGGCCTGGGTTCAATTCCCTAATATCCATGTAAGCCAGCAGCACAATGTGGCACATTCATCTGGAATTCATTTGCAGGGGCAAGAGGCCCTCATGTGCCCATACCCTTTCTCTCCCACTCTTTCTTTCTCTCTTATTTTTAAAACTATTCATAGAGAAAAGGTTAACCAGCAATTACATTCTAACATACAACTTTTGAATGATGGGACAAATGGTGTTAAGACAAGAATATGCAAGAGACCCTGGTCTCACAAGAGAGAACAGAAGTGTAGAGCTTTGGAAAAGGTTTCCTGGAGACCAAATCCAAAAGCATGGATAAAAACTAACTCAGAGGACTGGAGATATGGCTTAGTGCTTAAGGCACTTGCCTGCAAAGCCAAAGGACCTTGGTTCAATTCTTCAGGACCCATGTAAGCCAGATGCACAAGGTGAGTTTGCAATGGCTGGAAGTCCTGGTGCACTCATTCTTTCTCTCTTTCAAATAAATAAATAAAAATAAAATATGAAAAACATTTAAAAAAAAAATAACCCAGAGAAGATGAGCTGAGTGAGTGTTTGGATTTGAGAAACATGGTCAATGGGAGAAGAGGTCGCTGTAAAGTTCCCTTGATGCTTTCACTTCTCTAGATTCCTTTGCTTTGTTCCCTGCAGGACGAACGCTATCGTAGTGGTTGGAATAGCTAACATGGACCCCAGAAAGATTGTTCACACCGAGTACCCAGTTAGCACCATCATCCTCCATGAGGACTTTGATAACTACTCAATGAGAAACAACATAGCCCTCCTGCAGACAGACTCGGCCATAAGTTTCGACAACCTGGTCCAGCCCATCTGCTTCCTGGGCACAAAGCTGGATACACCGCCTGTCTTGAAGAACTGCTGGGTGTCAGGATGGAACCCCACATCTGCAGTTAATGCAATCCTTATCCTGGAGGAGGCTGTGTGTGTGTGCTGTGTGTGGAATCATTACCCAATTGGTTGAAATTCCCAGTGCTTACCTTTCTGGGGCTTTTCTTGCAGTATATTCCACAGGGCCTTTTTCCTCTAGCGCCAGACCCAACCCTGAAGGGCAGAATTGGCAGCCTGCTTGACAAGGTGGCGGGGAGTATGAGGGGACATGATTTCTTAAATGAGAGCTGACTGTCCACTTGGCTAAACTGTTTCTGTCATTTTTAAGACTGAATGAAACAAGGAAATGAATGTTCTTTAGATGTGAAAGAAAGGTCAGTTCTCAGCCTGTTAACACATTCAAGCTCAAAACCAAGATAGTTTTTAGTAAGACTTCAGACACAGGTTCTAATTTCTATGAAGAAAAGGCAGCTATAGGACTATTTTCCATTCACTCCTGATTGGATGTGAGTTGCCGTGGTGTTGTCTGGGGGACTGCTTTCTTGTTAATAATTCTTGGGATCTCTGTTGCATGGTCCAGACAGGAAATTACATGACAATGAGTATCCTGAGGAGAATCTCCGTCAAAGATGTTGAACTGTGTCCTTTACGCAAACTCCGGAAAACAGGATGCGGCAGTCACACAGAACAGGAAACCGACTCAGTCTGCTTGGTAAGAATGTGGTAAAGTAAGTTAAATCCTGAAAGTCATCACTGGCCATGTCAAGGGGTCCTCGAACTCCTCACTGCAAGGAGAATTTCATGAAAGCAGGGACAATGACTTGGGATTTAAGGCTGTTTCTGGTGTAAATAACACTTGGCAGAAAGCAAGTGCTCAATAAAAAAAAAAAAAAAAAAAAAGCCCACTGATTGCTTGACTATAGTGGTGCATATGTGTAATTCCAGCACTCCAGAGGCTGAGGCAGAAAGATCATGAGTTCAATACCAGCCTGGACTACACAGTGAAATCTTGTCTTAACTCTCCATCCCGGAAAAACAAACAGAACAAAGCAAAACAAAAAACAGTTCAAAACAAAAGTCTGTTGAATGGGCTACCTGTAAGAAATTAAAGGAAAGCTGGGCGTGGTGGTGCACGCCTTTAATCCCAGCACTCAGGAGGCAGAGGTAGGAGGATTGCCATGAGTTTAAGGCCACCCAGAGATGACAGAGTTAATTCCAGGTCAGCCTGGACCAGAGTGAGACCCTACCTCGAAAAACCAAAAACAAACAAACAAAAAAAAGAAATTAAAGGAAAGATGTTTGGTAGGTTATATGCTTGCATGCAATTGCTATTTTAATGTAATTAAGCATGTTTGTCATGGATTTAAAAAATACATATTTAGGGAGAGAGAATAGATGCAGCAGGGCTTCCTGCCAGTACAAACAAGCTCCAGATGCATGCACCATTTTATGCATCTGGCTTTAAGTGGGTACAGGTGAACTGAACCTTGGCCAGAAGGCTTTACAAGCAAGTGCCTTTAACTACTGAGCAATCTTTCCACCCCCTTTTTTTTTTAAATTTTTATTAACATTTTCCATGATTATAAAATGTATCCCATGGTAATTCCCTCCCTCCCCACACTTTCCCGTTTGAAATTCCATTCTCAATCATATTACCTCCCCATTACAATCATTGTAATTACATATATACAATATCAACCTATTAAGTATCCTCCTCCCTTCCTTTCTCCACCCTTTATGTCTCCTTTTCAACTTACTGGCCTCTGCTACTAAGTATTTTCATTCTCACGCAGAAGCCCAGTCATCTGCAGCTAGGATCCACATATGAGAGAGAACATGTGGCACTTGGCTTTCAGGGTCTGGGTTACCTCACTTAGTATAATCCTTTCCAGGTCCATCCATTTTTCTGCAAATTTCATAACTTCATTTTTCTTTACCTCTGAGTAGAACTCCATTGTATAAATGTGCCACATCTTCATTATCCACTCATCTGTTGAGGGACATCTAGGCTGGTTCCATTTCCCAGCTATTATAAATTGAGCAGCAATAAACATGGTTGAGCACGTCCCTTTTTATTTTTATAGATGTTTTTTACAACTGTTAGAGATTTTGTGAGATGTCAAGGAAGACAGTAACTCAATAAAAAAAACTCCTGTGTGGTAGCTGCCCCCAAGTAAGATAGAGCCATTCCAGGGGCTCCTGGTCCTGGTCTGGGCTGCTTTTGCTTCAGATGTCACAGCTCCACTGGGTGACAGTAACCCACAAAGCCAGGCAATAGCCAGGGCCACCTATACCTACTACTGTGTGTCAGGGCTGTGTCCTAAATTCTTTTTCTTCCTTAAGCACTATTTAGATTAACTGGGGATGGGACTGGTAGAAGGATGGAGACTACACCATTCAGAGACCCAAGCACTCCATGCCTGAGGCAGACCTAATGGGTGTGGACAAGGATGTTCATCAATCCCAAGCAACCAGCCAAGAACTCTAAAATGCTATCTCTACCCTCTGCTATTTGGTAGTGTAGGTTGACACAGCAGATTGTGAAAAACTGAAATATCCCAAGTGCTGTGTGGGCTGCTTCCCTGGAGTGAGATGCATGAAATGAAGTCAGAATGCCCTACCTGAGCCTGGCCTTGGCCTTCTGAGAGGCTCCCAGGCATGATAGTGGCTTTGCGAAACACGCGAACCCCCTGCCTGCCCTGCTTACACAGTCTCCTCCTCCTGTTATTAGCTTCCTTAGCAAGGGGACGTGTACTGGGAAAGGACAACCTAGCCAGACCAAACACCCAGGTCTCAGACTCAGTCTTGAGTCTGTTCAGACTGTTTCCTGCTTCTGCTGTCACCCCTCTCATTCCTGTCTCCGTCCAAATAGCAAGGGCAGCATGTCACTGCCACACAGACCGCAGAGTAAAATTAGCCTTTCCTCCCTTCTTTGACCAAGAAGGACCAGGGTGTGGGGTGGGGCATGCCCACAGAGGCCTGAGGTGGGACAGCTAGGGCGAGTCATACCTGGTGGTTGTCATTATTACTTTTCCCCACTTTCCTCAACTTGCTGAAGAAATAGGATGGCCTTTTGTTGGCTTCAAGAGGATATAGTTAACCCTTCATTGAGTGCACCCTGTGCTCTGCATGCACCACAGGCCTTCACTATCCCTCCTTTGGCTGAGACAGAACTAGGTTGCTTGCCCAGAGTCACACAACTAGCTAAACATGTCAAGCTGCCTACTCACCTTGAGCGAGATAAGGTGTGTGTGGCAGAATTCCTGAGTTCCAGAGGACTGCTCTTTCCAGAGTGGGGATGGTATGGCAGGGCTAGTGAGCAAGTCGAGAAGCCAGGTGGGGTGGAAAACCCTGGGAGTCACCCAGGGAAGGTTTCTGGAAACCATGGTCCTTCTCTCTCTTCTCTACATGATGGGAAGCAAGTTAAGAAAGAAGAGTAGTCTAACACAGACAAATAGGAACCTTTCAGCTACTGCCAAGAGGGGGAAGAGTTTAGTCAAAGGACATGAAAACAAGAACAAGGAAGCTATGGGCAACCTGCCCAGTTTGGCCATCACTTGCATAATGAAAGCAAAAGTCACCTGCTGAAATTTGTGGTGGTGGCCATCTAGACTTAGAATAGTGCCCTGTAATTTGCCACATTTCCAGGGAGAAACAGTGCAAAACCTCCTAGAATGGGCAGTAAGTTGTACAAGGCCCTATTGAAAAAGAAGTGTTTCTGAGACCTAAGACCTTCTGTCCTCTGCCACAGGGGGAACCAGGAAGTCCCGTGATGTGCCAGCTGCAGCAGTTGGATCTCTGGGTCCTCAGAGGCATCGTAACCTATGGCGGTGATATATGCCCTGGCCTGTTTCTGTACACAAAGGTGGAAGACTTCAGTGACTGGATCATGTCCCAGGCTAAGACGGCTGGCCCTGGGCTAACCTCACTTCACCCCTGGGAGAAGTTGGTCCCTGTCCCCTATGATGAATCACATACTACAGTGACACAGACGATGTACTCTGAACTGGGCCATGTTGAACAGCCCCAATCCTACTCTCAAGAACAAAGGAGATCCACTGGGAACCCGTGGACAGAAGACAGCTCTAAAGATGGGCGAGACTTTAGGGTAAAGGGTCTGCAGGAATCAGACGGGCCTGAGGATATGTCCATCCCGCCCATGTACTATGACTACTATGGTGGGGAGGTAGGGGCGGGCAGGACTATGGCAGGTCAGAACAGACTGCATTGGCCTCAAGAAAGGGTCTTGGGGTCCCTTGTGCTTGTTTTCCTCAGCGCTGTGTAGCTAGGAGCTAACCTACCACCACGCTGAAGAGAAGGCTCAGAGCACAGAGTGTCAGACACTAGCTGTCCTGGTCTGGTGTCTGCTCTTGGTAGGTGCCACCTGAGCTGCCACAGGCAAGCCCCTGGCACACACTGGGCTGGCTGTCCCTCCTCTGTCCCACTCCCACATGTGGGAAAGTCACTTTCATTTGTGCCTATGGACTAAATGTAGGCTAACAAGTGTCAAACCCTTAGCGTGCCCTGTGGTTCTTTCAGTATTGATGGCTCCAGGGGACCAGGCTGAGAAGACATTCTCCACGGGCAGATGGGAACCTGAAGGTGTGGCCATTGGCTTGGCTGTTGGGGACACCAGGCAGTACACGGAATAGTGAACAGACCCCATGACTAGAAAAGAGCAAGAGTACTTTAATAGATGGCTTCTTGGTCTCCACATGCTCTGTCCCTGGTTAGCTCTCAGAGGAATCAGTCGTTTGCAGCTGCTCGTTGCTTGTTTTCATTTTATTCCAAGTCTTGCGGTAGCCTTTTAAGGACATCTGCAAAACAGAAAAAATAGGGAGGGGAACAAAGTCACTTAGGAAAAACTGAGCGTCTTTGTTTCAAACATCACCTCATCCACACCAGGCTGACATACAGATGACCCTGAGGGGTGATAGGGCCCTACTGTGCACAGGGCACCATGGGGTAGCATCTACCCAAAATGCTTGTTTAAAGAGTGTTTCTGTCCAGGGAAGGGAGATGTTGGGATTCTGAGTTGCTTCTCAGTTCCAACTGTGATGGACCTGAAAACCAAGTGACCACTTGGGGAAAGTAGAACTTGGGTCTAGAAGTGAAAAGTTCCCATTCCCCAAGCAGCTGGCTGGATTTTTATTTTATTTTATTTTTTTATTTGAGAGCGACAGACACAGAGAGAAAGACAGATAGAGAGAGAGAGAGAGAATGGGCCCACCAGGGCTTCCAGCCTCTGCAAACGAACTCCAGACGCGTGCGCCCCCTTGTGCATCTGGCTAACGTGGGACCTGGGGAACCGAGCCTCGAACCGGGGTCCTTAGGCTTCACAGGCAAGTGCTTAACCGCTAAGCCATCTCTCCAGCTCCCGGCTGGATTTTTAAGCTATGCCAATGATGTTTGCAAGGACTGGGGTAGTGGGGTCTAGGTGCTCTCCTCTTCAGACACCAGCACGCAGTTTCCACGTGACCCATTCCACAGGCTGCAGGATTAGTTACAAGTGCAAAGGCCCATGACAACTATAGAAACACATGGAATCTGGCTCTGAGTGCCATTCAAAATTCATTCTTTTCTCTTTTTTTAAAGCTGGTTTTTCCAGTAAGAAGCAGATTCTTTTTAATAATTTTATTTTTATTTATTTGAGAGAGAGAGAGAGACAGAGAGAGTGGGTATGCTACTGCAAACATATTCCAGATTCATGTGCATCTGACTTACTTGGGTTCTGGGGAGCTGAATCTGGGTCATTAGGCTTTGCAGGCAAGTGCCTTAACCACTAAGCCCTCTCTCCAGCCCGAGGCAGTTTCTAAATTACTTGTGGTGTAGAGAGACTCAGAAGCTTCATAATGGAAGCAAATAACTAAAAACATACTAGTATTAGAATCCTCCCTACTCCTAAAGCATGTCATTATCAATAAAACAGGAATTTTATTTTTTTTAATTATTTATTTATTTATTTGAGAGCGACAGACACAAAGAGAAAGACAGATAGAGGGAGAGAGAGAGAATGGGCGTGCCAGGGCTTCCAGCCTCTGCAAACGAACTCCAGACGCGTGCGCCCCCTTGTGCATCTGGCTAACGTGGGACCCGGGGAACCGAGCCTTGAACCGGGGTCCTTAGGCTTCACAGGCAAGCGCTTAACCGCTAAGCCATCTCTCCAGCCCAATTTTATTCTTTATGTTATTTACTTATTTTTATTTTATTTATTTGTGAGAGAGAGAGAGAGAGAGAGAGGGAGAAAGAAGAGAAAGTGAACTGGCGCTCTAGGGCCTCAGCCACTGCAATCGAACTCCAGTTGTTTGTGCCACCTAGTGGGCATGTGCGATCTTGTGCTTGCCTCACCTTTGTGAGTGTGGCTAATGTGAGATCTGGAGATTAGTATGTGGGTCCTTAGGCTTCGCAGGAAAGTGCCTTAACCACTAAGCCATCTCTCCAGCCCAAACCAGGAATTAAAAAAAACTATTTGAGCTGGGCATGGTGTCACACACCTTTAATCCCAGCACTCAGGAGGCAGAGGTAGGAGGATCACTGTGAGTTCAAGGCCAGTCTGAGACTTCATAGTGAGTGCCAGGTCAGCCTGGACTAGAGTAGACCTTATCTCAAAAAAAAAAAGAAAGAAAGAAAGAAAGAAAGAAAGAAAGAAAGAAAGAAAGAAAGAAAGAAAGAAAGAAAGAAAGAAAGAAAAAGAAAAAAAAAACCCTACTGTTTTAGTTTCATAGTTGAAGCAACTGTGGTAATTTCTCACAGACATTAACATGTCCAAACATGTCTATAACCTTAGTCTGATAAAATCCTAAAGGAACATGTTGAGGGCATGAAGGGTTGGCAATCCCATAGTTGATGCTGAGTCAGTAAGGCTTAACCCCATCTTGGGACCTGAGGCTCACCTCTGCGATCTCCACCTTCCTTTCCCACATTTTGATGGTCTTCTCCAGTTCCCCATTCAAGGTCTTCTCGTGGACATACATCATCACTGGAGGAGCTCGGAATTCAGCCAGCTGCTTCCTCAGCTTGTTGTTTAAAGCCTGGGCTTTGGCTCGGTCCTGGATTGGGAAGGACTGCATTACCCCATGTAATCTTGAGGGCTTCTGCCACGTCTCCCCACAGTCTCAATGTAGTCTCATAAACCACAGTCACATTCTCAAAGGGCCAGGGGGTCTCAAGAGTAATTTTTTATTTCCTCATTTTTATTTATTTGAGGGGGGAAGGGGCACAGAGAGAGAGAGAGAGACAGAGTGTGTGGGTGCACCAGGGGCATTAGCCATAGCAAACGAACTCCAGAAGCATTTGTTACCTGTGCATCTGGCTTATGTGGATCCTGGGGAATCAAACCTGGATCCTAGGCTTTGCAGGCAAGTGCCTTAACCACTAAGCCATTCCTCCAGCCCAAGAGTCTGATTTTTTTCCTCACTAGCAGATTGTGATGCTTTAACCAAGTTCAAGAACATTAAACTTTTCTTTTCCTTCCTATTTTTTCCCTTTTCCTCTTTCTTCTTTTCTCTCCTTTATTGTGGAATATACTTATGTTGATTTCTCTGGTTTTTATTTCTCTCTTATTAAAGAACATACTCTTCTTCTTCTTCTTTTTTGAGGCAAGCCCAACAGACTGATTTTTTTTTTTTTAATGTGAGGAGGGGCAGAGAATTGGTGCACCACAGCAATCAAACTCCAGATGCATGCACCTCCTTGTGCACATGTGTGACATTGTATGCTTGCATCACTGTGCATCTGGCTTATGTGGGACCTGGAGAATCAAACATGAGTCCTTAGGCTTTGCAAGTAAGCACCTTTGCCACTAAGCTATCTCTCTAGCCCATACTTTTAGTTAAAATTTTATTTGTTTATTTTATTTATGAGAGAGAGAGGAAAAGGCAGATAGGGAGAGAATGGACACACCTGGGCCGTCAGCCACTGAAAACACCAGAAGCTGCAACACCTTCGTGCATCTGGCTTACATGGGTCCTGGGGAATCGAACCTGGTCCTTTGGCTTTGGAGGCAAACACCTTAACCACCAAGTCATCTCTCCAGCCCTACTCTTCTTATTTTTATTTCTTCAATGCTCATGTGTGTGAAAAATTGTGTACTTAACATATATTTTGATTTCATTTCAGTCCTGTTTTATTGTAAAATACACCTGCAGTTTGCCCTGTTAGTTCAGTGACATTAAGCACATTTCCATTGTTTTACAAGTATCATCATATATGCCTTCCGAACTTTTATGTAACTTTTCCAAACTTAAACCCTATCTCCTTTAAACAATAACTCCTGGGCTGGGGATATGGCCAGTGGATAAAACACTTGCTATGCACATGTGAGAACCTAAAACCCCATCCCCAGAGCCCACATAAAAAGCCAGATGCTGGACTGGATGCTATAGTGGGTGTCTGTAATCTCAGCATGCCTACAGGGAGGTGGGGGGTGAGACAAGTGTGTCTCCCGAAGTCTGTGGGCCAGCTAGCCTCATAAACGCAGCAGTGAATAAGAGGCCGTGCCTCACAAACAAGGTAGCATGTGAGGACTGACATCCGAGTTTGTCCTCCGATCTCCATACATGAGTTGTGGCACATGCATGCATATGACACACATGTACACATACACACAGCGATTTCCTGTCCTCATGCCCCACAGCTGCTGTGTACCACTATTCTTTCTCTATGGATTTGACTATTGTAGGTACATGATGGAAATAGAAGCCCCAACATGTACCCTTTTGTGCCTGGTTTATTTTATTCAGAGTCATGTCCTCAAGGTTTGCCCATGATGTAGCATGTGTCAGAATGTTCTTCCCTTTTAAGGCTGAATAATTTTCCACTGTATAAATATATATATTTTGTTCATCACTCACCATCAATGAACACCCCATTACTTCCACCTCTTAGGTATTATTAAAAAAATGCTACTTTAAATATGAATGTATGGGAGCTGGAGAGATGGTTCAGTGGTTAAGGTGCTGGCCTGCAGAGCCTAACGACCTAGGTTCAATTCCCCAGTACCCATGTAAAACCAGATGCACAAAGTGGATGAGTATCTGGAATTCATTTGCAATGAGTGGAGGCCCTGGCGTACCTGTTTTTTCTCTCTCTCTCCTCTCTCTCTCTCTCTGATTGCAAATAAATATTTCCAGATATGTCTATCTCTTTTTTGAGACAGGTTCTTTCATTGGCCTGGAGCTCGCTGGTCAGACTAGACTGGCCAGTCAGGGAGCTGTAGGTAATCTGCTTGCTGCCTCCTCCCTAGTGCTGGGATTATAGGTGTTCCACCTCATCCAGCATTTACATGGGGACTAGGGGCTGAACTTGGGTCCTCATGTTTGAGAGACAAAAACACTTTACTCCCTAGTCTTGTAACTGATTTTATTTGGAACAGAATATGACGAGTTCATGCCTAAGGAACTTTGTAGGGAACAATGACAATCTGGGATGTCCAAATTAGAGGATCCTGGTGGTTCAACAATATGAGTAGCAAGAAATGAATCTGTACACCAGCCAAATGTTTAACAGAACCAGACAGGAAGATCCAGAAGAGCCTCCTTGGGTTTGGAGCAAACCTCAGAGATAAACAACACTTTGCCCCCTACAAAGGGGCCTGACTAAATTGGATCAGAATGTGGGACAATGAATGACTCAGAATATTGTAGAAATCAACAGAGAAGCCAAGTAGCAATTAATAGAAGCTAACAGCTGAGTGTGATGCCAGTAGAGGCAGCCAAGAGCTTTGTAGGAAGATAAAAAAGTCAGAGCGCTCAGCTGAATCACCAACGATATCTGATTTCAGGGAGTCTAGTCTGCATATAAAGCAAAGCTGCACCTTCTTGAGTGCAGCATCTGAGGACACCAGCAGTAGAGGAGGCAGAATTTACTGACCTGTTCCAGCCAAATCATGAAACAGTGGCAAGTCCAAGAAAGGGCCAGGAAAATCATTCAGAGCTGCTATAAGATGCTATCTAAAATGTGCAACTTCCAACAAAACTTATGAGATAGGCCAAGAAAAAGGAAAGTACAACCCACACAGGGAGAAAAGAAAAAAAACAATCAAACAGGCAATGTAAACTGCTTTGGGAGGAGTCCAGATGGTGGACTCAGTGCACAGCTTAAAAGCAGCTGTTCAAAGAACAACAGTAAATCATGTTTAAAGACTTGAAGGAAAGATGGGTATGTTACATATGCCAGTAACTCCATCAGTCTGGAGGCTGAGGCAGGAGAATCAGGAGTTTAAAACCAATGTGCACTGCTGTGGTGGTTTGAATCAGATGTCCCCCATTAGCTCATGTGTTCTTAATGCTTGGTCCCCAGGTGGTAGCAATTTGGAAGGCGGAGCCTTGCTGGAGGAGGTATGTTTTGGAATTGGGCTTTGGGGTATTACAGACAGTTCCCTTTGCCAGAACTTGGCTCACTCTCTTGCTGCTGTTTTCTACCAGCTGTGATGTCCAGCCTCTGCTCATGCCATGCTTTCCCCTGTCAACATGAAGCTTCCTCTCAAGACTGTAAGCCAAAATAAAAACTCTTCTCCCATCAGTTGCCTTTGGTTGGGTGTTTTCTCACACCAATGAGAAGAAAATTATAACAGAAAACTGATGTCAGAGGATTGGGTTGTTCCTGATAGAAACCTAACTTGTGTGGCTTTTGGCCTTTTGGAACTGATTTTCAGGAAGTATATGAAAGGATTTGAATCCTTAACCTAAGAGAGCGTTGCAGTGCTGTAAGCAGAGTTTGATGGACCATTCTGGTCAGAGAGGTCAAAGACCTAAATGTAGAAAGAACTGTGGACTGTGGATGCTTGGATTATGAAGAGGAAAAACTTTATCCAAACTAGGCTAGAGGAAGTTTGTGTGAGAGACTAGCTGTGCTCTTCCCATGTCCTGGCAACTTGAGCAGGGTTGAATTTAGAAGAAATGGACTGGTGCAAGCAAAAAAATGCAACACAAAAAATAATGAAAGTTTTGGGCTAAAGACTGGTGCTCACTTCAGCTGCAACTGTTTGAGTTGGAGAGATTGCCACCATTGACACTGGGCCAGCTCTTCTGCATTGGAACAGTAGTGTGGTGGTTTGATTCAGGAGTCCCCCATAAACTTAGGTGTTCTGAATGCTAGATTCCCAGCTGATAGAGATTTAGGAATTAACGCCTCCTGGAGGGAGTGTATTGTTGGGGGCGGGCTTATGGGTGTTATGGCCAGTTTCCCCTTGCCAGTATTTAGCACACTCTCCTGTTGCTATTGTCCACCTATGTTGGCCAGGGGGTGATGTCCACCCTCTGCTCATGCCATCGTTTTCCCCTGCCATCGTGCAGCTTCCCCTTGAGCCTATAAGCCAAAATAAACCTCTTTTTCCCCACAAACTGCTCTTGGTTGGGTAATTTCTACCAGCAATATGAACCTGACTGCAACAGTAAAGTGGTACCGAGGAGTGGGGTTGCTATTAGACACCTGGCAGCGTGGCTTTGGCCTTTTGGAGCTGATTTTCAAGAGGAATGTCGAAGGAGTTGAAACCTTGGCCTAAGAGATGCCTTGCAGTGCTGTAAGTACAGCTTGATGGAGTATTCTGGTCAGATTTGAAAGACCTGAATGCAATAAGAACTATAGACTATGAGGTTTGGCTTATGAGGATGAGAAAGAGCTTTGCTTAGACCGGGTTAACAAATTATGTGAGAAGCTTGCTATTATGCCCATGTCCAGAGAAGTTGTACAGGGTTGCTTTACCTAGAAATGAACTGGTGTGAGCAGAGGGATATGGTACAGAAAAAAAATGAAATCTCTGGGTTAACTGCTGTCCATTCAGCTACAATTGACAGATTATAACCTTTGAGATTGGGCCAGCTGACCTGCACTGGGGCAACAGAAAGAATGTAGACTCTTTTGAAGGGGCCTGAGTACTCAAGGAATGTCCTGTTCTTCAAAGTCTGCTTTATTCCCCCTTTGATTAACAAAGTGGCATCCTACCTGGTATTGTGGAGTATAAGAAATGCAGGAAAGAGAAGGTCATTGAGTTTGTAACATGGTCTTGTGTTTTGGAAATGGCCATGAGGATGAATTGTTGATTGCAGTGGAGACCTAGTGGAGATGCCAGGACCACTAGATGGCTGCTAAGGAATGCTGCTGTCCCTGATGAAGTTTTCTAGGACTGGGAGTAGCCTTGCTGGAGGGGTGGAATTGGAATGCCAGAGATTTTTGCTGGTTAGAATTATCAGACTTGGAGATTTGTCACTGGCTAGAGTTGTTGGACTTGAAGCTACAGAGTTTGATGTTTGCCCTGGTTGTTTTAAATCTTGTATTGGCTGAATATTTCTTTGCGATGCCCAGTGCTATCTTTTGTAGTGTGAATGTTTAGTCTGTGTCATTATGGGTTTTTTGAGGTTATTTTTTGGTATTATGGCACAGTTAAAAGATCGTGGACTATGGGAATGTATGAATATCATTGGAATTGGTTAAAACTATGGGGACTTTTTTTTTTTAATTTTTATTAACATTTTCCATGATTATAAAATATATCCCATGGTAATTCCCTCCCTCCCCACCCCCACACTTTCCCATTTGAAATTCCATTCTCCATCATATAAATATGGGGACTTTTAAAGTTGGATTGAATGCATTGTATTTTATATCATGTATGGATATCAGTTTATGGGGGCCAGTAGTGGACTGTGGTTGTTTGATTCAGGTGTCCCCCATAAATTTAGGTGTTCTGAATGCTAGCTTCCCAGCTGATGGAGACTTGGGAATTAACACCTGCTACAGGCAGTGTATTGTTGGGGGCAGGCTTGTGGGTGTTATAGCCAGGTTCCCCTTGCCAGTGTTTAGCACACTCTCCTGTTCCTGTTGTCCGCCTTATGTGAGCCAGGGGGCGATGTCTACCCTCTGCTCATGTCATCATGAAGCTTTCCCTTGAGTCTGTAAGCCAAAATAAATCTCTTTTTCCCAAAAGCTGATCTTTGTTGGGTGATTTCTACCACAAATGAGAACCTGACTGCGACAAGTAGGAAGAATACTGAAGTAGTTTTCCTCCTCTTTAAAGTCAGCTTTATGCTGGGTGTGGTGGTGCATGCCTTTAATCTCAGGACTCAGGAGGCAGAGGTAGGAGGATCACTGTGAGTTCAAGGATACTCTGAGACTACATAGTGAATTCCAGGTCAGCCTGGGCTAGAACAAGACCCTACCTCAAAATAAATAAATAAATAAAGTCAGCTTTATTACACTCTGAATTAACAAATTTAGTAGCCTACCTGGTACTATGGAAGTTAACAAATGCAGGATTTGCAACTTATATGAGTTTTTGGAAATGGCCACTGAGCAATGTGAGGTAGACATGTTGAAGTCCCTGCATGGAGAGCCAACGGAGCCATGAGGACGCATGAACTGCAGGTTGCAATGGAGAGCCATGAATTTGAGATACCAAGACTATCGAACAGCTACTGATGAGAGCTGCTGGCTTGGAATGGAGATTTCTGCAGGCTGTAGGCAGCTCAGCTGGAGAGGTAGGATTGGAACCCCAAAGATTTTATCACTGGTCACCAGAGCTAGAGGTTTTTTTTTTTTTTTTGGTTTTTCAAGGTAGGGTCTCACTCTGGCTCAGGCTGACCTGGAATTTACTATGTAATCTCAGGGTGGCCTTGAACTCTTGGCGATCCTCCTACCTCTGCCTCCCGAGTGCTGGGATTAAAGGCGTGCGCCACCACGCCCGGCTCAAGAGCTACAGGTTTTGACATTTGCTCTGCTTGTTTTATATCTTACATTGGTTCAATCATGTTATGCCATCTTTTGTAGCATGAATGTTTACCCTGTGCCAAATGTGTATATAACCTGTGTTTAACTTTATAGGCTTACAATTAAGAGACTGTCTTAAAGCTCAGATGAAACCTTGGATTTTGGACTTTTGAATAGTGTTGGAATTAATAAAAACTATGGGGACTTTTAAAATTGGACTGAATGCATTTTACATAATGGATGGTCATGGTTTATGGGAGCCAGGGGCAGAATGTAGTGGCTTGAATGAGATATCCCCCATAAACTCATGTTTTCGGTGCTTGACCCCAGATGGTGGCAATTAGGTAGGTGAAGCCTTGCTGGAGGAGGTGTGCTGCTGGAGATGGGTTTAGTGGTGTTAAAGGTAGTCCCCTCTTGCCAGAGCTCAGCTCACACTCCTGCTGCTGTTTTCCACCTGCTGTGGCAGAGGTGATGTCCAGCTTCTGCTTGTGCCATGCTTTCCCCTGCCATCATAAAGCTTCCCCTCGACTGAAGCCAAAATAAAAACTTTCCTCCCATCAGCTGCTTCTGGTTGTGTGTTTTCTCCCAGCAAGGAGAAGGTAACTACATCAGACTACATAGCAATACTCTGTCTCAAAAAAAAAAATCTCAAATCAATACAGGGTGATAATGTCTCATCAAATAGAGAATGTAAAAAATTATTTAAAAAATGGAAAATCAGGTACATTTTCAATACAATTAAAATTTCGAGGGAATTACCATGGGATATATTTTATAATCATGGAAAATGTTAATAAAAATTTAAAAAAAATTTCAACAGAGGGTAATAAATAATAAGGTTAAACCATTAGAAAAAATAATCAGTAGACTTGAAGATATTTTGATAGAGATTATGCAATATAAAGGGGAGAGGAATAAAGAACAAAAATTACAAGAGTCTCAGATAGGCAGATATCACTAACTATACCAATATAACAGATAAAAGAAAAGAAAAATGTTCAATACTAAATGGTTAAAAACTTCCCAATTTTGGGCTGGAGAGATGGCTTAGCGGTTAAGCACTTGCCTGTGAAGCCTAAGGACCCCGGTTCGAGGCTCGGTTCCTCAGGTCCCATGTTAGCCAGATGCACAAGGGGGCACACGCGTCTGGAGTTCATTTGCAGAGGCCGGAAGCCCTGGCGTGCCCATTCTCTCTCTCTCCCTCTGTCTTTCTCTCTGTGTCTGTTGCTCTCAAATAAGTAAATAAAAAAAAAAATTCCCAATTTTTTTAAAAAAACATTTTACTTATTTATTTAATAGAGAGAAGTAGAGGGTTAGAGAGAGAGACAACCAGAGAGAGAGAATGAGCATGCCAGGATTCAAGCAACTGCAAATTAACTCCAGATGCATGTGCCACCTTGTGCATCTAGCTTACATGGGCACTGGAGTATTGAACCTGGGTCCTTAGGCTTTGCAGACAAAAACATTAACCACTAAGCCATCTCGCCAGCCCCCAAACTTCTCAATTTTGATTTTAAAAATTACACAAAGTTCAACAAACTCTAACTAGGGTGATGTAAAGAAATCTACACTCAAACACAGCATATGCTGAATAACAGGCAAAGAAAATATTGAGAGCAGCAAGGGAAATTTTACCATGCATAACAACAATGCAAGTTGGATGTCACAGCTAATCCTCGTTAGAGATAATGGAGGCCAGAAGTCAATCAGAGGACATAGTTTAAGTGTTGGGGGAAAAAAAGAGAAAAACTGTCTCCAAGAAGTATATTCAGCAAAATGATCTTCCAAAAATAAAAGCAAGATATGCATATAGACATTGGTTTCTAATACCATTGTCTAGGGGGACCAAGACTCCTTGGAGAAATGGCAGATTCTTAGATAAGACTCATTCAAGATGAGCCTGAAGCATCTTCTATAGCCAGAAAGTCACTAGAGCAGTGTAAGGAGACAAGACACTCATTGTAATGACATCCTGGATGGGATTTGGAACAGTCAAAGGAAGCATGCATAAGATATGGACTACAGTTAATAATTATGAACCAGTATTGGTTCATTCATGGTAACAAGTATGTTATACTAATGTAAGATGTTAAGATTGGAGAAATAGAACAAGGAATTTAGACTATCTTCACAATTTTACTATAACTATAAAATTAATAAAATAAGAACCTTTAAAAATAAAAGCATAATAAAGCTTCTCCAACAAAAAATTAGAGACCTAGAAAATCTGCCTTATAAGAAACACTAAAGGAATATCTTCTGGCTGAAAACAAGTGACAACAGATAGTGGATTCAGAGTCCATGTTAAAAAAAATAATAAAGCAATCAGGTAATTATAAAAGCCTGTCTAGGACTGGAAGGGTAACTTAGTGGTTAAGGTACCTACCTGCAAAGCCTAAGGACCCTGGTTCAATTCTCCAGGTCCCACGTAAATCAGATGTACAAGGTGGAGCAAGCATCTGGAGTTCATTTGCAGTGGCTAGAGGCACTGGCATGCCTCTCTATCTCTTTCTCTCTATCTATCTATCTTCCTCTCCCTCTCAAATAAATAAAAAATTATTTTAAAAAGCAACTTCAAACAAGAAAAAGAGAAGCAAATATTCATGACATTAGGTTAGACAAAGGCTTCTTAGAGCCTCTGACCCCAGAGCACAAACACCAAAGAAAAACACAAATTGGTCTTGTGCTACAAACAATACCACTAAGAAAATGGGAAAAAATCCATAGAATGAGAGAAAATATTTGCAGATAATACATCTAACAAGGGATTGAATCCAAATATACAAAGAATTCTTACAACTCAATAAAAAATCAACTAAAAATCAAGTAAATATCGCAAGTATATGTTTCTCTAGAAAACAGTACGCTAATAGCTACAAAGCACACAAAAAAGTGTTCAAAAGCCAGGTGTGGTAGTACACGCCTTTGGCAGAGGCAGGAGGATCACCAAGAGTTCGAGGCCAGCCTGAGACTACATAGTGAATTCCAGGTCAGTCTGAGCTAGAGAGGGACCCTACCTCAAAAAAAAAAAAAAAAAGTGCTATTAGTCATTAGAAACATTCAAATAAAAACCACAAGACTGGGGCTGCAGAGATAGTTTGTGGTTAAGCACTTGCCTATGAAGCCTAAGGACACCAATTCGAGGTTCTATTCCCCAGTACCCACGTCAGCCAGATGCACAAGGTGGCACATGCATCTGGAGTTCATTTGCAGTGGCTGGAGGCCCTGATGTGCCCATTCTCTCTCTCTCTCTCTCTCTCTCTCTCTCTCTCTCTCTCTCTCTCTCTCTCTCTCTATCGATCTCAAATAAATGAAAAAAAAAACATTAAAAAAACCCACAAGACTACTTCATACCAACTTGGATGGTCATTAAAATGAAATAAAATAGCCAAATGTTGGCAAGAATGTACAGAAATTAGATCCTAATACATTATTGGTGAGAATATAAAGTTGCATAGCCACTCTGCTACATTTGGTAGTTTCTCTAAATGTTAAACATGAAGTGATCATATGTAACTCATGATTCTACTTTATATCCAAGAGAAAACTCATCTGCACAAAAGTGTGAACAAGAATTTTCTTATCAGCCATTACTCATAGTAGCCCAAAATGTAATTCCAACTATCCAACTGAAGAATGGATAAATATGTCCATAACAGCATATTATTCAGCCATAAAAAGAAACAAAATACTGAGACATGCTACAACGTAAACTTTGAAAAAATTATTCTGAGCTGAAGGAGCTATGAGCAGGCTATGTAGCTCAGTGGAAGAGTGTGTGTCTGGCATATTCAAGATCCTAGGCTTGACCCCCAGAACCACAAAGATAAATGGATGGATGGATGGATGAAAAGATGGATAGATGAATAAATGAATACATAAATAAATAAGCACTTGACCTGAAGGACCACATATTCTATGATCCTTTTTGTATGGCATGTCCAAGCTAGTCAAATCTATAGAAAGAAAGTAGGTAAGTTATGCTCACCTGGAAGGAGAGATACCAGGATCAAGAGAATAGACAAGTAGTTGCCTGGGCTGGAGGGAGGAAGGGAGACTGAGGTGGGGAATGGAGACAGGTTTACAGTGCATGCAATGCAAGGTTTCCTCTTGAGTGTTGAAGGGGTTCTAAGATTATCAGGGTAATGGTTACATAACTGTGAATACATCACAGACTTGAACTAGATGTTTACCATAGGTGAGTTATATGTATGTGAAACATATCCTAATAAAGTTATTTTTTAAAAGTTCACAAGAGGCCAGGGGTGACCTAATGGTACAGTGCTTGCCTAGCATATGGAAGGCACTGGGTTCACTCCCTAACACTGCAAAATCCAACCAAGCAAACAAGAAAACCAAAATATACTAAGCAATGAGTACCAAGCCATTGGAAATCAACTTTAAGTCTTACTTATAACCTAATTGCTATCAGTCCACAGAAGAAACAAAGGCCTCGAAAATCCTGACAGAGGTGTCCAGGCTGTGGCTTTAGTGTTGTTGTCTGCCACCCTGTGCTGAGGCTGGGCCTTCTGCAGATACCAATTCTCCTTTGAGGATACAATGCAGATAACGTGACAAAACCAAATGAAGATGTAGCAATCCTATGGCATTTGGCCATTGTGGGCAGGTTTGGGTCATATATGTACTAAGAGGGACACTTCAGACCTGCTCAAAATAATGACGCTAATAATTGTGCTCATGGGATTAAACTTGACAAAGCATTATGAGAAGTAGACAATCTCGCCACAAGGGCTGCGACCTCTATGTTATACACATGAGTACAGTGCTGTCTCATCAAAAGGCTTCAAGGCTAGAAGCTGGCAGCACAAACCTGAGGGTGGACCTCCCCAGGAGGCCAGTGGTCTTCCTCCTCCACCTTGCCTAAAGGCTCCCTGTGGATAACAGCATGTGCTTACTCACCACTTCACATGGAAAGTACACGTGTAGGCAGCTCTGAGGGGCTTCTGCCACCCTTCCACACAGTGACCCCAAGCCTTGGGGCGAGCACTGGCCAGCAGTCAGACTCTGCTACAGACTACTTACAATGTGAACATCCACTACATCAAGGGAGAGCTATGCTTTTACAGACCCCTCTCTTTCTCTCTTTTATGTAAAACATTGTATGTATATATATATTTGAGGCAGGGTCTCTCTATACCTGGCTGACCTGGAACTCACTTTGTAGCCCAGGTTGGCCTCAAACTCACAGTAATCCTCCTACCTGTGCCTCCCAAATGCTGGGATTAAAGGCGTGTGCCACCATGCCCAGCCAAAATGTTGCATTTTTTATTTTGGTATGTGTGCTTTGCCTCACATGAGTTACATGTCTGTATGCTTTATGTATTTTTATAAAACTAAGGACACAAAATTTGGAAGTAGTGCTCTGTGGGTAACTTGAATTTTGTTGTGTTCTTTGAACTCAAATATTTTTCATTGTTTGTTTTTCTTTTTCCGAGGTAGGGTCTTGCTCTAGGCTATGGTGACCAACCTGGAATTCACTCTAGTTCCAGGGTGGCCTCGAATTCACAGTGATCCTCCTACCTCTGCCTCCCAAGTACTGGGACTAAAGGCGTGTGCCACCATGCCCAGCTGTAGTTTTTTCTGTAATTTTTTATGGGGCGGGAGAGGGGGAGAATTGGCATGTCAGGGCATCCAGCTACTGCAACTGAACTCCAGACGCATACCCCAGCTTGCGCACACGTGCAACCTTGCCTGCTTGCATCACCTTGTCCATCTGGCTTACTTAGGAGCTGGAGAGTTGAACATGGGTCCTTAGGCTTCGCAGGCAAGCACTTTAACCACTAAGCCATCTCTCCAGCCCTCAGGGTTTTTTTTTTTTTAATGAGCTGTCTCTAGAACTTCACCTATGAGTACCTGGAACACTGCTGGGTTCTATGCCCAGTATCTACTTTCATGGCTCAGGGCTACTTTGACTTTTGTGGTGTAGGCTTCTCTAAATTAACCACCAAGGACCTGAGATCTTAGTGGACACTGGCCCTTGGGGACAGAAAGAAACAAACATCAGAAATGCCATGTTTTTCCCTCTTACCTCGTCTACCTGTATGGTTTCTCTTTCAATTTTTCCAAGTAGCTCATTTTTCAGCAAGATCTCCTTGTCCAGGTTGACATAGACGTCCATTGTCTGGTGAAGCTTGCTCTGAAACAATAATGTGGGAAGCGGGGTCTGATCTGCTGTCTGAGAATGGGTGGGGAGTGAGGAAGAGCCTTTGGGACTTATTAGCTGAAGAGGCAAAGGGGTCCAACATACTAGGACCTAAGCCTTACCCCACTGATTACCAAGGGAAGTCTGTGTTGCCTTGTTGGGTTGTGACAAGGCTCATGGGAGACAGCCTGGTAGAGAGCAGGTGTAGAACACTCAACAGCTGTTATGACTACCTAACATAGGTACAGTGGGAGGAATGCCCCACAGGGCAGCCCTACCCCACACCCACCTACAGAAGAGGGACTGAGGAGGTGAAGAAATTTATTGAGGATCCCAGAGTATGGGAGTCAGGATTTGAATGGCAGCAGCGTGCTTCCTCAGCCCATGGGCTCCACCACAAGCCCACTGCCTACAGAAGAAGGGCCTGGTGTAGAGGAATCCTATAGAAGTTTCTATGCTGATTCCCACTGTATCATTTGCCCTTTAGCTCCCAACTGCTTAGACTGATCCCTGTGGACCATCTTCCAGAACCCTATCTCACAGGGACATCTCCAGAATTGCTGGGATATGCTCTGCTTGGCTGAGGAGTGGACAAAGGGAAATAACCCGTGATTTCAGAGATCTCACGTAACAAACCCAGAGAGCTAAGCCACCCTGCACCAGGCTCTGCCTCCAGGAGGCCAGCTCGCAGCCAGTGGAGATGGGGAGGCCAGAAAATCATCTTAAGGGTATCATAAGACTGCAACTGTGTCAGCTCTGAGACTGGCAGGACAGGAGGGAGAAGAGTGTCCTTCAGCAGAAATGTGACCAGAGAGCTGAAAGGTAAAGGAAAGAGCCTGAGGAAGAGGGTTCAAAGGAACTGGGAGAGGCTAAGGGTCACAGACAAAGGGGAAGTGGAGGGAGGAGGGAGGAGGGGGCAGGGACATTATTCCAGGTCAGAATTTAGACAAAGCAGAGGCGCCTGGAGCCACCAGTTTAGGGGCTCTTAGAAACCCAGGGGCTATTCTCTCCTCTCCTCTCCTCTCCTCTCCTCTCCTCTCCTCTCCCCTCCCCTCCCCTCCCCTCCCCTCCCCTCCCCTCCCCTCTCTCCTGTTCCCTCCAGTCCTGGCTTCTTTAAGGCTCATTATCTGTTCTGTGTCCTGCATGTGAAAGAGAGACCAGACTGAGTTGGTCAGCTGCGTCATCAAGGAGGCAGGACGCATACAGGCAGGAATGAGTATCAAAGGAAGACATAGCCCAACAACTTGAAGATGTAGGAGGACAGAATGGGACTGCGAGGGCCACTGAGACGTGCTCATTGGCTCTGTTGGGGCAAGGACTTCATGAAGAGGTGGCACAAACCAGAGTGAGGCTTGGTTGAAATGCCAGTCACTTGAGGTCACTTCTGTTTTCTTTCTTCATTTTTCGAGGTAGGGTCTCGCTCTAGCCCAGGCTGACCTGGAATTCACTCTGTAGTCTCAGAGTGGCCTTGAACTCACAGTGATCCTACTTCTGCTTCCTGAGTGCTGGGATTAAAGGCATGTGCCACCACGCCCGGCTTGAGGCCACTTCTAAAATGACACACACAGCATTCTCTGGGACTGTGACAAAAGGCCACAAACAGCCAGGTGTGGCGGCGCACGCCTTTAATCCCAGCACTTGGAAGGCAGAGGTAGGAGGATCGCTGTGAGTTCAAGGCCACCCTGACACTACAAAGTGAATTCCAGGTTAGCCTGGGTGAGAGTAAGACCCTACCTTGAAAAAAAATGGCCACAAATCTGTGGCTTAAAGCCACAGATAGCCACTTCTCATCTATGTCTATGTAGGGCAAAGTCTAGGCACAGTGTGGCTGGGTTCTCTGCCCATGTTGCCAGTACAATGAAATCAAGGTCAAGCATGGCTGTCATGGGGCTCCAGGACCTCTCCCAGGCTCAGTGGTTGTTGACAGAATGCACTTCCTTGAAGTGGTGGCAGGGAGAGGTTTTCTTTCTGGGCATCAGCAGGTTGCTCTCTCTAGAGGCCACTATAAGACCTTTCATGTGGCCTCCTCCATGTTTAAGGTGTCATGGAGAACTTCTAGCCCAAGGAGATTTCTTCAGTACTTCACACCTCTGACATCCTTGAACAAAGAAATTGCTTTCAATGATGAGTTTATGTGATATGGTCAGGCCCACCGGGATACCCCCATCTTAGGGTCAACTATGTCATATAATGTACCCTCGTCATGCCCTAGACACAGCTCAGTGCCCAAAGCCATGACATTGCAGTCCTGGCTGCAATTATACAGGGTGTGTGCACTTGTGAGCAGGGCTGAGGACATCTTAATTCTACCTTCCTCAGGGCACTGGAACGTAATACTATGTCAGTCAAGAGTGACTCACAGCAGGGCTATGGCCATCCAAACCCACCAGGCTTGAGGGTATGAAGTCAGAGGAAAAGGCAGCATCCAGACTCAAGCTCACTTAGGAAAGTCACAAAAAAGAAGACGTGTCTATCTGTGTCCTAAGCGCTTGGTCCTCAGCCTTCCATATGTTATAGGCATCGATACTTTTGCCTGTACAGGAAAGTTATTCTACATGGTGTGTGTGTGTGTGTGTGTGTGTGTATGTGTCATGCATGCACATGTGTATGAGTACATGTGGCAGGAGGATGAGCACGCATATGGAGACCTGAAGTCAACGTCTGGTGTCTTCCTCTATTACTGTCCATCTTAATCTTTGAGACAGGGCCTATCACTGAACCTGGAGCTCACTGACTGGCTATACAAGCTAGCCAGCAAGCCAGGGATCCTCTTTTCTGCCTCTTTAATGCTGTACCAGAGGCATACCTGGCTTTTAAGTGGGTGCTGAGGATCCCTACTCAGGTCCTCATGCTTGCACAGTGAGCATACTTCACAACTGAGTCACCTCCCCAGCACTTGAGTGTTTGACATTTGTGTCAAAGTAGCTAATCCTGTCACTCTCCCTTGACCAGAAAATACATACCCAAACTGCTGGCCACTCATTAATATTAGCTGAGTGCCTGCTCTGGCCAGGCCCCCTTTGGTGTGTCGAGGACATAGCTAAACCTGGAGCAGGACAAAAAGCCTTGCCTCTGGCAGGTAAAGTTGATCAGCTAAGGCAACTCCTGCAGAAGAGCTGCCATCCAATCCCAGGTGGGGTCAGCCTCCCCAGGTCACAGTTGGTCTGCCTTGGGGACATGGAAGAAGCTAGCTGGCTTCTCCCTCACCCCCTTGCTTGGGCTAACCGTCAGCCTCCTGTGGAACATCTTCTCTAAGACCTGCCATCTCTTCACCATCACATGTAACAGCAATGGGCAGGGTGGCCACTGGGATTCCCACAGAATGGCTCCTGTTCAGTCCATGGTGGCCTTCTTTGCTGTTGCTTGGATATTGCCAGCCACGTGCACTATGAAGCTAGATTCATTCTACAGAGCTCAGGCCCTGCAACCTGGCAGCTTCACCTTATAAACCAGTAGCTCCACTTTCTGAACCTGAACTGGCAAGTCTAGCCAGGACTCCTGATGCTTAACTGACTCCTCAAGATAAGATCAGGTGCAGTGGGAGTGAGGCACATCCTACCTAGCTCTTTGGGCAGCAGGGGGCTGGCAGTCCCAGGACTGGGTTCCTCCTGAAGTAACAGTGACAAGATACAAGTTCTGATGACATAAATTAAAAGTGGGATGATCTGCTGGACAGGTGTGACACATAAGTATCATCAGAATGCTGGCACAACAGCTCCTCTGTATCTTGTGCCAGATGAAGGCGGGAGAGAGGATGTACACTGAGCTCTCTCTAATTTGGGTTTGTCTTTCAGCATCACCTTATTTTTGCTTGTGTTGATCTCACTCTAGCCCAGGCTGACCTGGAATTCAATACGTAGTCTCAGGTTGGTCTCAAACTCACAGCGATCCTCCTACCTCAGCCTCCCAAGTGCTGGAATTAAAGGCGTGCGCCATCATACCTGGCATGATCTTTTACTTATAGAGAAAAATGTTGGGAAGCCTGGTCTATATAGATTTAAATTTACCTTGTTTACATTTTGGGGCTTTTTTGTTTGTTTGTTTGTTTGTTTTGAGACAAGCCCAACAGACTGGCCTTCACCCCCCCTTTTATGTGCAAGAGTGAGAGAGAAAGTGAGAGAACAAGGTAAGAGAGAGAGAGAGAATTGGCACACCAGGGCTTCCACCCACGGTTAAACGAACTCCAGATGTGTGCACCACCTTGTGCACATGTGTGCTCTTTTGCACTTGCATCATTTTGTGTGTCTGGCTTATGTGGGAGCTGAAGAGTTGAACATGTGTCCTTAGACTTTTCAGGCAAGTGCCTTAACCAATAAGCCATCTATCCAGCCTGGTGGTGGTGTTTTTTTTGGGGGGGTGTTGTTTTTTTGAGATAGGATCTCCCTATATTGTCCAGGCTAACCTCAAACTTATGATCCTACTGCCTCTACTCCTGAGTGCTGGGATTATAGGCATGTGCCACCAAGCCTAGCTATGAATTCAAATTGATAATGACATTTTGGGGGCCAAATAAAATCCAGGTGTAGCCAAGATTGCTATCTGGTCATGAGGCCAAGAGTTGGCAAATATTTTCTGTAAAAAATCAGATAGTAAATAGTTTAAGCTTTTAGGTCTAGAAACAAAATTGTGCATATCATATAGTTACTTATATCAACAAAAGAAAAGCCCCTAAATTCCTACAAGTGTTCTGTTGGATGAGATTAAATACATAATAACTGACTATATTTTGGAATACAGGTCCACTAAAGAGAAGACGAATTTCTGGAGAAGTCAATTTTGCTTAAGTGGGTTTCACAGTAAGGATTCTCTATCATCCCATTCATTGCACATGTTGTTCTGTGAACTCCATCCTTAGCTCAAGGCGGGTGGGTGCGGGGGTAAGGTACACTCATCCAGCTTGCTGCTCAGTACAGTACACTGTCACTAGCAGAGGGACCAGATGGCTTGGTCTGCTGGGGATAGGCCCTATTCATGCCCATAGTCCCTACTTAATTATTAATAGTGCCTCTTTTCTCTCCCAAAAGGATTGCATTTGGTTGATAAATAATTCATTAGATTTCTGATTTATAGCTGAGACTGTTTTCTTTTGAAGGGTTTTAAGTGAAGTGCTTAGTATATACTTCAATTAAATGGGTCCCTAAATGTGGTTAAGCTCTCAAAACATCCTGCATAAAAATCACTCTGGGAATTCAAAACAAAGCAAGATGCATAGCCCTCAACCCCTAATTCAATGAGTCAGGGTGGGACTGGAGGATAGGCATATGTTTTTATTTTTTAAAGATTTATTTTTATTTATTTATTTATTTATTAGAGAGAGAGAAAGAGAGAGAATGGACATACTAGGACCTCCAGCCACTGTAAATGAACTTTAGATGCATGGTCTGCCACAAGGAACTTCCTGAACACACCACCAAACACTCACCCAGACCATGTGCATCTGGCTTACGTGGGACCTAGAAAATCAAACCTGGGTCCTTAGGCTTCACAGGCATGCGCCTTAACTGCTAAGCCATCTCTCCAGCCCAGGCATATGTGTTTAAAAAGAAAGCACCCCCCAGGTGGGTCTCAAGTGCAGCCAGGTTTGTGAAGCATTCTGGGAATTTTAAGAGAGTGTCTTTGAGCTGGAGAGATGGCTTAGCAGTTAAGCATTGACTGTGAAGCCTAAGGACCCCAGTTCAAGGCTACATTCCCCAGCACTCACGTAAGCCAGATGCTCAAAGTGGCACATGCATCTGGAGTTCATTTGCAGTGGCTGGAGGCCCTGGCATGCCCATGTTCTCTCTCTGCTTCTTTCTCTCTCTGTTTGTTGCTCTCAAATAAATAAATAAAAATAAACAAAAAAAAAAAAAGGAGAGAGAGAGAGAGAGAGAGAGAGAGAGAGAGAGAGAGTCTTCATCAAGTCAAAAGAAGTCAGGGGAAGTGAGGGACCTAAGTGCTGGGTGAGTGTTTGGTGGTGTGTTCAGGAAGTTCCTTGTGACAGGCAGGGGCACAGGCACCTGGAGGGGTGCGTGGGCCTTACTTTGTAGGTATTGAGTATTTGCATGGTGTTTCCAGAGGTCAGCTTCAGTTGGATCAGTTCTTGATTCCGTGCATCAATGGTCTCTAGAAACTGAGCATTCTCAATCTTCAGCTGCTGAAAGTCAACATCGTGCAGGGCTTCACCCACCTCTTCCTTCTGTGGCTCAGAACAAAGAAAAGAGGGTAAGGTCAGGCGGGGTTGCTGCCTTTGGCTCCCACCTGGTTGCTTGGTCAGGCTTTGCAGCTCAGCCATAACTCATTCAGCAAACATCTTGGGCATTGGCTTGGTCCTAGGCACTGAGGCTGGATATTTTAATTTAACACAATGCCCATAGGAGGGTTCACAGGGTGAAGGTACTGGCTCAACAGTGTGGTGAGAAGGAGATGGATTGGGCCACACTGGACCAGGCTAAGGGAGACTTCGTTTAAAAGTGTGTTTAAAGCCAAGTTGGGTGACATATGCCTATAACTCTAGCACTCAGGAGGCTGAGGCAGGAGGACTTCCAAGTTCAAGGCCACTGTGGACTATATAGTGCTGCTCTGTCTCAAAAAATAAATAAATGTGATTTTTATGCCTGGAACCACCCCAAAAGCTGCCTTTGAGTCCCATTCCTTTGATTTTCTGTTTCTGCAGAGCAGGAATTTTAGTGTATGGAGTTCCACCCTGACCTGTACAGCCAGGTCCATACCATTTTTAAAAATTTTTCTTAAATGTATTTGAGAGTGAGAGACAGAGAAACAGGCAGAGAGAGAGAGAGAGAGAGAGAGAGAGAGAGAATGGGCACACTAGGGCCTCTACTGACTGCAAATGAAGTCCAGACGCGTGTGCCCCTTTGTGCAACTGGCTAACGTGGGTCCTGGGGAATAGAGCCTCGAACCAGGGTCCTTAGGCTTCACAGGCAAGCGCTTAACCACTAAGCCATCTCTCCAGCCCCCATTTTTTTTTGAAGTAGGGTTTCACTGTAGCCCAGGGTGACCTGGAATTCATTCTGTAGTCTTAGGGTGGCTTCAAACTCATGGCAATCCTCCTATCTCTGCCTCCCAAGTACTGGGATTAAAGGCGTACACCAACATGCCAGGCTTCCATCTTTTTTAATGAAAGACAGAAAGTGAGAGAGAGAGAGAATGAGAGAATAGGTGTGCCAGGGCCTCTAGCCACTGCAATTGGACTCCAGACATGTAAGCGGCCTTGTGCAGCTGGCTTACATGGGATCTGGGGAGTCAAACATGGGTCCTTAGGCTTCACAGGCAAGCACCTTAACCACTAAGCCATCTTTCCAGCCCATGCTATCTTTTGTTTGTGGTTGAAGTAAGCAACTTAGGGACTGCTGCCGGCCCAGTAGAGCTGACTAACCCTGGGGTGCTTCTACTTCTGAAACAAAACAGTTTCCATATGCCCAGATCCTGTCCAGATCCTGCCTAGCCATAAGATCCAATGCCTAACCTGTTTTCCACACGCCAGGATAATCCGTCTCCCCACTGAGCCTCTGGAAGCTTTAGCTTTGGGCCCTTTTTACCCCATCCCCTCTGTAGAGTATTGTGTCTTCCCTTGTATCACACCACCACACCACTAGTCTGGGAGCTCAGGGGGCAGGGCCCATATCCGTGTCACCTCTGTGCAGCAGTGGCCTATAGGCAAAGGCTTTCCATCAACTCCCCACTTCAAGCAGCCATGGCTTGGGTGGGCCAAGACACTTGGGTGTGCATGAAGCCTAGAGATCAGCAGCTTGCCATCAGCAGGTGTTCTCTGAGTAGTGTTCCTTTTAGCATTGCAATCTTCTTCCCTGACACCTTGGCACCAACCCAACTCTGCCCTCAGTGCCTCCCAGGCCATGGGGTTCACTCTTTCTCTTCCCACAGCATAAGCCGGGTGTGGTGGCAGCACCTTCAATCCCAGCACTGGGAGGCAGAGGTGGGAAGATGACCATGAGTTCGAGGTCACTCTGAGAATACAAAGTGAGTTCCAGGTCATCCTGGGCTAGTGCCAGGCCCTACCTCCAAGGAAAACCCACAGCAGCCTGGTGCATGCAACGCCCAGTCTCTCCCCTTGCCACCATCATCGTCCATTCTGATTTTGCCAAATGCAGAGCTCCATGGGGACACAGAATCCCAGGTCAGCCTTCCTTGATCTGAGCACCGTGTTTCTATTCTAGTAGGACAGCCTGGGCCAGCACTGCCTCTGGTTGAGTTGATTATCAGATACTCTGCATCTAACCCAGCTTCTGCCTATGCAGGTGTTTTGGGAATCTTGCATTTGTCCTAAGTCACATGGCCCAGCCTGTTGAGGTCTTTCTGGATCCTGAATCAATCGAACCATAGTTGCCTGACATGACCTGCCCAACTGGGTGTGTCATTGTTCACAGCCATCCCTGATACACATGCCATCCCTGATATATATGCCACCAGTGCTCATGGTTGCTATAATGATAAACACATTGAGCAAGGAAAGGATGGAGCCACTGATCATGATCTGGAGGCCTTGGGCCACATCTCCCTTATTACTGCTTTTAATGAGGAGCCCTGAGGTCAGCTGTTGATACACTCCCCAGTGCACAGTATAACCACGCTACCCAGGCCATGTTCCCTAAAAGTGCAGTAGATATGTTTCAGGAACATTAATTTCAAGACAATTCTCTTCCACAGAAAGCCTCTGATTTAACTGTATAGTAGCAGAATTAGTTTCTTCGGGTTGTTGCTACAAATTGCCACAAATTGGGTGTTTTAAATTATGCAAGTAGCTGGATGTGGTGGCGCATGCCTTTGATCCCAGCTCTCAGGAGGCAGAGGTGGGAGGATCACCATGAGTTAGAGGCCACCCTGAGACAACATAGTGAATTCCAGGTCAGCCTGGGCTAGAGTGAGATTCTACCTCAGAAAACAAAACAAAACAAAAAAATCATGCAAGTGCATTATCTTACCATTCTTTAGACTGAACACCTGGCACACATGTGGGGATTAAAATTAGACTTTTAAGCCCATGTTCTTGTCATTTCCAGATTCTGGAAGCTTCATGCCTTTGCTCATGACCCTTTCTTATTTCATAATTCTCATCACTTTGGTCTTTCCTTGTATCTTTTCTACCCTTCTTTCTCCCTGTCATGAGGAGGGGAATGACATTGGGCACAGCCAGGCAACTGAAGATTGTTTTCCCATCTCAGGGCTCTTAAATAATTAACATATGCGAAGTCCTTTGCCATGTAAAGTAACTTGTTTGGATTCCAGGCGGTAGGACAGGAATATTGGAGGATAGGGGAAAATATTAGCCAGCCTACCTTTAAAATGAAAGAAAAAAATACACATACCTGCCTCAGTTGCAAAAGCATTTTTTTCTTCTGAGCTTTGAGAGAAACATTTTTCAAACAAAGTTTCTCCTTCATATTGTCCTAAAACATAAAAGCATATTTTAATCAATTTCTCTTGTTTTCCCCTTGTTGGTGTGAAAAGTGGATCTGGAGCTGCAAAGCCAGCATTGAGCCCTAACAGTCAGTCATGTCCTTTCAGCCCTGCTCCCTCTGCCCAAGCCCATACTGGGATGGCATTTCACTAGTGGCCAAGATGCACAGGAAACTGGGTCTGCCCAGTGAAACCCTTATGTTGCTTTCCTATTCCACGTTGTTTGGATGTGGTGCTACTATAGGGGAAACCTTCCTGACAAAATGATCTTAGGATTCTTTGGTCTTTTGTTCTTGCAGTAGTCTTCAGAACTTCTGTCACTCATAGCATCTTATGATTTGTACCTCTGCTTAACTGTCCCTAGGTCCAAAGTTTGACATGCTCTAAAATGGCTACAACTGAAGGCACACTGCCCCCCCCTCCAGGCGTACACACACATACCCTACTTCCCCTTCTTTCTTTTCTAAAAAATATTTTATTTTTATTTATCTGAGAGAGAGAGAGAGAGAGAATGGGCATGCCAGGGCCTCTAGCCACTGCAAATGAACTCTAGATGCATGTACCACTTTGTGCATCTGGCTTATGTAGGTCCTGTGGAATTGAACCTGGGTCCTTTGGCTTTGGAGGCAAGCACCTTAACTGCTAAGCCATCTCTCCAGCCCTCCCCTTCTTTCCTCATGTCATCTTGCATCCATTTCCTTAAAGGAAGGGACCTGAAAGAACTTCAGTTACCTGTCTTGCTCCTATGTAGTAGCCTGAGTATCCCTTCACATATTTCTCAAAAAAAAAAAAAAAATTAGGGCTGGGGATCACCCAGTGGTTAGAGGCATTTGAATTCAAAGCCTAATGGACCAGGTTCAGTTCCCCAGAACCAATGTAAAGCCAGATGCAAAGTATGGCCCATGAGCTGGGCGTGATGGCACACACCTTTAGTTCCAGCACTCAGGAAGGCAGAGGTAGGAGGATTGCTGTGAGTTCAAGGCCACCCTGAGACTACATAGTGAATTCCAGGTCAGCCTGGGCTAGAGTGAAACCCTACTTCAAAAAACAAAAACAAACAAACAAAGATGTGGCACATGCATTTTTTAAAAATTCATAGATTTTGCCAGACATGCTAGGGCATATCTTTAGTGCCAGCACTTGAAAGGCCAAAGTAGGAGGGTCGCCATGAGTTTGAGGCCAGCCTAAGACAACAGAGTGAGTTCCAGATCATCCTGGGTTAGACTGGAGACCCCACCTCAAAAACAACCTAACAGACAAAAAACATAGATCTTGAAACAAGTCACACCAAACAAAGAATAAATCATTCTGAGATACTACAAATATTCATCCTGACTAGTTTATATGGTTCATTTTGGTTATTGCCTTTATAAACATGAATTTTTGTTTCTGTGTGTGTGGTTTTTCTTTTCCCCCCTTTGGTTTTTCAAGGTAGGGCCTCGCTCTAGCCCAGGCTGACCTGGAATTCACTGTAGTCCCAGGGTAGCCTCAAACTCACAGCAGTCCTCCTAACTCTTGCCTCCCAAGTGCTGGGACTAAAGGCATGTACCACCATGTGTGGTTTAAAACAAACACTTTTACAGGTGAAAAAAATCTGGATATGTGGAAGACATTGATGGTGGATCAGACAGAGTGAGGCTGCCTCGCATGGACAATTTCTGTGACACTATAAATTGGTTCTCCCTTTCTGCACTGAGTGCCTGCAACTCACCCTCCGGCGGTTCATATCATCAATGTACTTCATCACTTTCTGAGTGGCTAAAATACTCCCTTTCTTCTTGGAAATGGTTTTCAGAATATCTTTTTCAAACTCATGCACTGCCCTCTGGACTTCAATCCATCGAATTTCAGCTTCCTGAATGATAGCCTAGAAAAATTAGCATAAGAGAGAAGAGTTTCCAAAAATTCTCAAGGACACATACTCCAAAGATAACTATGTCCCCACCTATGTCTCAATGCAGAATGTTTCTTCCTAGTATTGGGAAGGTATCCTTAAGGTATGAACCTGATTATATTATTTGCTATAATAATAATATAATATTTAATATAACAAATTACTGGTATTATTTAGAGAAGTTATGATATCCTTAAAAGGAGGCAATCAAGAGCAAGGTTTCAGTTATCTCTATAAATATATTCAGTCATCTTTGTGGATACTTACTCAGTCATATTTATTGCTACTCTATTCACAATAGCTAGGAAATAGAATCAGTCTAGATGCCCATGAACTGGTGAGTGGGTTATGAAGATGTGGTACTATACACAATGGAGTTTTATTCAGCTGTAAAAAAAAATAATAATAAAATTGCTGGTTTTGCTGGTGCATTACTTTAATCCCAGCACTCAGGAGGCAGAAGTAGGAGGATCGCTGTGAGTTCAAGGCCATCCTGAGACTACATAGTGAGTTTCCAGGTCAGCCTGGGCTACAGCAAGACCCTACACACACACACACACACACACACACACACACATATCAACAACAAGAACAAAAAGAAAATTATAAAATTTGCAGGAAAATGGATGGAAAAGCTCATACTCAGGCTCAGAAACAAAAACACCTCATATTCTCTCTCATATGTGGATCCTAGCTTCCAGGTTCTAGATTAGTAGCTATAAATTGGAATGTCTGTAGTGGCCAGTAAGCTAGAAAGGGGTCAGTAAGGGAAAGTTTTATGGGGGGTTAAACAGATGAGGCATGAAAATAGAGGAGGGTACTCATGGGAAGAAAAGGTTTAAGCAGAGATGGGGTGGAGGAATGAGTCAGAGAAGGGGATAGTGGAGGATGAGTCAAAACTAAGAATACATGAATAAGCCATATGGAAATATACTACTCGATAAACCAATTAAATTGTACATTTGGGGCTGGAGAGATGGCTTAGCTGTTAAGGTGTGCTTGCCTTTGAAGCCTAAGGACCCAGATCCCTTGTAAACCATATGCACAAGGTGGCATGTACATCTGGAGTTCATTTGTAGTAGCTAGAAGCCCTGGTGTACCCACTCTCTCTCTTTCTCTCAAATAAATAAAAGGACCATGATTCTTTAAAAAGTATTTGAATGAAAGTCCCCTATATGGGCAGATAAAGTTGCTTCCAGAAGCCATAGGTAAGTGACTGTAAATACCAGTGCCAAAGATGAGAAACTTCTTAAAGAGTTGTTGGTCAGGGATGCTACAGAGGCCCTGAAACAATAAAGGCTATTGGCATTGCTTTTGGATGCCCACCAAAACTAGATGGTAAGTCCTGACTGCTAAAGACACTGCATTTTTCAGTTGCAGGTTATAGAGAAATGAGCCCGTAATTTCTCCTGATGGCTAGCTTTCCTCATGCCAGAAGGTGCCAGGTGAGCTGCTGGATGAGAAAAGTCATCAATAATCCTACCCAGCCATGGAACCTATCTATTCTACAAATGACCTGTCAGGCATGATATGCCTGCTGGTACAATAGTAGCAATAATGCTATAGGAGTAACCAACCACTTTTTGGTTGCATAAGGCCCACTGTGTAGAAGGAATTTCCTGCCTAGTACTGTAAACCTGGCCAAAAGCCTATGACTAGGGACAGAAGCCCTAGGAGGAAAACCTACTACCTGATTGTACTAACGGACATCGTATCAAACTGCCTTCTAAAAATCTGTATTTGTTCCCATAGATTAGTACTGCTTGAAACCTTCAGCACAGATGTTTCTTGCTAATGGACAGCACTAATGCAGAGATACACAGCTGACAAAATTGCTGAGACTACTGTGTGCTCAGCCTCATGCAGGAAACCTAAACTATCCTTTCCAAGGTTCAGAGAACCTCAAGAAAGAGGAGGTGGAAAGAATGTATGAGCAGGAGGATGTGGGCTTTGCAGAGGGCTGCAAAGCACTGTCTTTTGGGTATGACATGGCTGTTATGAAAGATACATAAGACTTCAGACCTCCCAGAGTAGCTAATGACAGCTAATGGTTTCTGGGAGAGGAGGAGTCAGGCCCATCAGAGGTGCAGCCACTGGTAAGTTGTTCATTCCATTGTAAATAACCTTCTACTCATGATCAAGCATCCCTAATTTAACCCAATGGTTTTTTTAAAAAAAAAAAAAGCATGAAAGAAAGATGAGGATTAATGGCAAGGAAGGGTGTTAATGGCAGAAGAAGGGATAAGAAATGGTTAGAGATGGGAATGAGATAAAAGTACATTACATACATGTATGAAAATGTTAAAAATGGGTTAAATAAAAAATGTAAATGTTTTTGGATTGGAAATGTGATTTTTCCATTAAAAATTAAGCTATATAGGGCAGCAGGGATGGCTTAGCAGTTAAGGCGTTTGCCTGCAAAGCCAAAGAACCCAGGTTTGAGTCCCCAGGACCCACGTTAGCCAGATGCACAAAGGGGTGCATGCGTCTGGAGTTCGTTTGCAATGGCTGGAGGCCCTGGCATGCTCATATTGGCTCTCTCTCTCAGTCAAATAAATAAGTTAAAATATTTTTAAAAACAAGCTACATAAAAAATATGGAAAACAAGTTGGAAGGCAGAGGTAGGGAGATTGTCATGAGTTTGAGACCATCCTGAAACTACACAGTGAATACCAGGTCAGCCTGGGCTAGAGCGAGACCCTACCTTGAAAAACAAAACAAAGAAATAAATAAAATAAAATAAAAAATATGGAAAACCTGGGCGTGGTGGTCCATGCCTATAATTCGGTGTTCAAAGCAGGAGGATTGCCATGAGTTTGAGGCCAGCCTGGAGTACAGAGTGAGACTTTAATTCAAACAAACATTATCCAGAGGATATAATGCAAAGCCCAGTGCAGTTAAATGCACAGAGCTGATAAGTTACTAAGGAGGTGAAGCATTCATCATATGCTTACATAGCTTGAAAAATTATGTCACAAAAAAAAGAAAAAGAAAAATTATGTCACAAATGAAATATAGGTACCGAAGTCCCCTTGGATCTGCATTTTTGCTTTCTGCAGAACTGCCACCCCAAATGGAAAATAATGCTGTGCATCATTCTGCAGTGTGGCACAATTTCACTCTGTCCCACTCTGTGTCCCTTCTAGAACATGGGTCCTCCTCTATCAGTGTATCCTTGTCATGTATGTTATCCTCCCACGAGTCAAACTAGTTATTTCAGTCAGTAGATTGACTCTGGAGGAACTGCAACATTTGTGTCCCAATCACCTCTATTTTATGTAGTAATGATGCCAACAACTTTATTTCAGTATATTTTTAATTGCTCTATTTTATTATTGGAAGGTGGATTGTGCCTGACGAATGATACATGAGGTTATCATTTGGTCTCCACATACACATGCATGTACACACACACACACACACACACACTTAAATTTGTTGTCCTTCCAAGCAAGTGGTAAGTTCAGTAAAGGCAAGCCTTCAATTTGTCTCACCCTCCTTGTGTTTCTTGCAAAGCATCAACAATAGCATGGACATTCCTTGGTACCTCCTGATGACACAGAAGTGGGAGCCCAGGTGGGAAAAGGACACCCAGAGAAAGGAATACCTCATGGTACTGCAAGTCCCGCTCAGCATTAGCCCTCATGTGCCTTATTTCATCTTTCGTGTCTTCCAGCTCCTTTTGTACAAGCTCGAGTTTTTGCTCTACGCTGAGTCCTGCACGGTCAAGACCTGCGCGGGACTTGGATTTACGCCTACCTCGTAACTGTAACCCAAGAAAAATAAAGTCATTATCAAAAGAAGAATTGAGAATGAAGCAGCCCAAGGTGGGCATAATAATTAGCTCTTACATCTACTACATTTTGCCCTGAATGAAGCCAGAGAGAACACAATCATGGGGAAAGAATGCTGGGTATTAACCTGACATTTATTTCACAAGTTATCCCAAGGCCATGCACTGAATATCTCAAAGGCTTATGTTTGACAATGGGCAGAAAATATATAGATGGAAAAAGTATCTTGAGAGCAGAAATATTTTGACTGGCTGTAGCTTAGCATTCAAGTCAAGGTCAGAGAAAGCCCAAGGTTCAATGCTCCCAGAAATGAACACAGAAAAGAAACAGCAACTAGGGGCATACTATATGTACATAAACAGACAAATAAATAAAATTCCTAGGTTTCCTAGTCAGTTTAGGCAATAGTTATAGTGGGTGGTCCAGGGAGTGTATACACTTCAAAATGGCTTTGTTTGGCCCTTAAAGGACAAACCTACACAAATAACCCTTCAAGTTAAAGGACCACGGGAAGACCACTTCTCTCGTTCATGAGGCTGGCAGACCCTGTAACTCAGAGCCCCTCATTTAAGACGGGAAGACCACTTCTCTCGTTCATGAAGCTGGCAGACCCAGTAACTCAGAGTCCCTCATTTAAGGGAAAATGTTTAGTGCTAGGGACTGAAGCCAGGACCTTGTGCCTGTTAGGTAAGAACTCTACCACTGAGCTATATTTCCAGCCCTTTGAGTTCTTCTCATCTCCTTCTCCTTCCTCCTCTTTCTGAGATAGATTCTTGGCTATATGGCCCAGGCCTTGACCTAGTGTTCCTCCTTTCTCAGCCTCCCCATATTTTGGATGGGTCAACTCTCTACTAACTAAAAGAGGTGCTTTGGAGGGGAAGTAAGGAAAAAGAAAGTCAAGGAGAAAAGTCATATGGCCAGTTGGTGAAGGAGAGCACACCAAAAGCAGGTCCAAATGCCTCTTGCATTTAAGGGGACAAATGGGATATAATAATCTTCAGATCCCCACTGTATACCTGTGAAAATTCTGCTGCAGATAATTTAAGTTCTGATAATGGTGGCAGTCGATGATCCCTGGGTTCCAATTTTGAGTAGTATTTCTCAAACATTTCTGTTTCTGTTTTGAGAGCAGAGTTTCCATAGCTGAAAGATACACAGTACCTAAGTAAGTTCTGCTAATAGGAGTTTGCAACCCAAATAACCAGGACTTAACATTTAGCCACATGTGGCCTTCTGCACAACATGCAGCCTCTGTGACTTAAGTTCCTTCATGTAGAAAATGGGCACAATAATATACCTATCTTTTAGAGTTACAACAAGAATGTTAAGACCTCTGGACAGTGCCTGGCCACATATTAAGTCCTACTTAAATATTTAATCTTTTTAAAAATATTTTATTTATTTATGGGGGGGTAAGAGGCAGATAGAGATAGAAAATGGGTATGCCAGAGCGTCTAGCTACTGCAAACGAACTCCAGATGCATGTGTCACCTTGTGCATCTGGCTTACATAGATTCCAGAGAGTTAAACCTAGGTCCTTAGGCTTCACAGGTAAGTGCCTTAACCACTGTGCCATCTCTCCAGCCCCTCAATATCTTCATTATGTGTAACAAGCCACACAATTCAGAGCACTGGTACCATGCTGAAAATTGTTATTGCTTTTATGTTCAAGTATCAACTAACTCATTTGTATTAATTAATTAATTCTCAATTAATACTTCTTTGAAGCTATGCACACCCACCATCTTCAGATGTGCCCTTTAGTTTATATTTCTCAGCTTTTTTTTTCTCTCCAGCACCCAAAAGATGAAAAAAGTACACTGGAAGTTTGATATTAGTGAAGAAAAACTTTAGCCAATGGTTTTAAACATCTAGAAAGGATAGATCTAGTTTATCGTGTATATGCCGAGTATGAATTTCCTAATTTCTTCACATCTTATACATCTAACTTAAGAGGTGTGTATTAAGAATACACACCTACATGTGTATATTCAAGATAGAATGCCTTTGATGTTTTTGTACACTACTGCATTAATTCCGAATTTTAAGATTAATAGGGAAAGCTAGTGGAAAATACAAAATATCAAGGCACCTTGCTTTTCAACATGTTCGTAATGTAACCTGTGAATATGCCCCTGAGTCCAAATCTCAGCTGCGTTGTGTAAATTTAAGGAAGTGACTTAACCTGTGAACCCCTAGGATTGCTATTACTATGCAAGGTCAGACAAATAATAGACACTCAAAATGGTAGCCAATGGGCAGAAAATATATAAATGGAAAAAGTATCTTGAAGGCAGAAATATTGTGACCGTGTAGCACAACATTCAAGTAAAGGTCATGGAACTAAAAATAATAATCCCTCGATTCTGGTAACTACATATGCATGTACAGAAGCGACATCTCTTCAGTTGCCAGAACTAGGGTATTCAGTGTGAAGCTAACCAATCGTACAATGAGCCTGGGCTACATCACAGAATTTTGGTATCAGGTGTACTGTAGTGTCTGCTATTACAGAATAATGAACCATAAAGAATGACTATGTTTTACTGTCCATCTCCATGTGCAAATCCTCATTCAGCTCAAATCGTTTCAGTGGTATTTTTTCTAATCATCTAACTTATTTTTTTTGTAGTATTTTTATTTGCAAGGAGAGAGAGAGAAAGAAAGGGAGAGAGTGGGCACACGGGGACCTCTAGCCCCTGCAAACGAGCTCCAGATGCATGTGCCACCTTGTGCCCTCAGCTTTACGCGGGTTCTGGGGAAGTGAATCGGCGTCATTAGATTTTTGCAGACAAGCGCCTTAGCCACTAAGCCATCTCTCCAGCCCGATCGTAAAATGAAACACTGAAAAGGGGTTCGGAGGCCACATCATGCAGAACAGGGGAGCTGCTAGGCAAACCAGGTTTAACCAATGAAGCCCTCGGGGCTTCCCCCCCCCCCCCCACCGCCCTTCCACTATCCCGGCTCTATCAACAGATAACTGTTGGCGGAGTGACCGAGTGAGGATGCCGCGACAAGTTTCCGCTCCGCGTCGGGGGTTTCGGGGGGCGCAGTGCCGGGCGTGGGCTCGGATGCCCTCCACGCTGCGCCAGGCCGGCGCCGGTACCTGAGCTCCTCCACCAGCCCGCACAGCTGGATGACGGGCAGCGGGTGATCCCGGCCCCCTTGCTCCCCCTGGGAGTCGGTGAGGACGCTTTCGGAGTCATCCTCAGTCATGACTCGGCCTGGCGCGTCCCGGAGCGCCCACGGAGAGCTGCCTCGCGTCAATCAGAAAGCGACTCGGCGGCGCGTTGCCCGGACAACCGGGCGCCGGCGTGGAGGGGCGGGGCTTCCGGTCGCCTGGTCCCAAAGCTCCGCCCCTTCCGGTGCCGCGTGGAGTGTCGGTGCTGCGGCCGATTGGCTTCTTTTAACAGTACCGCTTCAAGTCCTAGTCGTAGTAGCAGCTACGGGTTGCTCCGCACTTCTGTGTGCTGGGCACCGTGTTAGGCTTGCTTTATAAAACCACCGTGTGATTGATGCCTTTGTTCCAGCCGTTCTCCCAACAAGGAACCCGAGGGCACCGTGAGGCCCCTCTGCTGCTTCACACGGGCCAACTGTAGTTTCTCTCACAGAGAAACATCGTGCGTGGCTGGGAAAAGAAAAAAGTGGCTGATTAGAAAGTGAGGGTGACTTCATGACACATGAGCTGGGGAGATGTCTCAGCGGTTAAAAGCGTTTGCTTTGGAAAGCCTGATGGCCCTGGTTCGATTCCCCAGTACCTACGGAAGCCAGCTGCATTTGAGCGGCGCATGCATCTGGAATGGCAAGAGGCCCTGGCATACAATTCCCCTCCTCTCTCTCTCTTCTTGCAAATAAATAAAATGAGTTCAAGAGACATGCCTGCCTACATTGGGACTGATTGCTACGTTCCTAATAGTACCCTGGGAAAATGCATGGTCAAGACATTTGAGCCTTCAAAGGGCTCCCTGTTAGAGAAATAGCCCTCAAAGTTGTTGCAGCCTGAGGTGAGGATAGTAGCAGCACACTAACGCTTAGAAGTGTGTATAATGGTAAATGTTATGTTTTGTGGGGCTTTCAAAAACTGTGTACTCATTTTGTGTGTGTATGTGTACGTGCAAGTTCATGTGTGAATGCTGGTGTGTACATGTGAAGGTCGGAGGACATCTTTCCTGTCCTCTCCGCACCACCTTATCTGAGCCAAGATTTCTTTTTGGAATCTTCTGCTGTTATTTAGTTATGCTCACAAGAGCTTGGGGGAATTCGCCTGTCTCTGCCTCCTCATACTGTGCCAGTGCTGGTATTACAGGAAGCCAGCTTAGCTTCCAGCTTTTACATATAAAGTTTTTATTTGTGTGTGGGGCGGGGCGGGGCGGGGAAGGAACATTCCAGGTCCACTTGCAGCTGCAAATGAACCCAAGATGCTTGCTCCACTCTGTGCATCTGGCTTTATGTGGGTACTGAATTGGGAATTGAATTCAGACCACCAGGCCTTGCAAGCAAGTACCCTTAACCCCTGAGCCATCTCTCCAGCCCCAGGCACCTTTCTTTTAAAATTATTTTTATTTTATTTGACAGATAAAGAGGAAGAGAGAGAGAGAATGGGCACGGCAGGGCCTCCAGCCACTGCAAAAGGTCCACTGCAAATGAACTCCAGCCGTGCGCACCCCCTTGTGCATCTGGCTAATGTGGATCCTGAGGAATCGAACCTGGGTCCTTTGGCTTTGCAGGCAAGCGCCTTAACTGCTAAGCCATCCCTCCAGCCCCCCAGGCAGCTTTTTAAAATTGTGGGGTCTGGGGATGATCAAACTCTGTACACAGGCTTGAGCAGGAAGCCCATTATCCCCTGAGCTATCTTCCCAGCCCCTGTTTTGTAGTGTTTAAAAAATATTTATTTATTTATTTTCAAGCAAAGAGACAGAGACACAATGGGCGCACCACAGCATAGTGCCACTGCAAATGAACTCCAGATGCATGCACCAATTTGTGCATCTAGCTTTACATTAGTACTGGGGAATCGAACCTGGGTTATTAGGTTTTGCAGTCAAGCACCTTAACTGCTAAGCCATCTCCCCCGTCATTTTGTGAGTTTTAAAATATAATAATTTTCTTTTGAAAGAATGGAATTTTGAGAGGATAAATGTAACAAACATGTAGAAATACAATCAACACAGGAAAAAATAAATTGGACTTCATCAAAATTACGAACCTTTGTACTTCAAAGAACACTTCAGGATGCAGAGGCAAGAAAGCTCAGTGAGTTCCAGGCCAGCATGGTCTACAAAGCAAGAAAGTAAAAAGAGCCTAACATGCTGCTCATCCCTATAATTCCAACGCTTAGGAGGCTGAGACAAGAGAATAACGAGTTCAAAGTGTGCCTGCTCTACATGGTAAGTTCTAGGGCAGTGAGACACTGTCCTAAAAACAAGCAAATAAAAGCGGGAAAAGACCCAGAAAATGAAAAGATGAAATGAGAAAACTTTTGCAAATCATATTTGATAGGGTACTTGTATTCAGAATAAACAAAGATTATTATTACAACTCAATAACAAAACTGGCAAATTCTCACATTCTGATGAGCATGTAAAATGGTCACTTTTTGGAGAACAGTTTGGTAGTCCTTAGGAGGTTAAACAGAGGTGTCATATGACCTGCCAACTCTACTCCTCACATATTCCCTAGAGAAATGAAACACACATTCATCCACGAGCTTGTACATGAATGTTCGTAGCAGCAGTATCCATCATAACCAAGAAGTAAAACCACCCCCAATGTCCATCAGCCGGGCCCTGAATAAACAAAAGTGATACATTCATACAATGGAATATCAGCTGGAAATAAAAAGAAATGAATTACTAATGTATGCCACACGTGAATGAGCCATGAAGACAATATGCTAAGTGAAAGAAGCAAATCGCAAAGGAACAAAGACTGTATGAGTCCATATACATGAAACGTCCAAACTGAGCAAATCTATAGAGACAAAAAGATTTGCCATTGCTTAGGGTTGGAGAAGGGAAAGGATTGTTGAGGAGTGATGGCTAAGGGTGGAGAAAAAGATACAAAATTGTACTGTAAATTTAATTGTACTATTAACATTGAATTGTCTGTTCTAATGGGTAAATTATACAGAATGTTGATATGTCAAGCTGCTTTTAAAAAATATTTTATTTATTTGAAAAACAGAAAGAGAAAGGGAGAGAATGGGTATACCAGGGTCTCTAGCCATTGCAAATGAACTTTAGATATATGTGCCACAGTGTGCATCTGGCTTACGTGGGCACTGGGGAATCAAACTTGGGTCCTTAGGTTTACCAGGCAAGAGCCTTAACCACTAAGCTATCTCTCCAGCCCCTCAAACTGATTTTTTAAAATATTTTAAAATATATTTATTTATCTATTTATTTATTTGAGAGAAAGAGAGAGAATGGGCACATCAGGGCCTCCAGCCACTGCAAATAAACTCCAGATGCATGGGATACCTTGTGTATCTGGCTTACGTGAGTACTGGACAGTCAACCTGCGTCCTTAGGCCTTGCAGGCAAGTGCCTTAACCACTAAGCAATCTCTCCAGCCCCTTGAGCTACTTTTTTTTTTTTTAAAGAAAACATTTATTTATTTATTTGAGAGAGAAAAAGAGAGAGAGAATGGGTGTGCCAGGGCCAGCCACTGCAAACAAACTCCAGATCCATGTGCCTCCCTGTGCTTCTGGCTTACGCAGATCCTAGAGAGTTGAACCAAAATCCTTGCAAGTGCCTTAACCACTAAGCCATCTCTCCAGCCCCTGGAGCTGCTTTATAAAAAGAACACTAAGGAAACAAACACCAACCTCCTGGGGTCTGAAAATAGCAAATTTAAATCCAGCCCTATCAACAATTGTATCAGTGGGTACTTGGTCTAACCAATCTTATTAAAAAGCAATGATGAAGCCGGGCGTGGTGGCGCACGCCTTTAATCCCAGCACTTGGGAGGCAGAGGTAGGAGGATTACCGTGAGTTCAAGGCCACCCTGAGACTACACAGTGAATTCCAAGTCAGCCTGGGCTACAGTAAGACCCTACCTTGAAAAACAAGGAAAAAGAAACAAACAAACCAAAAAAAGCAAAGATGATATGATTGATATAAAAAAAACAGCTGGAGCCAGATGTGGTGACACACGCCTTAAATGCCAGTAGTTGGGAGGCAGAGGTAGGAGGATCACCATGAGTTGGAGGCCACCCTGGGAGTACATAGTGAATTCCAGGTCAGCCTGAGCTAGAGCGAGAGCTTACCTCAAAAAATAAAATAAAAATAAATAAGTAAAACCTAGGCTGGAGAGCTGGCTTAGCAATTAAGGTGCTTGCCTGCGAAGCCTAAGGACCAAGGTCTAAGGTTAGAGTCTCCAGGTCCCATGTAAGCCAGATGCACAAGGTGGCACATGCGTCTGGAGTTTGCAGTGGCTAGAGGCCCTGGTGTGCCCATTCTCTTTCTTTTGTTCTCTCTCTCAATCTCTCTGTCTCTAATAAATAACTTTTAAAAATTAATAAAAGCAAAACCGAACTATATGCTGCCTATAAGAAATATACTTTGAGGGCTGGAGAGATGGCTTAGTGGTTAAGCGCTTGCCTGTGAAGCCTAAGGACCCCGGTTCGAGGCTCGGTTCCCCAGGTCCCACGTTAGCCAGATGCACAAGGGGGCGCACGCGTCTGGAGTTCGTTTGCAGAGGCTGGAAGCCCTGGCGCGCCCATTCTCTCTCTCTCCCTCTACCTGTCTTTCTCTCTGTGTCTGTCGCTCTCAAATAAATAAATAAAATTAAAAAAAAAAAGAAATATACTTTGAATTTAAAGAAACAAATGGGAGTTGGGTGAGACAGCTCATTTGGAAAAGTACTTGCCTCACATTAGGACTGAGTCTGATTCTCAGAACCCACATAAAGATGGTCAGCATGGTGGTTAGTGCTTATAATCTCACTGCTGGGGAGGCAAACGTAGGAGGATCTCTGGGGCTTGGTGGGTAGTCAGTATAGACTAATTGGAGATGTCCAGGCTAATGAGAGACCATATTTCAAACAAAAGTGAATAGCATTTCTGAGGAGCAATTCCTAAAGTCCACTGGCTTCCATATACAAATGCACATGCACCCGCATACTCATGAATGTTCACAAACATAGACAGATCCATTTTTTAAAAATAAATGGGCTGGAGAGATGACTTAGCAATTAAGGTGCTTGCCTGTGAAGCCTAAGAACTCATGTTCGAATCTCTAGGTCCCATGTAAGCCAGATGCACAGTGATACAAGCATGCAATGTCACGCATGCACTTAAGGGGGTGCATACATCTGCAGTTTGCAGTGGCTGAAGGCCCTGGCATGCCCATTCTCTCCCTCTCCCTTTCTCTCAAATAATGATAATAAAAATTTTTTTAAAAAAACAGAAATAGAGTTTCAAAATACATGAAGTAAAATCTAGTAGCACTACAAGAATAGACCAGATTTATAAGTATCAATGCCAATCTCTCAACAATTGATAGTAGACCTAAAAATCAGTAAGGAAATAGCTTGGTTAATCATCTTGTTCTACCTTTTACAGACTTCTCTGTCCAACAGAGGCAGGATTCATTCTCTTTTCAAGTGCACACGAAAAACTTACTGAAGGGACTGAAGATATGGCTCAGTGGTTAAAGATTCTTGCTGGCAAAGCCTGACAGCCCTGATTCAATTCCCCAGTAACAATGTAGAGCCAGATGCACAAAATGGCACATGCATCTGGAGTTGGTTTGCATGGCTGGAGGCTCTGCCATATCTAAACTCTCTCACACACATAATCAACAAACCACTCAATTATTCAATAAATATTTTTAAAAGAACACTTACTAAGAAGACCATGTTCATAAAACAATAAATTTCAATGGATTCAAGTCAGACAAATCTCACACCCCTACAGAACTAAATTAAAAATGAATGACATAAAGATCTCTGGGAAGTCTTCTAGTGTTTGGAGACAAGATAAAACACTTAAATCACAAATGGGTCAAAAAGAAATCAATACAGAAAGAAAAAGTACTTAACTGAATTAAAAATGGATCAAAATATATTAAAATTTATAGTATGTGGAGGAAGGTTTCCTATCAATGACCTTAACCTTCAACTTTTAGAAAGTAGAAAATGGGGATGGGTCAGGGGGACAGCTGTACAATAAGGTGACTGTGCTTAATTTCACAAAGCTAAAACGTAGTTAAAATAGTAAATGTTATCATAATTTTTAAAACAATTGCTAGAAATCAGAAATGGAAGGAACCGCATGAGGGAGAACATGCAGCATTTGTCTTTCTTGTTTAAGTTTACTTAGTATGATTTTTTCCAAGTCCATCCATTTTCCTAGAAATTTCATTTTTCCTTAGTGTTGAGTAGAATTACACTGTGTATATGTACTACATCTTCCTTATCCATCAGACCATGGGCATCTGGGTTGATTTCAATTCTTAGCTATTGTGAATAAAGCAGCTATAAACATGGTTGAGCAGATACCGCTGAAGTAAAGCGTGGAGCCTGTAAGGTAGATGCCTAGTAGAAAAGTAGCTGGGTCAATTGGTAGATCTATTTTCATCATTTTCAGGAGTTTCTATATTGACTTCCATAGTGGTTGCACATGTTTGCACTCCCACCAGCAGTGAATATGTGTTCCTCTTTCCCCACATTCTCACAACATTTACTGTCATTTGCTTTTCCATGGTTGCCATCCTTGCTGGAGTAAGGTAGAATCTTGTAGCTGTTTTAATTTGCATTTCTTGCTGGCAAAGTGTCTAAAGATATTGGACATTTCTTTAAGTGAATATTGGGCATTTGTATTTCTTCGTTTGAGAATTTGCTAGTCAGTTCTCTGCCCCATTTTTTGAGTGGATTGCTTAATTTTTTTATGCTGAGCTTTTTAAAATTCTTTGTAGAGTCTAGACATTAGGCCTGTGTCAGTGCTATAGCTGATGAAGATTTTCTTCCATTCTGTGGTAGTCTGTTGGCTCTCTTTATGTTGTGTATGTTTGTACAAAAGTTTAGTTTCATGAGATCCCACTGGTTGAATGACAGCTTGAGTTGCAGGCATACCTGACAGGCAACTTGAGGGACAGATAACAGGGATGGAAGGCTTTGGGGAGAGGAGTAGGGGAGGCTTGGGTGAGATATACACAAAACTAAAGCCAAAATGAATCAGTACCATAGAAACTTTCCTCCTGGATAGCAGACTAAAAAATATAACCTTTAACAGGAGTGCAGAAGGATTGTCTAGTAAGAAACGCCATGGAGAGGGTGAGATGAAGCCTAATCCTAAAAAATTTTGCTCTGCCTTTAAGTCCCAGTACCAGAAATCAGTTACTCCCCACATTGAGCTGTTGGTTAGAGAGACCCATGAGGTCCCCAAAATAATACAGGCTTCTGTCAAAGCACTTGATTACTTGCCTGACGTAAAAGGTAAGATCCCATTGCTGAAGATACCACAAGCTGCCAACATAAATCTTCAAGAGATCATGCTGGAATCTAGAAGGAAGCCAATTCCCAGAGGGCTTGCCTGTATAGTGCTGGAAAGTGCTACATGAGTTGCTGGGGGAAAATAGCCAACAATGTTGTGAGCAAACAGGGTACCCTGCTATATGAAACCAACTAGCTGGCCAAGATGTGCACACATGTGCAATACTGTCATCTAGCCAGGATGAGTAACCAGTGGCTTTCTGGTTGGCTAGGAGACCCACTCAGTGGAAAGGAACTCATAGCTGGTACTAGGAACCGAGTCAGAATCCTATGGAAACCAAGATCATTATCTCCAATAAGAAGCTCTCACTAGGCTTTGGCCAAAAGAGAGGCTACACCCATCAAAGTCTCTCTTAAATGACTATGCCTATCCCCTTTGACCTCTGCTGCTCTCACTCTCCATTGGAGAATCTGTTTTTCTTTTACAGAAGGCAGTGAAAACTGAAGACAACCAAAATCGATCAATGAGACAAGAAAAGACAGCTGACTTCCTGGCAGGAGATGAACCCCTACTGGCACATCAGCCAGGGCCCGGGTGGAACCACAGAGGAACTGGTGAGGTGACCAAAAGTAGTACTTCTGCAGCAAACCTGACAACCTTTGCCAGGGTGATGGCAATAGACACCGAGGACACTCAAAATTTACTGAAGTAGAAATCCAGAAGTTGCTGAGAGCTCAGTACTAAAATAGATTTAAAACACATCCCCCAAGGCTCAGGGAATTTTATGGAAGAGGGGGGTAGAAAGACTATAAGAGCCACAGGGTGGGAAGGATTGTCCAGAGGCACTGTCCCACTCCCCATGATGACTGACCGCCATGCTCACAACTCATGGCCCACAACCCCATTGTAAATACTAGCAATCCCACTAAGTAGGGCCCCCAAAGGAATGGGAGCAGGGAGAAGGGAAATGATGGTACCAACACATAATGTGCCCATACAAAGTATACACTTAATTTTAAAAACAGAAAAAGAAGGTTTAAAATCCAAAGTAAATAGAAAAACAAAACTGTAAATATCAAAGTGGAAGTCATATATTTTTGGGCTTTTGAGACAGGGTCTCACTCTAGCTGACCTGAAATTCACTATGTAGTCTTAGGGTGGCCTCGAACTCATGGCGATCCTTCTACTTCTGCCTCCTGAGTACTAGGATTAAAGGTGTGTGCCACCACATCTGGCTCAATAATATATTTTATTTATTTATTTATTTGAGAAACAGAGAGAGGAAGAGGCAGATAGAATGGGCATGCCAGGGTCTCTAACTGCAAAAGAACTCCAGATACATGCGCCACCTTGTGCATCTGGCTCATGTGGGTACTGGGGAATTGAACCTGTGTCCTTGGGCTTTTCAGGCAAATGCTAAGCCATCTCTCCAGTTCCAATAACATATTTTTAAATAGTAGAGAAAAACATCAATGAAGGCAAAGGACAATTCTTTGTAAAATAGGTAACATTTAGCCAGGATGGCCAGGGATGGGAAAGAGGGAGCAAATTATCAATTAGAATAAGTACCATAGCCTCAGAGCCCACAGCTAGTTAAAAAGACAATAAAAAAAAATGTTAACGAAGGAGGATTGCTGTGAGTTTGAGGCCAGCCTGAAACTACATAGTGAATTCTAGGTTACCCTGGACTAAAGTAAGACCCTACCTTGAAAAAACAAACAAAAAAAGTAAAATGGTGGACAATGATGGCCTACCTCAAATGAGTTATAAGGTGAAGACACCCCCAAGGTTGTCCTTCCCTCCCCACCAATGCTATGGCACACATGTGCCTGCACTCATGCATGTAAACACACACATCCACACCAAAACTTTAAAACAATACCAAAAACAAAGAAATAAAAGACACAGTCATGTGTGGCTTAGGGATGAGGGCACATTCTAAGAAGGGGTTTGTTAAATTATTATGTCACGTGCAAACATCACAGATTATACCTACACAAACCTTGGAGGTATAGCCTACTACACTCCTAGGCTATCAAAGCATAAATATTCATACTCTGTCTTTCCCTCCCAGGGCCACAATGAACAAAGCAACACAAGATGTAATCAGGCAGCAGAGAAAATGATGCAATGGAGAGATGTGGTAAACAAAATGCAGGGAGCTGCTGCTGGCATAATTGGCTTTGTTTTGTACTGTACACCTTTTTATGTAAGCAGAATCTACTCTAAAATGGTCAAAAGCACAGGGCAGCAAATACTCTAACCAGCAACACAGGGGCTTGGTTGATTATTATTATTAACCATGTATGATGCACCATTACATGTGCTGTACATTTTTGCACCTTGCAAGCACACAAGACTATATACACCAGCAGTGCCATAAACGGGAGCCACGTATGGCACTGTGGTGCTGGGAAGGTCATGGTGTCACAGCCAGCTCTTTCATAGTTTTATGGAACCACCGTCGTAAATCCAGCCTCATTATGCAGCAATGGCTCTGTGTGGACGGGGAGCAGCAGGTGCTCGGCTTTCCCAGTCCTTCCGGAAATGAACATCAAAGCCGTAACTTATTAATAAACACCTGCTAGTACTGGTCATACCCAGAGGTAGGGGAAGAGGCTCAAATGTAAAATGGTCCAACCCCATTGGAAAACATTTTGTCGGATTCTTCTCTTTTTTAAAAAAATATATATATTTTTGGAAAACCTGGCATGGTGGTGCATGGCTTTAATCCCAGCACTCAGGAGGCAGAGGTAGGAAGATCCACCATGCGTTCAAGGCCACCCTGAAACTACATAGTGAATTCCAGGTCAGCCTGGGCTACAGTGAGACCCTACCTCAAAAAACTTTATATATATTTTTTTCTTTTCTTTTCTTTTCTGGTGGGGGGATGGAGAGATGGCTTAGCAGTTAAGGTGCCTTCCTGCAAAACCTAAAAACCCAGGCTCAATTATCCAGGACCCATATATAGCCAGACGTTCAAAGTGGTGCATGTGTCTGGAATTTGTTTGAAGCATCTGGAGGCCCTGGTGCACCTATTCTGTCTCTCTCTCTCTCTCTCTCTCTCTCTTTTATCTCTTTCTGTGCAAACAAATAAATAAAATAAAAAATAAAAACATTTTTATTTATTTATTTGCAAGTACAGAAGATAAAAGAGAGACAGAATGGCATGACAGGGCCTCCAGCCTCTGCAAAGAAACTTCAGATACATGCTCCACTTTGTGCATTTGGATTTACATGGGTACTGGGAAATTGAACTCTGGTCATCAAGCTTTGCAAGAAAGTGCCTTAACTGCTGAGCTATCTCTCCAGTCTCTTGCCAGTTTCTTAAAAAGCTAAAATATTTCTATGATATGACCCAGCTGTTCCACCCCAAGATGTTCACTCAAAAGAAAGGAGAACCCAAGTCAATCTAAAGATCCCATGTAGGAACATTTGTGGCAGCTTTTTAAAATTTATTTATTTTTCCTTCAAAATAAATCCAGAACTTGACTTCTTTTTGTTGCAACCACCAGGCTCCACGTCATTATCGTTTGCCTGGCTACTGCACTTTGCTACATGTTAATAAAATCAGAACAGCAGGATGACAGGGAGAAGGGGAAGAAGACAGGAAGGAAAGGAGACGGGGAGGGAAGAAGAAAGGAGAAAGGGAAGGGGGAAAACTAAAGATGACGACAGAGGATGAATGGAAGAGAGTGATAGAAGGAGGGAGAAAGGAAAAGGAAGGAAGGAAGGAAGGAAGGAAGAAAGGAAGGAGGGAAGGAAGGAAGGAAATGTTGCCAACTCCAGATCCCCTTTTGTTCTCCCCTCCACCCCATGCAGTATACTCACCACACAACAGAAAGACTGGTTAAAAACAAATTAGTGGGGAGATAATAGGATGGAGAATGGAATTTCAAAGGGGAAAGTGCGGCGGGGGGAGGGAGGGTATTACCATGGGATATTTTTTATAATCATGGAAAATGTTAATAAAAATTGTGGGGACTAGAGAGATGGCTTAGCAGTTAAGCGCTTGCCTGTGAAACCTAAGGACCCACATTAGCCAGATGCGCAAGGGGGCGCACACATCTGGAGTTCGTTTGCAGTGGCTGGAGGCCCTGACGTGCCCATTCTCTCTCTGTCACTCCCAAATAAATAAATAAAAATGAACACAAAAAACTAACAAACTAAACAATTTAAAAAAAAGAAGAAGAAGAAGAAAGGCCAGAAAGCAGTGATCGCTCTGATCTCTATGCTCGGAGGAGTGCTACAAGAATCTGGTTTCCCCAATAGGAGAAAGGAGACCTCATGGGGGAAGTGATGTCACTGATTAGTTCCTTAAAAAAAAAAAATTGTGAAAAGAAAAAAAAAAACAACAAATTAGATCATGACTCCTTGGCACATAACCCTCCAGTGACTTCCTGTTCGGCTCAGGATAAGATCCAGAGTCCTTTATGAAGACGCACCCTCTCCAATGCTTCTGCTGTGTCTTCTCCAGCCTCAGCTCCTACCCAGATCCCTTCACTTCACTCTCTCTGGCCACAGTAGCTTCCGGCTGTCACTCAAACAGGACAGACACATCTGCCTCCAGGCCTTTGCCTGGCAATTCCTCTTCCTTGTCTCCTCAGATTCAATTCTTTCTCAAGGATGTCTTCTCCTTTCTGTCCCCCTCTCAGTTCTGGCAGCTAAGCAAGCAAGTTGGGTGATTTTGAAATGAGCTTCTAGAGTACAGAGGCTGAGTTCCATGTTTTCAGGCTTCCTTTGCACTGCAGATGAATTTGCACCAATAGAGCCCATCACCGCATCAAACCGTAGGCTGCAGATTCTTCCCTCATTCCTTCAAACCATTCCCCAATTTTTTTGCCTGTGCGCTCGTGTGTGTGTGTGTGTGTGTGTGTGTGTGTGTGTGCACGCGCATATGCGTGTATATGAACTCATGTGTGCACATACATGTGGGGGCCAGAGATTGCTACTAGGTGCCTTGTTTGGTCATTCTCACCCTATTCACTGAGGCAGGGTCTCACTTAAACCCAGAGCTCACCAGCTGGCCTAGTCTAGCTAGTACAGGGCAGACAGAGTACTTTGTAGTACTTTGCCTATGTAGGCAAAGCTGGCTTTGAACTCATGATCCTTATGTTTCTGCTTATGGGATTACAGACAAAGTACTACAAAGTACTCTGTCTGCCCTGGAGTATGAACAGCTCTCCACGCAGGTCTCCTAGGTTGCATGGAGTGGAATTCTGCTTCCTTTAGAGCCTTAACTAATAAATACCTCCAGAATTTACCTGAGGATTTCAGCCCAGCTCCAGATCTATGTTTGCCCCTCTCCTCCTTCCATAGTCTTGGGACTATGCAGGTAACCCTTCAAGAAAGAACTGTTGAAAATACAGTCATTCTGAAGTCTAGATAGCCAGCTTATTTTCTTAGCAGCGGGCTCTTATCAGGGGTTAGCTTTCATGTCTAGGAGAAGTGGGGAAGAGCAGGGGTGGAATAAGCAGCAGACTGTGGGCTGGAGGTATGGCTTAGTGATTAAGGTGTTTGCCTGCAAAGCCAAATGACCTAGGACCCACATTAGCCAGATGCACAAGGGAGCGCATGTGTCTGAAGTTCGTTTGCAGTGGCTGGAGGCCCTGGCATGCCCATTCTCTCTCTCTCTATTTCTCTGTCAAAGAAATAAATAAAAATAAAATACTTTTTAAAAAAAGAGGAAGAAGCAGCAGATTGTTTTCATGGCCTAGGGTTCTGGCATGGCTTAGCTATGGTCTGCTTAAACTTGGTAAACCTCCTAGTGTTTTTGCCCCTCAAGTCCCACCTCTGTAAAATGGGGACAACACATTTTAATTGCCTGCTGTGAGGCTCACGTGGGATGGAGTAAGGAAAAGGTAGTGTGTGGAAAGTATGACACAAAGATGGGCACTCCAGCACCTCCTCCCTCCAGAGGAGCCACTGCCCCAGTGTGGAGGCAGCTCTTAGTAGATTACTGCATAACAGAGTGACTCAGATCAAAGGACTTAATAATAGTGGTCATTACCATTGTTAGTTCTTAATGTATTTATTACCCATTAGGTAATATTATTATTGCTTAATAAAATCCACTTACAGCATTGTCTCAGTTATTGTTTATTGAATGCTACCTGTACGTCTGATGCTGTGCAAAGCACGTTCTACGATCATCTTGTTTCATCAGCATTGATAGTTCTGTGAGATATGGACACCCTGATGTGCCCCTGTTTTCCTTATGAGGAGAGTGCGGTTCAGAGAAGTTAAGCAACTTGCCGAAGGTCACGTAGCTCTTTCTGGGTGGCACGGAAATTTGAATCTAGGTTCATCTCATGCTGCTCTGTCCTCTCATCCTATCTACCCTCTTACTACAGGGGTCCTTGGTGGATAGGTGGGGACTTTTGAAAATATTTGAGCTATTTTCATTTGCCATAGCTGAGGACGCTCTTGGCATCTGGTGGTGACAACAGGGCAACGGTGGCAACAGTTCATGTTAGTTTCCTAGAGCCATCTTGACAAATGATTTGTCCTCTCACAGTTCTGAAGGTTAGAGATCAGAATCAAAATCAGCAAGGCGGCTTTCCCAGAGAAGTCTCTAAGGACGAATTCTTCCCCGACCTTTCCTGGTTTACAGCGGTACTTGGTGAACATTGGTGTCCCTGGCTTGTGGCTATATCACTCCATCTCTCCTTTCTCTGTATGTGCCTCATTCCCCATGTCTCTGTGTGTAAGTCAAAAGGCTTGTTTTTTTCTCTTTTAATTTATTTCCAATGGAAACATAAAAATCATAGAATATTAGATTCAGATCCAATTCTAAATCTAGAATTGTTTCATCTCTGGATCTTGAGTAATGATAATCCGCAAAGACCCTTAGTCTAAGGGGTCATGTTTGGAGATTCCAGGTGCGCATGAATTTTGGCAAGGAAACTCTTCAGCCCACTACACTGCCAAACACTCTGAAATGAACAAGACAAGCTCCACAACCAACATGTATCTGGATTTACATGTAAGCAGTGTCCAGGTTAAGAAAATGTTAGGAAGCAAGGATAATGAACCTTTGCTGGCCTAGACAGTTGTGTCTTGAGTTGCCTCTTGTGCAGAGCCCTCCCCGCCCCCACCTTCCTATTCGTTCTGCCTGCCGGGAACCCTTGCTTTGACTTGTCCTCTGGTGTCTCCATGCAGATGCTGTCCCTTCCCTGGATTTCTGCAGGATTTCGGGGTTTGTGGCAGGACCTCACTGTAGCCCAGGCAGACATGGAACTCACTTTGGAACCCAGGCTGGCCTTGAACTGATGGTGATCCTCTTCCATCACCCTCCCAAGTGCTAGGATTACAGGCATGAGCCACCATCCCCAGCTGATTTGGGGTTTTTATCTACCGAAGTGTTAAGCTAAAACCATAAGTCAGAAGCGCCAGGCCTCTTCCTCCCCAAAGGAGAAAATGCTCAAAAATCAGATCAAGGAACTCAGGGTCTTGAACAAGTGACACAAGACTCTTTAACTGTGTGAGGTAGACCCTCATCTAATGACTTCCAGAGCACCAGTCTTCATTCAGTCAGCAGATGTTCACTGGGTGCCTGCTGTGAGCATGACCCCGAAGCCTGCACGTGGAGAAGGCCAGCGGTGCTCACTGTCACCTGGAGCTTCCAGTCAAGATATAACCAACTACAATCCAGCATGGTGACTATCCAGAGAGGATGTACAGGGCCCCAGATTTAAAGGCTTCAGCAGAGGTCTCCTGGATTGAGTAAAGTCTTAGCTGAGATGTGAACATGGAGTTGAATTTGAATCTAGGTGATCCAGAAAACTACAAACACAACCTTAGCTCTCAAACCAAGGCCAAGAGAAAGTGCTGTGCAAGGCCCAGAGGGAGAAGAAAGCACAGTAGGGGAGTTGGAGGAAGGCCAGTGTGCACTCCAGCTCTTCACAAGCACAAGGGGAGAGCCTTTCCTCCCTGTCACTTAGTGTGAAGTGCTGAGGTGCTTTCTCCTGGGGTCTATGTCAAACCTCACTCTTCTCAGAGCTACCTGGGCTTGTCTGGGATCATCTCCAGGCCATACAAAGTCTTTTCAGCTCACTTTGAAGCATTGGGGCTATTGGGCATGACCAGACATGTTTGTATTTTTTTAAATCTTTAATTGTTTATTTATATTTTTTGTATGAGAGAGAAAGAGAGAGAGAATTAGCATGCTAGGGCTTCTAGGCACTGCAGTTGATCTCCAGATGTGTGCGCCATCTTGTGTGCATGTGTGACCTTGTGGGCTTGCATCACTTTGTGTGTCTAGCCTATGTGGGATCTGGAGCATCAAACATAAATCCTTAGGCTTCGCAGGCACGTGCCTTAACCACCCTTATATTTTGAGTCTTTTAAATATTTCATTTTGGGGGCTGGAGAGATGGCTTAACAGTTAAGGTGCATGCCTGCAAAACCTAAAACCTCATGTTTGAATCTCCAGGTCCCACATAGCCACGAGCAGTGACACAAGCGCGCAATGTCGCACATGCACCACAAGGGGCGCACGTGTCTGGAGGTTGTTTGCAGCAGCCGAAGACCCTGGCGTACCCATTCTCTCTCCCTCTCTGCCTCTTTCTCTCTCAAAAAATTTAAAAAAATATATTCTTTTTATTTATTTATGAGCAAGAGAGAAAGAGAGAGAGAAAATGGATGCACCAGGGCCTCTAGCCACCACAAACAAACTCCAGATGCATGTACCATCATGTGTGCCTGGCTTATGCAGGTTCTGGGAAGTTAAACGTGGGTCTTAGGCTTCACAGGCAAGTGCCTTAGCTACTAAGCCATCTCTCCAGTCCTCTTTTTATTTATTTTTTATTTATTTTGTATGTGTATGTGCATTGTCACGGCATGTATATAGAAGTTGGAGGGCAATTTTTGAGTGTTTTCTTGTCCACTACTCTGTTGGCCCAGGCTGGCCGGCCTGTGAGATTCCTGTGCCTTCTCCTGTCTCTGCCTCCCTTCTCACCATAGGCCTGCTGAGATTACAGGTGCCCACTGTGTGGCTGTACATGGGTGCCAGGTATCTAAACTCAGGTACCTATACTTACACAACAAGCACCTTAGCCATGGAACCATCTCCCCAGCCCAGATATCTTTGATGTCAAGAAATTGCTTTGTCCCAGCCACCAAGACATAAAGTCTCCAGAAAGTTCTAAACTCTCATGCATCTGTTTAACACCAAGGTAACTTCCATTTTGAAAATCAGAATCAGGTGCACATACTTAAGGGGCAATGGCCATGTCAGCCTGACTTGTGTCACCTGCTCTTTTTGCATCAGAGAAGAACAAATGGGATTCTACGCCTGTGCTCTGGATCAAACGTGGTCTGGACTCAAACCCTCCTCAGCCACTCACTACTCATGCGCCTCAGTGATGTGATCACAGTACTGCCCCTAGGGCTGCGTGTCCTTGTGTATAAAGGAGGCCTTATGACACCATTTCCACAACAGCTCAGCACAGGGCTTGGCGCCTGGACAGGGCTCCGTCTTTACATCTCTTTCTTTCTCACTTTTGGCCCTGAACCCAACTTCTTCCTTCAACTCATTTTCAGGGAAACTCTCTGGATTGAGATGGGGAAAACAGAAAATGGAAAAAGAAAATAATTTCTGTATTTAAGATACTCCCCCTTTTTTTCTGTGCGTATGTGTGTATGTGTGTTTGGGTGTGTAAGCATTTGTGTATGGAGAGGCATACATGCACATGAGTGCACAAGTGGAGGCCAGAGGTCAGCCTTGGGTATGTTGCTCAGTTGCGTCCCATCTTGATTTTTTTTCTGTTGTTGTTATTGTTTTGTTTTGTTTTCAGTAGGGTCTCAATCTAGTTCAGGATGACCTGGAACTCACAGTGATCCTCCTACCTCTGCCTCCCATATGCTGGGATTAAAGGCGTGTACCACCATGCCCGGCTCTTATTTTTTGAAATAGGCTGTCTCACTGAACCTGGAGCTCACCCATTAGGCTCGACTAGCTAGCCAGCAAGCCCCAGGGATCTTTCAGTTCCTGCCTCCCCAACGCTGGGCTTACAGGCACACACTACCATGCCTGACTTTTACATGGGTGCTGGGGATCCAAACTCAGGTCCTTAAGCTTGTGTTGCAATTACCGTAACCAGTGAGTCACCCCCTCCCCGAGTCCCAGTGTGTTTCCTTGTCATTAAAGACACGCAAGAAAATATGCACAAATCATAAGTATACAGCTTGACATAACTTCAAAACTGAATACCCTTGTACAACCAGCATGTGATTGAAGAAATAGAGCATGACCAGACCCTCCCCTATTCCCAAAGAGCCCTTAAATGTCATCATTACCACCAGGGTAACCTCAACCCTAACTACTGAAGCCAGGTGTTAGTGTTGCCTCTTCTATTTATGCTGAATGAATTGTGCAGCCATATTCCTTTCACGCATATTGATAAGAGATACCCACCCCAGCGTGGGTGATCATAAGCTATTCATTCTCGTCACTACACAGTGTTCCATTGTGATTATTCACTCCTTTACTGATGACTACTTGAGCTGTTTCTAGCTTGGGGGTGTTGTAATAAGCACTACTCTGAACATTCTATTTTTGCTAGGAATACACTTGGGAGTAGAATTTCTAAGTCCTAGTGTTGCAGTCACGTTTGCATTGCTGGTAGAAATCACCCAACCAAGAGCAGCTTTGGGAAGAAGGGGTTTATTTTGGCTTACCAGCTTGAGGGGAAGCTCCATGATGGCAGAAGAAAATGATGGCATGAGCAGAGAGGTGGACATCACCCCCGGCCCACATAAGGGGGAAAACAGGAACAGGAAAGTGTGCCAAACACTGGTATGGGGAAACTGGCTATAACACCCATAAGCTCACCACCAACAATTCACTGTCTCCAGGAGGCATTAATTCCCAAATCTCCATCAGCTGGGAACCTATCATTCCAAACACCGAAGTTTGTGGGGGGACACCTGAGTCAAACCACCACACATAGTATGTTTGACTTTAATAGTTCCTTCCAAATGCTTTTCCCCAGAATGCTTATACCAGATATTTACCTTTAAAAAATTATCATAAGAAGCAAAGCATGGAGGCATATGCCTGTAATCCCAACATTTGGGAGGCTAAGGTAGGGAGATCATGAGAAGGAAGCCAGTTCTTGGCTACATAGTTAGTTCAAGGTCATCAGTTTCAGCTTGGGCTGCATAGGGAGCTTTCTCTCAAAATAAAACAAAACAAAAAGTCAAAAAGAAATCTGGCCAGGTGTGGTAGTGCACACCTTTAATCCCAGCACTCAAGAAGCAGAGGTAGGAGGATTGCCGTGTGTTTGAGGCTACCCTGAGACTACACAGTGAATCCCAGGTTAGTTTGGGCTACAGCTAGTCCCTACTTCAAAAAATCAAAATAAAATCTGGGGCTGGAAAGATTGCTTAGTGGTTAAGGTGTCTGCCTGCAAAGCCAAAGGACCTAGAATTGATTCTCCAGGACCCACATAAGCCAGATGCACAAGGTGGCAGGTCTGTAGTGAGCATCTGGATGCCCTGGTGTGCCCAATCTCTCTCCTTCTCTCTCCCTCCCTCTCTCTCTCTCTCTCTTTCTGTGTGTGTGTGTGTGAGAGAGAGAGAGAGAGAAATAAGTTTTTTTTAAAAAAATCTGATCAGGAACATGGGAACACTGTTTTCTTCTTGTTTGTCAGGTAGGGCTTGGTGATAACTGCCTATAATCCCAGCGCTTTGAAGGCTAAGGCAAGAGAATTGCTACAAATACAATGCCAGCCTGGGCTACATAGTAAGTGCCAGGGCAGCCTGGGCTACATAGTGAGAACTTGGCACAAACAAACAAATCAAGCCAAGGCTGGGGAGACCTCTCAGTGGGGATAGGTGGTTACTTGCAAGCCTGCCAATCTGAGTTGGATCCCTCAGTAGCCACATCAAGCCAGGTGCAGGCATCTGTGATCACAACATGCCTGTGGCAATCGCAGATGGATCCAGAAGAATCCAGAAACTTTGTAGGCTAGCTAGAATGGCACAGAGGTAGCAGCAAAAGTAGCCATGGTGCCACCAGGTGTGATGGTGCACACCTTTAATTCCAGCACTTGGGAGGCAGAGGTAGGAGGATTGTTTTGAGTTCGAAACCACCCTGAGAGTACATAGTGAATTCAAGGTCAGCTTGGGCTAGAGTGAGACCCTACCTTGAAAATAAATAAACAAATAAAATAAATAAAAATATAAAAAAGCCATAGAGATTTTGACTCATAAAGAAGGTAGAAGAAGCTGGGCGTGGTGGCGCATGCCTTTAATCCCAGCACTCGGGAGGCAGAGGTAGGAGGATCACCGAGAGTTCGAGGCCACCCTGAGACTATATAGTGAATTCCAGGTCAGCCTGAGCCAGAGTGAGACCCTACCTTGAAAAACCAAAAAAAAAAAAAAAAAAAAAAAAGAAGGATGAAGAAGACAAACACGCTGAGGTTGCCCTCTGCCCTCCACACACATGCCATAGTATACAATTCAACACACACATACATACACATATGCCATAGCATACAATGCAACACACACATACATGCACACATGCCATAGCATACAATGCACACACACATACATACACACATGCCATAGCATACAGCATACACACACATGTGCCATATCATACAGTGCACACACACACACCATAGCCTACAATGTACACACACACACTATAGCATACAGTGTGCACGCACACACACACACACACACACACACACACAGAACACATCCATACATCCATAAACACACACATAAAAATTTAAAAATAAATAAGCCAGCCAATTATTTAGTCAGACACATGAAATCCTTACCTGTGCCAGACATGGATAAGGCACTTGAATGCCAAATGGAAAGGTCACAGACTATGGCTGGCCCCCTGGGTCCTGAGATATAGTCCTCAACTATGTTTGTGTGTGTGTGCACACCACAACACAAGTATGGAGGTCAGAAAACAACCTTGAGGTGTCAGTCCTGGCCTTCACATTATCTGAGACAGGCTCTCACATGTTGCAAGCTTTAGGGTTCTTCTGACTCCACCTTCCATTGCCGTAGGCACATTGGGATTTGTGTCTGGATTTTACATGGGTTCTGAATATCCAAACTCTAATTGTCAGGCTTGCACAAAAGTACTTTTTAAATTTTATTTTATAAGGTCTCACTCTAGCCCAGGCTGACCTGGAATTCACTATGTAGTCTCAGGGTGGCCTTGAACTCATGGCAATCCTCCCACCTCTGCCTCCCAGCTGCTGGGATTAAAGGCGTGCGTTGCCACACCTGGTTAAAAGCACTTTTTATTAACCGCTGAGCCATCTCCTCAGCCCCTTCCTCCTGAGGGCAGACAGCTGTGTTTCCCAAGCCCTTGGGTCAGCTGGAAGGCACAGACCAAGTTCAGTGAGCAGAAGGAAAGAAGCGTGGCTGATTGTCCTCTCTCTGTTTCAGCAACACTTCTGGCTGTGGTCACATCACTTCCATGGGCTCTGGGACCACCACTTGCTCCCTTGCCTCTCCAGTTGGGGGTGACTTTGGCTTCTCCACTCTTCTGGGACCTGTGCATACAGTTCCCACAGGGTGTCTCATTTAAATGCTTCAGGAGGTTCTCTTTTCCCTTTGCAGCCTTGCTGATCCTGGGTAGCAACTCCAGAGCTAGTGGGGAGATCTCCTGACCAAAAAGGACACATCTTATTCACCAAGGCTGTTGCATTGATGGTGGTAGAACAGATGCATTGTGATGGGAGGGGGTGTGGTGCTCCAGATTGCCAGGGGACTCCCAGAAGGACTGTTGGAATGCCCACTTTAGTATCCCACTGACCAAGGCTGCACCCATGAAGACATCCCTTCATCTGGTTCCAGGGACCAGTGCTCCACGGGCCAGTCATCAGCATTAGTTACCTGCCTTTGCTAATATAGCTTTGGAGCAGTCCCAGGAGTGGAGAGTGGCATATTAGGGCAGATGGTATTTCCTGGGCCTTATGCACAAAGTGCAATCATAACTGATTAGATCGTAACTGAGAAGATGGCATTTGCTATGTGCAGACACCGTGCTCAGCATATGACGTGTCTTAGCTCACTAAGCGTGTGGAGCTGCGATCCATGCTATGGATGTGGAAATGAGGCGCTCTCACCGGTAGAGCAGTTGCTACCCAATACATGTTTGCTGACGGCAGCGGCATCAACCGCCAGCATAGCAGAGGCCTCGATTGCGCGGACTTTGGAATTCACAAGACAATGTCTGAATCTGGAGTTGGTAAGCGTGCCTCTCCTCCATTTCCTCTGCTGTACAATGAAGATGATGATGTCCCTGGCCTGCTTCTGGGAATACTAGATAACAATCGAGCACCAATGAGGTTGTAGAGATTGCATGAATGTGTGTATACCCTACCCACAGCATGTAAGATTGTATTTTACTGCATGTATATTACCCTTCAATTTCTTCAGTCATGTGCTTATTTATGACAAGTGATAGTCTGAAAACAAGTTGTCATTTTCAGACTTAAAAAAAACAACAATTAGTTTATTTTATCGGATAAAATCAGACGTGTTATGAATCTGCCTGTGTTATTCTAGACATTGCCCTCAGGTTAGAACTTATCCCTTTGGCAATAACATTAAAATCTTGGTATTTCAAGTCTATATTTAGTACTGCACTATTTTTAATTTTGTATCTTGCAGTATTTTCAGTTGCAAAATAGTATGCAGAGTTGACATATATCCTTTATCTAGGTTCTGCAAACTCTAAATACTAACATTTTACTACATCTGTCTTGTCATTCTCTGTGAATTTATTTTTCTGAAATAATTGAGAGCAACTGGCAAATCTGATGCCTCTTTATTCCTAAATACTTCAGTGTACATTTCCTAGGAACAAGGACATTGTGATAAATTATAAAATAGAGAAAGTTATTTATAAAATGTAGCCAGACCTGGTTGTGCAGGCTTGTAATTACAGCTACCTACTTTGGAGGCTGAGGTAGTAGGATTGAAAATTCAAGACTTGTCTGAACAACATACTGAGTTCAAGGCCAGCCTAGGCAACACAGTCAACATAGTGAGACCATCTCAAAATAAAAAGTTTAAAAGGAGATGGGGAAGGGTATGCCGGGGATGTAGTCTAGTGGTAGAACACTTGTCTAACATGCACAAGGTCTAGGTTCAATCCCCATGAATACAAAAAATAAATTAAAAAATAAAATTTATGGCTGGAGAGATGGCTTAGCGGTTAAGGCACTTGCCTGCAAAGCCTAAGGAGCCAAGTTTGATTCTCCAGGTCTCATGTAAACCAGATGCACGTGGTGGCGCATGCATCTGGTGTTCGTTTGCAGTGGCTAGAGGCCTGGGTGCTCTCTTCTCTCTCTCTCCTTCTCAATAAATTAATAAATAAATCATTAAAAAATAATGATAAATAAAATTTAAGCATGGTGGTGCACACCTTTAATCCTAGCACTCAGGAGGCAGAGGTAGGAGGATTGTCATGAGTTCAAGGCCACCAAGTTTCAGGTCAGCTTGGGCTAGACTGAAATCCTACCTCAAAAAACTAAAGAATAAATAAATAAATAAAATTTAATAGGTTATAATAATCAAGAGGTTAAGATTTCTTATGCACACTTCTTTTGTATTTATGTATGTATGTATGTATGTATGTATGTATGTATGTATGTATGTATTTATGAGACAGAGGCAGAGAGAGAGAATTGGGCACACCAGGGCCTCCAGCTACTGCAAACAAACTCCAGATACATGTGCCACTTTGTGCATCTGGCTTACATGGGTCTTGGGGAATTGAATCAAGGTCCTTTGGCTTTGCAGGCAAGTGCCTTAACCACTAAGCCATCTCTCCAGTCTATATACACTTCTTGTGTAAAGTATGTTCATTGTTCTGCTCATGCCCTTCACAGTAAGATAAATACATGAATGTTCCTGTCCCAAGATTTCACTGAGTAGTCAGGCCTCTTTGTTTTGCTTTACCATCAAATACTGCCTTAGTCTTTGCCAGCTATGGCCTTGACTTTATTTATTTATTTATTTTTGAGGTAGGGTCTCACTCTAGCTCAGGCTGACCTAGAACTCACTGTATAATACAAGGCTGGACTCAAACTCACAGTGATCCTCCTACCTTTGCCTCCCAGGTGTGGGATTTAAGGTGTACGACACCATGCCCAGCAACCTTGACATTTTTTAAAAATATTTTTTATTTATTCACATCGATGAGTAAATGAAGTCATATAAATTCATATAAATGAGTGTGGGGGACATAGGTGGGTGGGTGGCTGGGCCAGGCCTCTTGCCACTACATACAAACACCAGATGCTTGCACCATATTTTGCATCCAGTTTATGTGGGTGGCTTGGGAATTAAACCTTGGACTAGCAAGCTTTGCAAGGAAGTGCCTTTAACCACCGAACCATTTACCCAGCCCAAACCTGACATTTTTTTTCTTCTTTTTTGGTTTTTCGAGGTAGGATCTTGCTGTAGTCCAAGCTGGCCTGGAATTTACTATGTTGTCTCAGGCTGGCCTTAAACACATGGTGATCCTCCTACCTCTGCCTCCCAAGTGCTGGTATTAGAGGCATGTGCCACCACACCCAGCTCTGACATTCTTTTAATATTTATTTATGTATGTATTTATTTGTTTAATGAGAGAATTGGTGTGTCAGGGGCTCCAGCCACTGCAATCAAACTCCAGATGTGTGTACCACCTTGTGCACATGCGTCACCTTGTGGGTCTGATTTACATGAGTTCTAGGGAGTAGAATCTGAGTCCTTATTGTAGGCAAGTGCCTTAAGTACTAAGCCATCTCTCTAGTCCTTTACTTATTTGCAAGCATAGAAAGACAGAAGAGAGACAGAGAGAGAAAATGGGCACACCAGGGCCTCTAGCCATTGCAAACAAACTCCAGACACAAGCACCACTTTGTGCATCTGACTTTATGTGGGTACTAGGGACCCAAACTGAGGTTATTAGGCTTTGCAGACAAGTGCCATAACTGCTGAACCATCTCTCCAGCCCAAACCTGACATTCTTAAGGAGCAAATGCCATTCATTTCTGAATGGACATCTTCAATTTGGACTTATCTGGTTTCCCCCCATGATTCAATTCAGACAGAAATATCAGAGAAATGGAGTGCCATTCTAAGAGCAGCAAGTCAGGAAGTCCTGTCTATGTGATGATTTTAAATTGGGTCCTGGGGTTAAGATGGCGTCTGCCGGATTTCCCATATGCAGTTGCTGTTTTTCCCTTTGTGATTTCCCTTTGTGTGTCTTACTGGAAGATACTTTGAGCTTGTGTAAATAACTTGTTTCTCACCTTTCTTTCACCCACCAGTTTTAGCACTAGTGATTCTTGCCCAGTTACTGTGACAGCTGCCAAATGGTGTTTTTTTTTTTTTTAAGATTCCATCATTCCCTTTATATTTCTCTGTCTATATGCTACTTTGTTTATTTATATTGAGATGGACTGATAGAGTCTTATTCTATTCTGAATTTTAATTCCTTGCTATTGTTATCTTATTTGATCAAATTGCTCCAGAGTTGACCAATGGGAGCCCCTTTGAGCTGGTATCTGTGTCCTCCAGAGACACCCTCATCATTTTTTGTGTATACTTTACTTCCTGGCAAAGGAGACGTCCCTCTGTATTTCTCTTACCCCAATCCAGGGTCAGCTATTTCTCCAAACAGCCCTGGTTCCTTTCTGTGCAGAATTCATACCTTGATTTTACAAAGGGAGGAAACAGGAAGGATAGGAGCATGCAACAGATATGTAAGCATCAGAGCACTTTGTAAGGCCAGAGCATCACACCACGCTGGGAGTGTTGGCCTGTCCAGACAGAGGCCCTTGGTGTCAGCTACATCCTCCTTCCTCTGAGCGTCTGTGAGTGATGGGTGGTGAAGAGGATTGGATTAGGAGTCCAAGGCCAACCAATCCCCCTCTTCCATATGTACCTCCACTAACTATATGACCTAAACAAGTGACTCAGTCCTCTGAGCCTGCCTAGATGTAGAAATGTGCCTGCCTCCCCCAAAGGGCTGCTAATAATACAAAATTATGACTGTCTGAATCAGTGGTCAACGCTATATAATGCCTGCTCTGTGGAAGCAGTGGCTGAGACCTTGACTGAAGAAAATAAAACAAAACAATGTAACCTGAGTGTGGTGGTGCACACCTTTGATTCCAGCACCGAGGAGATGTAAGAAAGAGGATCAGAAGTCCAAGAACATCCTCAGCTATACTGAGAGTTCAAGGTTAGTATGGGATCCATGAGACCCTGTAGGGAGAGGAAGGAGACTGAGAAGAGTTGCTGACATCCAGAATTCCCCATTCACTTTGTTAAAGCCTAAGTGTGTTGGGCATCCCTAGGAACCCTCTCCTATTTGTTTGCAACTGGCTACAGTCTTCAGCCCTACCAATCACTTTCCACAGAATTTAGTGATGATTAAGTCCACCATCATGTAATGAAGATCTAGAATGATCACTGAGGGCTGGAGAGATAGATTAGCAGTTAAGGCACTTGCCTGCAAAGCCTAAGGACCCATGTTTGACTCTCCAGACCCCAGGTAAGCCAGACTCAAAAGATGAGGCAAGCTCAAGGTCACACATACCCAGTAGGTGGCGCAAGCATCTGGAGTTCTATTGCAGTGGCAGTGGCTGAGGCCCTAGTGTGCCAATTCTCTTCTCTCTCTCTCTCTAAAATAAAAAATAAAAATAAAAAAGGGAATGATTGCTGGGTAGGAGAAGATGGCTTAAAGGTTTGCCTGCAAAGCCAAAGGACCTTGGTTCGATTTTCCAGGACCCACGTAATCCAGATACACAAGGAGGTACATGCATCAGGAGTTTGCTTTCAGTGGCTGGAGGCTCTGGCATGCTCTCCCTCTCTCTCTCTCTCTCTCTCTCTCTCTCTCTCAAATAAATAAGTAAAATATAGTTTAAAAAAAAAGAATGATTGCTGAGGGGATGGAGGAGAAGAGGTGATGGGAAGAGGGTTAATCAAAATTAAAGTTATGAATAAGCCATATGGAAACTTACTTCTTTGATAACTAAATTATATTCATATTTTAAAAAGAAAGAGTTTGGGCAGAAGTACCCCATGGAGGTAGATAATACTGTGTCCAGAAGCCATAGGTTGTTACAAGAAAATTTCAGTGCCAGGGGTGGTATACCTTCTAGTGAATTTTGTCAGGTAGGCTTCTGATGACAGCAAAACATTATAAGCTATGGCCAAGGGCCTTGGTTGCCCACCAGAGCTAGATGGTAAAGCCTTATTGCTTCAGACAGCACATGCCTGGGCTGCAGGTCACAGATAAATCAAGCCGGAACTGAGCTGGAAGCCTCTTCCCTGTTGACTAGCTGTCAGGAATGCTGGCAAGAGCTATGAAGCCTGTATAGAGAGAAAAATTGTCAATGGTGTTAGCCAGCAGTGGATCCCGCAAGCTTAACATCTGGCCAGCCAAGCCAACTGGTACCAACTGGTGCAATTATGGCATGTCTGTTATGGGGGAAACTAACTGCACTATGATTGGATTTGAGGCCTGTTCTACAGTGGGGAATTCCAGCCTGGTTCTGAAGACCTAGTCGAAATCCTATAGCTGGGATGGTCATAAGCCCTAGAAGGGAAACTACTACTTTTGTGTAGTTAAATGGATATATTATAGTTAAATGGACATATTGTGCCATATAATAATGCTACCAACTCTCACTTTTGGTTAAAGAATCTTTACTTTTCAGATGGTGGTAACCACTGGAGAGACTCAAAACTCACCAAATTGCTGAGAAGAAATGACAGTTGTGTGCTCAGTACTAAGTGAGATATCTCTACCACATCCTCCAAGGCTCAGGGACCATTGTGGAAGAAGTGGTGGAAAGAAGGTAGAGCCAAAAGAAGGGGAGGAGTCCTTTCTAATACTGCCTTCCAGACACAAAGTGGCTGGTACTACCTACACGACACCTGCACAATTGGAGGGAGAAAAGATTGGGGACATCAAAATAGAAGAGACACTAGTTAGGGGAAAAAAAGAAAAAGAAGAGAGTCAGTGGAGGAAGGGATTTGTGACGGTAAAAAGGGATGGGATAGAAGGGGATTATGATCATGGTATATTGTCTATATGTATGGAAGTTGTCAAGAAAAAAAAAAAGTTAAAGAAAAAGAATGGTCTCTGTTCCATCCTGACCCACAAGACAGAAGAGCTGTGTGTGGAATCCCCATTCCTAGCAGAGACCAGCACAGACCAGGGGCTTCAAGAGTCAGCACTGCATGAACAGAAAGAGATGGAAACCCAGAAATACCTGGGTCATTGCTGTTGTTAAAAACAAAATGCAGGGTTGGAGAGATGGCTTAGTAGTTAAGGTGTTTGCCTGTGAGGCCCAAAAACCCTGGTTTGATTCCCCAGTACCCACGTAAGCCAGATGCACAAGGTGGCACATGCGTTTGGAGTTTGTTTGCAGTGGCTAGAAGCTCTGACATGTCTATTCTTTCTCTATTTCTCAAATAAATAAATATTTTTAAAAAATATAAAGATGGGCGTGTTGGCACACTCCTTTAGTTCCAGCATTCAGGAGGCAGAAGTAGGAGGATTGCTGTCAGTTCGAGGTCAGCCTGGGACTACAGAGTGAGTTCCAGGTTAGCCTGGGTTACAGTGAAACCCTGCTTCATAAAATCAATAAGAAAAAAAAAATACAGCGAGTGTGTAGCACACAGGAGGTAAAGGCCGGAGGATCAGAAGTTATACGTCACCGTCCTTAGCTATATAGCCTGGGCTAGAGACCCTGTCCTAAATGCATGCATGCATGCATGCATACATACATACACACATACATACATACATACACCAAAAGAAGCAGGGCGTGATGTCACAAGCCTGTAATAAGTGCACTTGGGATGCAGAATCAGGAGGATCACAAATCTGAGGTCAGTTGAAGCTATATAGCAAGATCAATGAGTTCTAAAAAAACTGAAAGCTAGGAATATAGCTAAGTGGTACCGTGCTTATTTAGCATGTACAAAGCCCTGGGTTTGATCCTTAGCACAGGAAGAAAGAAAGAAAGAAAGAAAGAAAGAAAGAAAGAAAGAAAGAAAGAAAGAAAGAAGGAAGGAAGGAAGGAAGGAAGGAAGGAAGGAAGGAAGGAAGGAAGGAAGGAAGGAAGGAAGGAAGGAAGGAAAGAAAGAAAGAAAGAAAGAAAGAAGTAAAACGGAAGCTGCCTGGATGGCCAGCCTTTCCCTGGGTGATAGTGGAGGCCCTTCACTGGAGGCTGGTTCTGAGACTGCAATGAGCTCAGGCCTGTGTGCAGCACCCACTGACTGCAGGTGCTGGGTCAGTGCTGGTGGACTGATGAGACCCCAGGAAACTACCACTGCTTGCCTGAGAGCTAAGGGGGTGCTGCTGGTCCCTCTGCTCTTGCCAGTCTGCTACTAGCTATGAAGCCAAGGAGGGACCAAGTATTGCATTGGCCAGTGTGTCTCTCTGCTTCTCCCTCAAGGAGGACCTTGTGGCTGGTGAAAGAGCAAAGAGATCCAGCATGGTGGTGCATGCCTGTAATCACAGTACTAGGTAGGCTGTGGTAGGAGGATGTACAGCTGGAAGCCAGCCTGAACTACATGTGGAAACTCTGTCTCAAAAAAGAAACACACAGGGGCTGGAGAGATGGCTTAGTGGTTAAGCGCTTGCCTGTGAAGCCTAAGGACCCTGGTTCGAGGCTCGATTCCCCAGGACCCACATAAGCCAAATGCACAAGGGGGCACACGCATCTGGAGTTCCTTTGTAGTGTCTGGAGGCCCTGGCACGCCCTCTCTCTCTCTCTGCCTGCCTCTCTGTCTGTCACTCTCAAATAAATAAAAATATTTTTTTAAAAAAAGAAAGAAACACACAGCTGGGAGTGGTGGTGCATACCTTTAATCCCAGCACTCGGGAGGCAGAGGTAAGAGGACTGCCATGAGTTCGAGGCTACCCTGAGACTCCATAGTGAATTCCAGGTCAGCCTGGGCTAGAGTGAGACCCTACCTCGAAAAGCCAAAACATAAACGGAGAAACACACACACACAAATGCAGAGAAAGACTGGGAGCTGGGCTGGAAGGTGCCGCTGGCCTCAATCACTAGCTTGCCGGCCAGATAAATGGTCTAGAGTCAGGTGTGGTGGCTCACACCTGCGATCCCAGCACTTGGGAGGCTGAGGCAGGAGGATTGCTGTCAGTATGTGGGCATTCTGGGTTAGTGAATTTCAGTTTCAATGAACTGAACAAAAACAAAAGCAGGATGACAATTGTTCTAAATGTTGTGGGCCCCAAGTCTCTTCTGGAAAGTGGGGATATTTTTATACGCGTTCCATTTGCCCCACAAATGGCTCCTGCAGGTCAAATAGAAAACGGTTAGAATTAGGAATTCTTGGATAAGAAAAGGTGATAAGGAAACTTCAATGGCAATGTAAAGCTTTTATTGTTACTTTCATGCAGTAGGCCCTAGGTCCCCAACTCCAGCCCGCACCCTTCCTCTCACACTCTCTCATGCACTAAATCAGTGAGCCTGTTCCACTTGTGCAGCCTGGCTCGAAGGCCTGGTTCAAGATGGTTCTTCGACTCTATGGGTTTCTAGTACTGTGGAAACAGGGTACTATGTAAGCACCAGCTGCAGGAGGCGAGGGGGGAAAGGGAGGAGGGAGCCATCTCCACCCCTCCTGAACAGTGAGTCACTCTGTCAACATGCCCTTCCCACATCACAGCTGGTTCTACCAGATCCCCCCGGAGCTGGGGCCTGTCCTTGCCCTTGCCAAACCTTGCCTGCTCCCCATCCCTGACCCAGTCAGAAGCAGGACTCTGCCAGGCCAGGACTACAGGACTTCCAAACCCCTTCATAGTCAAAAGTCTCCCTGACTCTCATAGTCTGTAAACAAAAACAGTTATCAGACAACTAATGTAAAAGCAGAAAACCATCCCTCTATGCTCTCCAACACAGTCTACAACCAGGAAATCATTATTCATAGCTTGGTGTGGGACATTCAGGACCTTGTCTATGCATATTCGGTTTTTAAGTTAAATTTTAATTTTATAAGTAATAGAAAGGGGCTGGGACGTAGCTCAGTGGTAGAACAATTGCCTAACTTGTGCAGGGCTCTGGGTTTGAGCCTAAGCAACACACACACATACTACTAATAATAATGTGTGGTGGCTCATACCTTTAATCCCAGCACTCGGGAGGCAGAGGTAGGAGGATCACCTTGAGTTTGAGGCCACCCTGAGACTACATAGTGAGCTCCAGGTCAGCCTAGGCTAGAATGAGACCCTACTTCGAAAAATTAAAATAATAATAATAATAATAACAATAATAATAGTCCAGAAATTTATCTTCTTTGAGGAAAAAAATTGTGAAATAGAATGAAATCTACCCTGACCTCTATCAGCAATCTGAGTCTACTGTTGCCACAGCCCATTGGTTATGATGCCTGTTAGAGTTCTCCACCTTTCTCTTTTCATTTGTACATATGTCTGTTTTCCTGTGGCTTATAAAAATACTGATAACTCAAACCCATCTTAGGGTCTTGAAAATCCCTGTGCCTAGTGAGCAACACAGATTCCTCGCTCTAAGCACAACATGGTATTCGATTAGATGACTGTATCACAATATCCTTACCTTTCCTGTTGTAGATATTTAGGTTGTGTCCAATTTTTTTCTTTTGTCCTTTATCAAAATTATATCTTTTCAACTTTCTGGATAAAATTCATGCATGCTCATGGTCAAATGATATTACAAGGCTTATAGGCAATGTCAGTGATGTCCTCACCTCCATCTGTGCACTCGGCTTCTCTAAGCACGTGCCACTCCTTCCATGGTGCCCTCTGGCAGCTACCATCATGTCTCTGAAGAAGACCCTCATCTGCGCTGCCTTGATCAAGAGACCCCCAACATGACTGACTGCTCATGCCGCACTTCACATTCACCATCTCCACCCACATTCCTCTCTCCATTCTTCCCATACAGTTACCTGACAATTTTCTAGCTAAACCAGATTCTGTCTTTGCTTTATTATGATCAGAGACATATTTTTTTTCCTGTCAAGCAGTGGTTCTCACGATATGCAACATCACCCAGGGAGCTTTGCTTACAAAGCCTAGCCTATACCTCAGATCCTCAAAGCCAGGCTATCTGGAGGTGGGACCAGGCATCAACACTTTTTTAAAAAAATTTTTTTTGTTTATTTTTATTTTTTATTTATTTGAGAGCGACAGACAGAGAAAAAGTGGCATAGAGAGAGAGAGAATGGGCACGCCAGGGCTTCCAGCCACTGCAAACGAACTCCAGACGCATGTGCCCCCTTGTGCATTTAGCTAACGTGGGTCCTGGGGAATCGAGCCTCGATCCGGGGTCCACAGGCTTCACAGGCAAGTGCTTAACCGCTAGGCCATCTCTCCAGCCCCATCAACACTTTTTGATGCTTTCAAAGTGATTCCAATATTTAGCAAGGAGTAAGAACCACAGTTCTTTGTTTAAAAAAAAATATTTATTTATTTGCAAACAGAGAGTCAGTGAGAAGAGAGATAGATACAGAGAGAATTGGCATGCCAAGACCTCTAGCCACTGCAAATGAACTCCAGATGCATGCACCATTTTGAGCATCTGGCTTTATGTGGGTACTGGGGAATCCAACCTAGTTTGTTAGGCTTTATAGGCAAGTGCCTTAACCACTGGTCCATCTCTCCAGCTTCCCCTGTTCTTTTTTAACAATCTTTTTTATTTATCTATTTGTAAGCAAAGAGAGAGAGAAAGAAAGAAAGGAGGGAAAAAAGGAAGAAAGAAAGGGAGAGAGTATGGTTGTGCAAGAGCCTCTTATCCCTTCAAATGAACTCCAGATTCATGTACCACTTTGCGCATTACATGAACACTGGGAAATCAGACCTAGGTGAGAAGGCTTTGCAAGCAAGTGTCTTTGACATCCAAGTCATCTCCCTAGCCCAAGAGCCACTGTTCTTAAGCTAAGTATGATGACTACATTATTTTCCTTGGTTGGTATTTCCTTCAAGAAATTGTGACTTTCTCTCTCTCTCTCTCTCTCTCTCATTCTCTCTGAATATGCTTAGTTTTCTGTGTCTATCACTAATTCTCCTTGAGCTCTCCAACAGAATGTAAAACTTGTTTGAAGGCTTTTGCCTACACTGTCAACCATAACAGCAAACTGGCTAGCAAGAACCTTCTAGAGGCCCCAGTACCCTATTCTACCCCTCTGCCTGCGTGTTCTTCAGTGCTGTATTCCCTCCTTCCTGGATCCTTTCTGTCTTGAAGCACTCACTCCTTTTGCTTTGTAGGGCACATCCTCTAGTAGCTTTCTGAGAAAAGGCACATGGCTATATATTTTTGGAGACGTTATGCACCTAAAATGTGGAGTTTTTTTGTTTGTTGTTTTGTCTTCAAATTTGATGGATTGAGATTTTTGCTTGGTTTAGAATTCTAGACTTGGAAATTATTTCCAAATAATTACTTCCAAACTATTTTTGCAAAGTATTATATAGCTGATTACTTTAAATATCTTCCCCAGGGTTATTTTCCTCCAAGCACTATGTGCACCCTGGGACAGGCTGCAAGAAACAACGGTCAACTCACTTGCAAGTGGTGGGCGGGACTCTCAGTGGTCAACTCACTTGCAAGTGGTTTGGCGGGACCCTAACTCACTGGTTGGGATACCTCTGAGGCATCTTCTTTCTGCATGATCTCTCAGAATCCCTCAGCAAGATCAAGCTCAGTTCCTCACAGTGGTAAATGACTTAATAATAAGCCTTTTTATTGACTTAATTCCTTTTCCTGTCTCACTTCTTTAGTTCTCAACCAGTATTTTCTGGGATTATCTGGCAACAATTACCTGTGGTAGAATCATTGTCTTGGAGTCTGCCTTGGGGAACCCAAATGGAGCGACTCCTCAATACCATTTTATGTGGAGTCTATGGATAAAATACCTAGTCATCTAAGGATACGCCTTAGGGTGAAATCTAACACCGATTGATTCTTTGTATTCTGTGGTTCTGAGAATACAAAGCTCTGCCACTGTTTGTTTGTTTGTTTTGTTGTTGTTGTTTGTTTTGTTTTTGGTTGTTATTTTTTGTTTGTATATTTTGTTTTTTTGAGGTAGGGTCTCACTCTAGCCCAGGCTGACCTGGACTTCACTATGTAGTCTCAGGGTGGCTTTGAACTCATGGTGATCCTCCTACCTCTGCCTCCCAAGTGCTGGAATTAAAGGTGTGCGCCACCACGCCTGTCACTGGCATTTTTAAAAAGGCATATCCTTGCTGCTATATGGGAGACTTAGCTGGCATTCATCATCTACGGGCTAGTTTCCCAGTTTTTCTTCTGTTGTGAGTCTGTAGTCTCCTGATACTACTAGGCTTGTGCTTGAGTGACAGAATCCTTGGAGCCACATAGCTGGAAGAGATGAGGTTCCAATGGACTTTGTCACAGTACCTGTTGCAGTATCATGTTTCTTCTCTTCAGCCATGCCTTGTGTCTTTACATTAGCAGCCTCCCTTGTGCCATACTTCCCTTTCTCTTTTTCTTTCTTTCTACCTTTCTTTCCTTTCTTCCCTTCCTTCTCCTTCCCTCCCTCTTCCTCCTCTCTCTCTCTCTCTCTTTCTCTCTTTCTTCTATTTTTGGTTTTACAAGGTAGAGTCTCACTCTAGCCCAGACTGACCTGAAATTCACTACGTAGTCTCAGGGTGGACTTAAACTCACAGCAATCATCCTACCTCTGCCTCCCGAGTACTGTGATTAATTGTGTGTGCCACCATGCCCAGTCTCTCTCTCTCTTTTTTAATTTTTTTGTTTGTTTGTTTTCTGAGATAGGGTCTCACACTAGCTCAGGCTGACCTGGAATTCACTATGTAGTCTCAGGGTGGCCTCGACCTCATGGCGATCCTCCTACCTCTGCCTCCCAAGTACTGGGATCAAAGGTGTGTGTGCACCACCACTAACGGCTTTGTTTGTTTGTTTTTTTTAAGAATCAAACCTTTGCCAGGGTTCACAGGAGTAGTTGCCTGGCCATACCAGATTTGAAAGGGGCCCCAGTGGTTATTCCAAGCATAATTGTCATGTAAAAATCACCCATAAGTAATGGAAACAACAGCTCTCCTTTTTCACTATCTGTCATGCAGCTTCTGCAGGCAAAGTACCAGGGAAGGCCTCCAGCCAGTGACTGAAGCTGGGCGAGCAGGGAGCTGGCCAGGCCCCGTCTCCCTCTGTAGTGTCGGGCTTCGCCCTGAGGTTTTCCCCAAGTGGCCGACTTCGAGCTTCTTCGCAGCTGGGTGGTCTCGGGAAGCAGCACTGCTGACGAGGAGGTTTAAGGGCCTGGCACAAGAAGAGCTCCAGCCTTGGGCATCATGCAGCATCTCTACCACTGGGATCTGTCTTCATCAATAAGTCATTTGCATTGAGTCTGCCTCAATTCAAGGAATGGGGACAGAGACTCCACCTCTCAATGGGAGGAGGTCACAGCCACATTATGGAATAGCATGTCAACTAGGAAACACCGTAGTGGCCATTTTGGAAAAGACAATCTCACTGTCTCTATGCAAGTTCCTTTGCCATACTTCTGTTTGCAACCCCACTCCAACTCCAGTACATCATTCTGGCTCAATTTCTAGCATTTGGGAGTTGTGGTCTGTAAATGTTCCTGCTTCATGAGCCAGACTCTTATGCCCAGATGTAGGCTGGACAGACACAGGGAAACCCACATCGTAGGGATGGTACTTATTGCGTAATGGGACCACCTTGTGCATCTACCATTATCATCTCTCAGCAGATGCCAGTGTGGCGGGGGTGGGGTATCAGAATAAGTCAATTTTCCACCCCAGGGAAATCATGCACAGACTACAGGCTAGTAGAGAGCCAGCTGCCTGTGGGCATCTCTGAAACATCTTCAGCCTTGCTAACTCGGCTGCTTTCTGCCTTCTGAAAATTTGCCAGCATCCCTCATTAGAAATTGTCCCCTCTTGGGTGTTTTTTTTTTTTTTAATCTTGCCGGGCATAGTGCTGCATACCTTTAATCACAGCACTTGGGAGGCAGAGGTAGGAGGATTGTGTAGAGTTTGAGACCACCTTGAGACTACATAGTATATTCAAGGTCAGCCTGGTCCAGAGTGAGACTCCTCCTTGAAAAACCAAATAAATAAATAAGTAAGGGTATTTTGTGGGTTGATAGCTTTGAGATTGTTTACTCTTATTTTGCTTGGCTTTTGAGATGAGATGGAGGATTTCCTCAATGTATTTGTGTGTGTGTGTGTTTGTGTGTGTGTGTGTTGCTAGTCTTTTACGTGGGTGTGGCTGGGGAATTGAACCTGGGCTGGCAGGTTTGCAAGCAACCAAGCAAGCAAGACTGGTGAGCTGTCTTCCCAGCCTTCTCAATCTATCATTCTACATGAAAGTGCCAGGTTTTCCATTTTTCTCCTGGTAGCATTGCTGAGCTGAGGTCTCCTTATGCACATCAGCAGCTGTTCATGCCCCTTTGTGTAATTTTGTTCTTATGAAAATAAATCACACTAAATATATGGCTTGGCAATTTGCTTTTTGCACTTAATATATTCTAGACATCCTTAATGTCAATGTATATAAATCCTCCTCATTCCTGATTATATCTATGTAATGTTCCGGGATTAAGGCAGGAATTTGAACCCAGAAGAGAGAAAAGAACAATATATGTGTGTGTGTGTGTGTGTGTGTGTGTGTGTGTGTGTGTATGTATATATGATGTATACATCACTTTATATCCTCTTCTCTTAAAAACAGGAATTCTATTCTAGAAGACATGGAAAACAAAACCAGGGCTGGAGAGATGGTTTAGTGGTTAAAGCACTTGCCTGCAAAGCCTAAGAACCCAGGTTCGATTCTCCAGTACCCATGTAAGCCAGATGCACAAGATAGTGCATGCATCTGGAGTTCGTTTACAGTGGCTAGAGGCCCTGCTATGCCCATTCTCTCTCTCTCACACACACACACACACACTCTCTCTCTCAAATAAATAAAATAAAAATAAGATTTTAAAAAACCCTGGGGCTGGAGAAATGGCTTAGCAGTTAAAGCATTTGCCTGCAAAGCCAAAGGACCCCAGTTCGATTCCCCAGGACCCACATAAGCCAGATGCACAACTGGGCACATACATCTGGAGCTCATTTGCAGTGGCTAGATGCCCTGGCACTCCCATTCTCTCTCCCCCTCTCTTAAATAAATAAGTAAATAAAATATATTTAAAAAAAATACCTGTCCATTACTTCTTATTCCCTTCCCCAAAAATAGGGTCTGAAAAATGGTAGGGTTGGGGGATATGGAGTACACATCTTTTCAGCATATACTTGGATATCTTCACATAAGCGTAATCACCTCAGGTTTTGCTTTCTTTGTTTTTTGTTGTTGTTTTGTTTGTTTGTTTGGTTGGTTGGTTCTTCCAGGTAGGGTCTCACTCTGGTCCAGGCTGACCTGGAATTAACTATGTAGTCTCAGGGTGGCCTCGAACTCGTGGTGATCCTCCTACCTCTGCCTTCCTAGTGCTGGGATTAAAGGCATGCACCGGTTTTGCTTTCTATGTCTTGGCACTTTTTCTATGAACAAGGATATCTTAGCATTGGCACAATTAACATTTTGGAAATTTGATTTTGATGTTTGTGCAGTAGGGACATTCAAACCATAGCACATGCATTTGGTCTCCATCCTTGTTTCCTAACAGAGATCATCTAAAATCCTTGGAATCTAGAGATTTCTTAGTGGTTAAGGCACATGCCTGCAAAGCCAAAGGATCCAGGTTCAAACCCCCAGTATGCACATAAAGCCAGATGCACAAGGTGGCGCATGTGTCTGGAGTTCATTTCTAGTGGCTACAGACTCTGGAGTGCCTATTTTCTCTCTCTTTCTCTCTACCTGCCTCTCTCCTAGATAAATAAATTACTTAAAAGAATCCTTTTGCAGGGGGAGGGGGGCAGGGATGGTGGTGCATGCCTTTAATTCCAGCATGCAGGAGGTAGAGGTAGGAGGATCACCATTATCTCAAGGTCACCCTGAGACTACATATTGAATTCCAGGTCAGCCTGGGCTACAGTGAAACCCTACCTTAAAATTTTTTTAAAAAGGGCCAGGTGTGGTGGCACATGCCTTAAATCCCAGCACTCAGGAGGCAAAGGGAGAAGGATTGCTGTGAGGTTGAGGCCACCCTAAGACTACAGAGCGAATTCTAGGTCAGCGAAACTAGAGTGAGACTCTACCTAGAAAAAACAAAAAACAAACAAAAAAATTTTTTAAAGGACTGAAGAGATGGCTTAGGAGTTAATGCACTTGCCTGTGAAGCCTAAGAACTCATGTTCAAATCTCTAGGTCCCACGTAATCAAGCGTGAAATGTCACACATGTGCACAAGGGGGAGCACATGTCTGGAGTTTGTTTGCAACAGCTGAAGGCCAGGCCCATTCTTTCTCTGTCTCTTTCTCTCTCTCTCTCTCAAAAACAAAAGTAAGCTGGGCGTGGTGGCACATGCCTTTAATCCCAGCACTCGGGAGGCAGAGGTAGGAGGATCACCATGAGTTCAAGGCCACCCTGAGATGACAGAGTTAATTCCAGGTCAGCCTGGACCAGAGTGAGACCCTACCTTGAAAAACGAAAAAAAAAAAAAAAAAAAGTAAAAAATAAATTAAAAAAGAATCTTTGGAATCTCTAGAGTGATAATGGGGAAAGGAGAGGGGCTGAAGGCTGAGGCAATGAACTAATGGTCAGTGATTTTCTCAGTCATGGCAACCTTCTGAAATTTCCACACAAAATAAGCTAAAGGACTGAGTTCCCAAAGCTTTGGGGGCAGTTGAATACATGGAGGTTTTAAGAGAGAAGCACTCAATGGATCATGGAGCTTGCTCCCCGCCTCCTCATCTGACCCCTGCATCTGGCTGTTCCCAGTGCCTTTCATTATATCTTCCCTAGTAAATACGAAAACGAAAGTAGATTATCAGTCTGATTCCTAGATCCACCCTGGCAAAAGTATTGACCCCCAACGAGGGGCTGAGGGGACTTCTACTTCAATGCCACTTGGTCAGAAGCTTAGGTCACAATATGCACTGGGGACTGGCATCTGCAGTTGGGGACCAGGCTCTCAACCTGTCTGCGAGGATACTGTCTCCAGGTAGACAGTGTCAGAATTGAACTAAACTAGAGGATTCCCAGCTAGTGGCTTAGCCAATCTCCTGGAGATGTGCTTTGTGTGGGAGGAAGGGGAAATGCCACAGACCTGGTGTCCAAAGTGTTGGATGGGAGTTGAGAATAGGAAAAGATGCATTGTTTCTTTCCCATTTCTCCTACATGTGTGTATAAGAATTTTAAGTAAAACTCTTTTTCATATGTAACATTGCAAAACTCTCCTTGCTTTAAGAGCCCAGAGTCCTTTGAAATACCTTTCTTTGTGTGTGCTTTGGAGTGGGGGTGGGCCCCCTTGCAGCTCAAGTTCAGATCTGCATTCTCTGTAAGGGTATTGCTTTGCAGGATCATTAGAAATACAGCAAATGACGTTTATTCCCTGTTAAAATATAACTCTAAGAACATTAAAACCCAACTCTTATTTAAATGAGCATGAGCATGCACTCAAGATACATTTAATGTGTTAATGGGGGAACATTAGATGGTGTGAAGGAAAGGCAAAAGCAGGTTGCTAGGTTAGTGGCCAAAGGACAATCAAACTACCTTTTGGGGTTCTTTTCTTTTCTTTCCTCTCCCCACCCCCCCCCGAGGTAGCCCTTTTGCTGTAGCCCAGGCTGACTTGGAATTGAACTCACAGTGATCCTCCTACCTCTGCCTCCCAAATGCTGGGGAGTGCACCCCATGCCCAGCTCTTTTTCTTTTCTTAACACAGGATCTCACAATGTAACCCAGGCTGGCCTCAAGCTCTCAATCCCACTGTCCTACTGCCTCAGCCTCTCCAGAGCTGGGATTTTAGGCATATGCCACCACACTCAACTGGGGCTATCTTTTCTCTTTGGTTTTTGTTTTCTAAGGTAGGGACTCACTCTAGCTCAGGCTGATCTGGAATTCACTCTGTAGTCTCAGGGTGGCCTTAAACTCACGGCGATCCTCCTACCTCCAGAGTTCTGGGATTAAATGTGTGTGCCACCATGGCCAGCGTGGAGTTATCTTTTCTACAGACAAAATTAATTTGCCTCACTATTGAATAAAATTCTTTTTACAAATTAGCACAGGGTTGGAGAGATGGCTTTGTGGTTAAGTGCTTACCTGTGAAGCCTAAGGACCCCTATTCGAGGCCCTACCCATGTAAGCCAGATGCACAAGGTGGCACATGTATCTGGAGTTCATTAGCAGGGGCTGGAGGCCCTGGTGTGCACATTCTCTCTCTCTCACTCTTTCTCTCTCTGTCACTCTCAAATAAATAAATAAACTAATTAAAAAAACACTCAAGCTGCCGGGCATGGTGGCACACGCCTTTAATCCCAGTACTCAGAAGGCAGAGGTAGGAGGATCTCCGTGAGTTCAAGGCCACCCTGAGAATGCAGAGTGAATTCCAGGTCAGCCTGACCTAGAGTGAGACCCTACCTTGAAAAACAAAAAAACAAAAAAACAAAAAAAAAAAAAAAAAAAAAAAAAAAAAAACAAGCTCGCATACAATTTATGGAATTTGGGCTCCAGGCTAGGGAAGTGCTCGTTGGTAGAGTACTTCTCTATCGTGCTCGAAGCCCTGAGTTTGAGCCCCAGTACTGCATAAACTAGGCATGTTTTTATACACCTACAATCTCAGTACTCAGAAGGCAAAGGCTGGAGGATCAGAAGTTCATGGGCATCCTGGGCTACAAAGAGAGTTTGAAACCAGCCTGAGATACATGAGACCCTGTCTAATAAAAGAGGGGACTTAGATTCTAGGCCTCAGTGGATAGGCAAGTTCAAGTGAAGCCAAGGTACAACCCCAGAAGGGAAACAACCCTGATACCTGGTAGACAATGCTATAGCATGCACTAAAGAGACATGCTGCGCCAGGCATAGTGGCACATGCCTTTAATCTCAACATCAAGGAGGCTGAAGTAAGAGGACCACCATGAATTCAAGGCCAGCCTGGGGCTACAGAGTGAGTTCCAGGTTAGCTTGGGCTACAGTGAAACTCTGCTTTAAAAACAACAACAAAAAGATACATATTTCTCTTTTTGCTTTTCCAAATTTAAGACTTTAAAAAGCACATTCTTCATTCTTTTTCCTTTCTTTTTTAAATTTATTTACAAGAAGAGAGGGTGGGAGAGAGAATGGGTGAACTTTGGGGATCTGGCTCAGGGAATTGAACCTTGATCGTTAGAGTCTTCAGGCAAGTGCCTTAACTGCTGAGCTACTTCTCCAGCCCCATTCCTCATTCTTTAATAAGAATCCCAATTCAGTATTTCTCCACAAGACAGGGAACAAACTTTCCATGGCTCTTTGTCCTCCCATCTTCTTTCTCTCTGCCTGCACTCTATGCAGGTGAGACCAGTCCCCAGGGCCCTACAGTAAGGTCAGTTCGTTACCACACCTGGCAGGCTTCCTCTTCCATATGGTCTCTCTTTTCTTTCCTACTTGCATTTTTGAAAATGCAGCTGCTTTATTGAGTGACATATGATTCCTATAGCATATTTAAGGAATGTCATTCAGTGGGTTTTAGTGTGTTCACACAGTTGTGTGGCAGGTTTAGAACATTCTCATCACCTTTAAAAGAAAACCAACAGTCAGTCACTCCTCATTTTCCTCCCTTTCCCTAGCAACCAGTAATCCACATTCTGTCTCTATGAAATTGCCTGTTCTGGAGATTTCTATAAATAGACTCAGACAATATGTGGGGTTTTTTTGTCTGGTTTCTGTCACTTAGCTTATTGTTTCCACAGTTCATTCATGTTGTAGCATGTATCAGTCATTCATTCATTTTTATCATCAAAAATGATTTCATGGGAGGGAGTTGTCCAGCATTGAATTTATCCATTATTCAGTTGGGGAATATGTGAATTATTTCCACCTTTGAGCCATTATGATTTTTTTTTGTTTTGTTTTGTTTTTCAAGGTAGGGTTTCACTCTAGTCCAGGCTGACCTGGAATTCACTATGTAGTCTCAGGCTGGCCTCGAACTCATGGTGATCCTCCTACCTCTGCCTCCTGAGTGCTGGGATTAAAGGCGTGTGCCACCACACCCAGCTACAATATTTTGTTGTTGTTGTTGTTGTTTGGAAATTGAGGTCAGACTGACACCAGTTTACACAGTAGGGAGGCTGCCCTTGAACTTCTAACCTTCCCACCACTCCTTCCCAGGGGCTGGGATTATAAGTATGCACCATGATGACCAGCTGGGTATTTGATTTCACTTGGGAATATACCTAGGCATAGTTCTATGTCATATAGTAACTCTGTGTTTAACCTTTTAACAATATCCAAGCTGTGTTCCAGAGGAACTTGGCACCATGTTACATTTCCACCAGCGAGGTATAAGGATTCTAACTTCTCTATATGTTCGCCAACATTATCTCTTTAACTATAGCTGTCCTCATACAGATGAAGTGATCTGTCACTGAGATATTATGGCCTTGCTTCTTGACAAGTTCTGCACATGAACGTCTTGCCGTGATCTCTGGGCCATACAGGGGTCGGGTTCTTGTGGGCGATGGAGGAGGTTCATGCTCAGGATTGCTGTCCAGGGCAGGGGAGAGAAGAACGCAGCCTGGCCCTAGGCAGAGCCCTTTTAAAGAGGTCTCAGACTTCTGTAAGGTATCATTTGAGGAGCAGCCCAGAACAAAATGATCTCCATACTAGAAAAGATTCTAAAATGTTCCCAGAAGTCAGTAAATAAGTTGCCACCTTTTTAAAATGTGAACCCTTCTGGGAGAGGTAGACATCTTGTAAGAAGTTAATACTTTATTGTTAATTAGCTTATCAGATGCTGACCTACACCCTTCAAGGACAGGGCTTGGAGGAAGTAGCAGTTTTGACTAACTGGGAAGGGCAGGGAGGGTTGTGGAAGAGCTTGGGTTGAAAGGGGGCAGCTCTGTTCAAGGGGGCACATTTCAGGACGCAGGAATGGAGCCAGAATTGGGGTGATGGAAACCAGGGAAGGTCTTCATTGTTTGCCTGTGGACAGACCATGGAAGTTAATCTGTTCATTATATTGCTAAGAGCTTGCATTTGTTTGCTTGTGTATTTCCACAGGTACATCGGTGCACCACCGCCTGCCTTTTACTGCACAGGCTGCATCCAGTTGACTAGCCATGAAAACTGATACCCAGCTCTGAGCATTTCTTATACCCTGCAGACCATTTTCTTCATTTACCCACTTTACTGTTGGTCCCCCTGTCCCCACACTTCAAAGCCTTTTAAAGCTATGTATCTGTTCTGTTTCTATTGCTCTGAAGCTCCCTATCTTGCACAGTATAAGAATCAGAGTCCTGGGCTGGAGAGATGGCTTAGCAGTTAAGGCAATTGCCTGCAAAGCCTAAGGAGCCAGGTTCAATTCCCTAGTATCCACCTAAGCCAGATACACAAGGTGGTACATGCATCTAGAGTTTGTTTTCAGTGGCTTAGAAGCCCTAGTGAATCCATTCTCCCACACTCTTTCTTTCTCTCTCTCCCTCAAATAAAAATAAAATACTGTTGTTGTTTTTTTTTAAAATCAGTCTTTACAAGGGCCCATAAATTGTTACCTCCGATATTCCCTGTCATCTGGCTGCTGTCACCTGCCTGCTGATCCAGACATGAGACTCCTGTTGTTCCTCCCACACGCCAGCATGTTTCTGCTCAAGGCCACTGCAGATAGAGTCATGTTCTGCCTACAATACTCTTACGCCAAAATCTGCATGGTGGATACTCTCACCTCCTTCACATCTCCTCGGAAGGAAGAGAGAACAGTCCTTCCTCCACTTGAAAGAGTCCTGCCTTCCTGCCTGAAAACATGGAAACAAATATAGAGAGAAAACTGGAATGAATTCTATGGTGTTAGGTTGAAGTTGGAGCTATAGAGTGAACTTATGGTTTTTAATATATAGAGACATAAATGTAGAATTAAATGTGTGTGTTTTCTAACAGTGTACCTGGAAGGGTCTCCTGGCAATCATATGTAGTAACAATGAGCACACCTCATGGCCAGATCTTGATGTCTAAATAATATTATCTACAACAAGGAATCATGACCCCTAGAAACAGTTGTTGACTCCAAAGCTGGGATGGGAAAAATACAACATGAGCCTGGAGTATCTTTCATACTAAAGTATAGATGGGCATGGTGATGCACAACTGTAATTCCAGCATTTGGGAAGCTAACGCAGCAAGATCATCAGTTCAAACCCAGCCTGGGCTACCTAGTAAGACCTTGTCTCAGAAAAACAAAAACAAAAACAAAAACAAAAACAAAAAAAAACAAACATACACAGAAGGTGATGGGATACATCAAAAGGGCACAAGAGCCATGTTGAAGGGACAAAATAAGGTACAATTTGCACATTAAAATAACTGCTGATACTGTTTATTGGAGACAGGATCTTGCTGTGTAGCCCAGGTTGGCCTTCAACTCCCCATCCTGCTGTTTCATCCTTCCAAGTCTAGGATGACAGGTGTGTGCCATCATGTTTGGCCTCATAGCAATATTTGGTTGTAACTTGTTGAATAAAATAAGAAACCATGAGTCTATAATAATATAAGTAAAAACAATGTTTGATGAGGAATAGGAAAATTATACCATTTTCAAAATGCCCCCATAGGAATTCATGTAAAAGGTTTAAAAAAAAGAGTAACATTCCAGTGGAGAAATCTGGCAGAGTACACCTGATAACCATCTGATTAAAACCATCTCTAATATCAGGACAAAGAAAATTGTATGACACCTGGTACAATGAGAAGAACGCAGCTTTATTTCTGTGCTGTTTCTGCTCAGGACACATAATCTGAATTGAACCACAAAGAAGTAAGGAATGTTCTGCGAAGTAATTGGTCTTCAATCTTCAAAAGATGCTGAGGAACTGTCGTAAATAAAAAGAGCTAAAAGAAACATGGTGACTGGCGCTCCATGTGATCCTGGAGCGGCTCCCTCCTCTCTACAGTATGTGACTAGGGCAAACGACAACATTCAAATTAGATCACACATTATGGTGTGGAGGTGGTGGCGGAATGGTGCAATGCTTGCGCTTGCTGGAGAATTAGGGTGGGTCCCGGGGTGACTCACTGATGGTTCCAGCCATGACACCAGTGGCTAGTGTGGTTTCAACAGTGCCACCTTCAGCCCACCGTCCTTCTCCCCTGTCACCTGTGTCTCCTCCATTTGCTCAATGGAAGGATTTGGTCATCACCTTAGGTTTTCTTCTGGACTTGTATTGTATTTTCTGTGGTTGACAGATCATCCCAGGAAATTTACAGGCAGCACAGGGACAGGTCCCTAGGTCCTTGTGGCCCATTGCTAGTAGCTGGGCTTTCCTGTCATCCTCCAGTCAGTGGTGAAGGCCTGAAATCATGCAGATGGTGTGCTTCCTAAAACAAAATTGTGGCTTCTCTTCTTTGCTTCTTTTCTTTCTTTCTCTCTCTTTCTCTCCCTCCCCACCCTTCTCTATTTCTCTCCTACATCCAGAATGAAAGGAAATGGTAAATGTTTTCTTAGCTGTTAGTGAGTGATGTGGTAATTTTTTGGCTAAGTTCATGTACCTGCTGAGTTCTAACCTGACCACCTGAGTTAAGACCTCCTGAGTTGGCATGTGGTTAAGTCTGAAAGTCTAGAGGTTGCCAGAAGGGCTTATTCAGAATTGATATGGAGTTAAACTGGGACAAAGGTTATGGGTGGTCCCAATATAATGGGAAATGTAGCTTTAGCACAAGGGTGGAATTGAGCCATCACGTGCAGAGAAAGTCAACTGGAAATGGTGATGGAGGGGGCAAAGAAGTAGGTGGTGATCCTTGACAATTTTGTGGAACTAAGACATCCCAGGGAAGAGCCACTGGCAAGAAGAAGTTCAAAGGGACTGAGGGTTTGACCCTTATAGAGTTCTATTTATGCCTCTCCAAATGCCCACCCTAACCAACTACAGTGGGATCATCCCTAGGAAAGACTAAAGTACTCCCTGTACTTGAAAATCCAGGCTTGAGGATACATCTGCTCTCGGTCTTCATCTTGACCCTGCTCAACATGCAAATTCTTTGAGATAGCATTAACCAGTTGTGAGTCCCTTATCTAAAATGTTTAAGGCAAGGAATATTTTATATTTTTTGTATTTTGTAATATTTGCATATGCATAGCTTCAGAGATATCTTCAGAGATGAAACCCAAGTCTAAACATAAGACTCATGTATGTCTCACAAGTACCTTACGCATATAGCCTAGAGGCAATTCTGTACAATATGTCTGCTGAGTGAGCTCTTTGGTTGTGATCCCAAATAGAAAGTCGATATGGGAATTCCACTGGTGATATCATGTTGATGTTCAAAAGGTTTTGGATTTTGGAGAATTTAGAAGTGCAGAGTTTTTGATTTAGGGATGTTCTTAAATTTACATTTTAGTCTGAGTGAATTCATCCATATTTCTGAGACTATTTGGAGAGTTCAAGTTCAGGGGCCCTCTTTCCCAGCCAGATGGGCTGAATGAATGAATGGGATCCCCACTGGTATACCAACAGAACTTTTCTTTTTCTATGCCTCTCTTGCCTGGGCCAGGCTGTAACATACCCCCTCCACCCCTCTCCAGGGCACTGTCTGGATGGAGGACACAGTGGGTCATGGTCCAAGGATGATGGAAACAAAGATCTAAGTTATATGTGTGCAAGGGACCAAGGTAAAAGGTGGATAGGTGGATCATACTTAACACATTTTATCCAGCTTTCTGGAGCCCAAAGACATCTCTAGGTAAAAGTACCTGTGCACTGTTTGCATCAAAGAAAGAATTCAAGATTTCATTTTCAACCCTCTTCCCATGATCCCTCAAGTTATTAGAGAGAAGGGCTATATTGGTCAACAGCATGCATAGCTTGTAGTTTTTTTTCCAGATTATAAATGTAAAACTGTATTTTTCCAAGACTTAAAAGCATTTAATGTAGTTCCTTTTAGTTCACTCCCTATGCATTTGTTCTGTGAGTATAATTTTACCTATCAAATATATGCATACACGTGAAGCCAAGCCAAGCAAACCAGAAGAGCACAGGTTAAAACATATATTTTAATTGTGTAGAGGAAGGCCACACTAAATTTTGGGAATGTGGAAGGTAATAAGGAACAACTTTTGCTTCTTATTATAATGACTTCTGAATTCTCTGAAAAATGTCTATTACTACTAAGGAAAAGTTAATTTCAAGTTAATAAAGTGATGGCTTTTATTTATTATAAACAGAAAAATATTCATGTCATTTGTTGAAGATGGAAAAGTAGTCTTTATTCAAAGGGAATCATGGCAATAGAGTATAGCCAGGATGAGAGAGAGCGGGAGAGAGCCCAGGCTCCAGTCTCACTCCAACAAAGAAAAATGGGGGTTTGTAACCAGACAGCTAGGGATAGAGTCCGTGAAAGGAAAATGACTGAGAGAAAATATTGAGAACAAGGGGTTTTGGCAAACAGACTTATGGGATTATTACTGAAGACAGGTGAGGATGATGCGATGTCAAGGGCAGAAAAATACCAAGGTGGAGGATTTATGCTAACATGACTTGGCAGTATTTTTACTCAAACTGGATTCAATAAGGACACAGAGGAAAGTTTATGATCAGGCTATTTAGAAGACTCAAGAGTCTGACTAAAGTTTTGGTCAAAGAAGAAAGTGTCTTCTCATCAATGATGTGTGCATTTCTTATTGCTGTTGAAATAAATGACTTCAACACAGCTTGATGTGAAATGGTCTCATTAATAATCAAGGTATTGACAGGGTTGCATTTTAATTTTATTGCTATTACAAGGGAGAATGTTTCCTTCGTTTTTCCATCAGCCTGAGCATGTGGCCCTCTTTCACCTTCAAGGTCACATCATTCTGATCCCTGTTTCCATCAACAGGCCCACTTCTCTGACCACCCTGCCGCCCTCTTTTTTTTCTGAGGCACTTTGTGACTGCACTGAGCCCACTGGGATGATCCAGGACATCTCCATAACAAAGTTCTTAGTTTAGCCACATCTGAAGAGTCTTTATTTCCATGCAAGGTAACATAATCACAGGTTCTGGAAAATAGGAAATAACTTTTGAGTAAAGTGGGGAGGGGGTCATTCTTTTTTTACTATGATTACTTTTGCAATCTTTTGATACCAGTTTAAAAAAAAAAAAAAACTTATTTCATTCTCAACGCTGAAAATTTCCTATAATCATCACTTCTAATGATGCCTAATATTTCACTATAGGGATGTACAATAATCTTACTGGGCTCTAGTTTGTCATATCTAAGTTGTTCTATCCCTCTCCTCCCTGCCACTAAATGGCAATTGCCATGATGAACACCTTTGAACCCTTTGGGGGAAGGGCTTTCTAAATCAGAAAGGGGCTAAGGAAATGACTTTACCAGTTCAAATGTTGTCTGCCTCAAGTTATCGTTGACATTTGAGTTCCAACTTTCTTACCTGCAGAAAATGAGATCCTCCCAGCTGCTCAACCCATAGATTGATTTTTATTTTAATTAATTTATTTTTAAGGCTAAAACATGAAGTATTAGGTTTCATAATGGTACTCTCATTATCCATTGTTCTCATTCGGTCCCCTCCCCCACTGCCCTTTCCTTGTCCATCCCTTCCCCCACTCCAGCTGGTTCCCTTTCTTCCCCCAGTTAGTCCCCTTTTTCTGTTTTACTATTAAATGTATTACTTTAGTCTCTCTGCTTCCCCACGCCCTTAAAACCTCTTCCTCTCTTTTCATAAGACCCTTTCTAATTTTGTGATCTACAATCACATATAGAAACACATACATACCAGGCTATAGAGACGGTTCTTCCTTACAAAGCCCAGTGGCCTTGTTTAATTCCCTTCCACCCACATAAAGCAAGACATTTGCAAAATCAAGAGATTCTGGCACAACCCCCCACCACACACACACACACACACACACAGGTGCAAATTAGGGCTGGAGAGATATTGCTCAGTGGTTAAAGGTGCTTGCTTGCAAAGTCTGATGGCCTGGGATTCGATTCCTTACATAAAGGCCGTGTAGAAGAAAGCGGCACAAGTGTCTGAAGTTTTGTTTGCAGTGGTAAGAGGCCCGGGTGCGCCCATTCTCTGTCTCTCCTTGTAAATAAAAAAAAAATATATTTTTTGTTTATTTATTTGAAAGAGAGAGAATGGGAGCACCAGGGCATCCTGACACTACAAACAAACCCCAGACACATGTGCCACTTTGTGCATCTGGCTCATGTGGGTACTGGGGAATCAATTCTAGGTCCTTAGGCTTTGCTGGGCCATCAAGCTTCAGAAACAAGCATCTTTAACCACTGAGCCTTTTTTCCAGCCCAATCCATACTTTTTTTTTTTTTTTTTTTTTTTTTTACAGAGTGAGAGCATGCACAAGAGACAGAGAGAAAGAATTGGGGTGCCAGGGCCTCAGCTACTTAAATTGAACTCGAGACACTTGCATCACCTTTGTGCATCTAGTTTATGTGGGATCTGGACAGACATTGAACACGGGTTTCAGGCTTCCTAGGCAAGCACCGTAACCACTAAGTCATCTCTCCAACCCAATCCATAGGTTTTTTAAAACAGTTCCATTGAGACATAATTCATATATACAATCCACTCATTTAAAGTATAAATTTAATGTTTTTTTTTTTTTGCTTTGTGTGTTTATTTTGTAAGATTCAGTGAGAGAACACATAAATTGTCATCACAACTTATAATTCTTTGTTCATAATTTTTACAGGCTAGGGGTTTTTGTTTTGTTTTAGAACAGGGATCTAACTATATTACCTAGGCTGATTTTGAACTCCAGGGCTCAAGTGATTCTTCTACCTCAGCCACAAGAGTACTGGGAATGACAGTGCATGCCAGCATGGCCAGCTCTTAGGATAGGTTTTTTAGCAGCAGCAATTCAGAGTAAAAGCCTGAAAACCTCTCAAATGTTCTGGCAATAGATCTGATCCAGCGAAAAGGTGTATGCAGGGCTCTGGATTAGATTCCCAGCACCAGGAGTAGGAAGGCACCATAAGTTCTTCAAAATGTATTTATTTTTGCTTGGGGGTGTTTCCAGTGTTGGGTAAAATTGTAGTGCATAGGAAGAATTGTTAAGAAATCTTTGCACAGTATGGTTCAAAGTGCCCTCCTGCATTCCCTGGATTACCCTTACTTCCAAATGGTACACACATGGTAACTAGAGGAAGCCAATACTGGTTCATGGGCCCTCCATACCCTGCCACCCATCCCTGTCCCATCACTTGCCCAAGCCCTTCATATACCCAAGCTAAATTCCTTCAGCTCCAGTTGCAGGGTTATCATCTCATGTCAACCCTCGCCATGCAGGCTGCAGGAGCTGGTGATAGTGGGGGTCTCAGCCAATTCTAGGAGGTACTCACCCCACCTCCCAACAAGCCATAGAAATAACCTTCCATTTGGCCATGGGAGGGCTGACTGCACGTTTCAGGGCTCAGCCAATATAAAGCATCAGCCAGGGCTGGAGAGATGGCTTAGCGGTTAAACGCTTGCCTGTGAAGCCTAAGGACCCCGGTTCGAGGCTCGGTTCCCCAGGTCCCACGTTAGCCAGATGCACAAGGGGGCGCACACGTCTGGAGTTCGTTTGCAGAGGCTGGAAGCCCTGGCGTGCCCATTCTCTCTCTCTCCCTCAATCTGTCCTTCTCTCTGTGTCTGTCACTCTCAAATTAATAAATAAATAAAAATTAAAAAAAAAAAATAAAGCATCAGCCAAATCTGCAGGGTATTACACCAGAGGTGTGTGGGCGAGTCCTCAGGCATCCGCAGGTGTGGAATCAGGTTAGGAGAGATGGGTGTGGGCTAGGTGGTGAAGGATGAGAGGCAGAAGCAGGGAGGGTAGGTGGAGCCAGAGTGGGCAAGGGTGGAGGTGAGGAATGGGGCCCTGCCTGTGCTAGGACACAGACCAGTGGTTTGGAATCCTTTTTGGGTCATAGTCTTCTTTGAGAATTTGATGTATGCTAAAGAAGGAATGTACATCATGCATGCACATGCGCAGGTGTATACACACACACATACACAGATCAGGGGAAGCCCATAAAAAGGTCTTATCTGGACTAGTTTATTAGAACTTTTTGAGAGGAAAAAAAATCTCAAAAGCAGCATTAAGATAGTGAGTATGTGGGCTGGGTGTAGTGGCTCAAGCCTTTAATCCCAACACTTGGGAGGCAGAGGTAGGAGGACTGCCACAAGTTCGAGGCCCTCCTGACTACATAGTGAATTCTAGGTTAGCCTGAGTTAGAGTGAAACCCTACCTCAAAAAAAGACAGAAAGAAAAAAATAAAAGATATTGAGTATGTGGGCTGGAGAGATGGCCCAGCAGTTAAAGGTACTTGCTTGCAAAGCCTGATAGCACAGATTCAATTCCCAGTATTCACATAAAGCCAGATGCACAAAGTGGCATATATGTATATAAAGTTTGTTCACAAGGGGATCAGGTGCACCCATTCTCCCTGTCTCTCATAAAGAAAAAAATTTTTTTTAAAGAGAGATCTCCAGAATGTGTCATTTTTTTCTTTTTTTTTTTTTTTTTAAGGTAGAGTCTCACTCTAGCTCAGGCTGACCTGGAACTCACTCTGTAGCTCCAGGCTGGCCTTGAACTCACAGCAACCCTCCTACCTCAGTCTCCTGAGTGCTAGAACTGAAGGTGAGTGCCTCAGGCCAAGAATGCATCTTTTCAAGTCAAAGAGATTGAGGGAGACTGGTGGTTTGGGGAATGAATGCCAAAGTCCACTTAGTCTATAAGTGCTTCCTTTCTTTCAAACATTTCTTTTGAAAAAGATCAGATTTGACGGAATTTGAAAATTCATGTGCTCTTGGAGAATTTTACTTCACTTTCTTGCTTGTTTGTTTGTTTCACTTTGTTTTGTATTGAAGTCTGTAGTCCAGACTGACCATGAACTCTTTACGACTTTGCATGTCATCCTTGCGCGGGGGCCATGCTAATCTCTGTATTGTTCCAATTTTAGTATAGGTGCTGCGGAAGCGAGCACCTGACCATGAACTCTTGATCCTCTCATCTTAGCTTTTCAAATGCTGGCATTACAGTACTGTATTACCACACACACTTTCAGGTGCTCTCCTCTCTTCACTTACTGACAACCAGTGGTTCCTTTCTCACCTTGTATGCTCATGCTCTTGGGGACCCGTTTTTTCAGCAAAAACCAAGCGAGGATAAATTGCAGAGATTATGCTAAACACTTGACATGAAACTCTTAAAATCCCAGAGATTCCCCTACATAAGCACAACATAGTTATCACACTCTCAAAATCTAATATTGATGTAATAGTACTATGTAATGTTCCACCATACAATAGGGTCCTTTTTCCTTTTTATTTTTTCAATCTTTTTAAAAAAATTTATTTATTTATTTATTTATTTGACAGAGAAAGAGAGAGAGAGGAAGAGAGTGAGAGAGCGAGGGAGAGAATGGGTGCCCCAGGGCCTCCAGCCACTGCAAATGAACTCCAGACATGTGTGCCCCCTTGTGCATCTAGCTAATGTGGGTACTGGGGAATCAAACCTGGGTCCTTTGGCTTTGCAGGCAAATGCCTTAACCACTAAGCCATCCCTCCAGCCCCCCTTTTTTTTTCGAGGTAGGGTCTCACTCTATCCCAGGCTGACCTGGCAATCACTCTGTAGTCCCAGGCTGGCCTTGAAATCACAGTAATCCTCCTACATCTGCCTCTCAAATTCTGGGATTAAAAGCATACACCACACACCTAGCCAATGGGGTCCTTGTGTTAGCTATATTCTCTACCTTCCTGTGTCATACACATTCTTCTTTCCTAATACATACATATATATGAGAAAGAGAGCGTAGAGCATACAGGCATACAAGGGCAAGCAAGCACATACTAAGCCATCTCTCCAGTGCATGCATGCATATATATATATATATATCACACATACATACATACATACATACATACATAATATTTGAGAAAGAAAGAAAGAGGTGAAGAGAGAAAACAGGCACACCAGGACCTAAAGCCACTGCAAACAACAAACTTCGGACATATGCAACACCTTGTGCATCTGGCTTATGTGGGTACTGAGGAATTGAACCTGGGTCCTTAGACTTTGCAGGCAAGCATCTTAACCACTAAGCCATCTCTCTGACCCCTTTGTGTTGATTTTTTTTTTTTTCCGGCCTTTTTGTGGTTTTTCAAGATAGGGTCTCACTGTAGCCCAAGCTAACCTGGAATTCACTATGTAGTCTCAGGGTAGCCTTGAACTCAAGATGATCCTCCTACCTTAGACTCCCCAGTGCTGAGATTAAAGGCATGTGCCACCATATCCAGCTCCTTTTATTTTGTTTTAATACAGGGTTCTGCTATGTATCTCAGACTGGCTTGGGATGCACTTTGGAGCCTAAACTGCCCTTGAACTTATGGTGTTCCTTCTTCCTCAGGCTCTGAAGTACTGGGATTTATAAGTATGCACCACCATTCCTGGCTTAGGGTTTGGGAAGGCGTTATTTTATAATTTTAAATATTATTTATTTGCGAGGAGAAAGAGAGACATGCCAGGGCCTCCTGACACTGCAAAAGAATTCCAGATACATGCGTCACTCTGTATCTGGCTTTATGTGAGTACTGGGGAATCGAACCAGGGCCTTTAGGCTTTACAAGCAAGTGCCTAAACCAATGAGTTATCTCTTTCCAGTCCCCATGTGTGTGCTTTTAATGTTACTTCTTTGCTGATTATGAGTGATGAGGGCAGTGGAAATGTCAAATCTATGTCTTTCTAGCCATCCTGAGCAACACAGTGTGGGATTTTGTAATGTGGTATTTTGTTGGTTTGTTTGAGGACCAGATTGGCCTCAATTCACCCTATAGCCCAAGCTGATATTTAATTCCTAGTTTTCCTCCTGTTTTAGCTTCCCAAGTTCTGGGGTTATCGACATGTACCACCACATATGGCCTTATTTTTTTTTTTTTTGAGACAGTCTTAACTCTGTAGCCCAGGCTAGCCTCAAACTCTGTTTTTAAACATGTTTTATTTTGTTTTTTGAGTGAGACATAATCTAGCCACTGCAAACAAACTCCAGATGCATGCACCACCTTGTGCATCTGGCTTATGTGGGTACTGAGGAATCTAACCTGGGTCCTTAGGTTTTGCAGCCAAGTGCCTTAACTGCTAAGCCATCTCTTCAGCCCCTTTCTCTCTTTACAGGGGAGGAAATGGACCATGAATCAGGAAATAAATCATTTCAAGCTGCATTTTCACAGGACGTGGACAGGGTTTTAAGACAGAAGTATCAACTCCATATAAAGGGAACTTTAAGGTAAGAATGAAAAAGGGAATTGAGTCAGCCACTGGAGGGAAGAAGAAACTCAAAAATGGGTGCATGATGATGTTAGAGAGGGAAACCCTATCTGATAACAGCAGGAATACTTAGCATTTGTCTACACAGCCCTATGAAGTAGGTGCTGTTACTAGATTTATGCTATATAATGTGAAGTACAGACAGGTTGAGTCATTGGCCTAAATGCAGCAAGTTTATAAAGTGCGGAACAGGGATTCAAACCTGGGTAGTTAGATATATGAAGGAGGAAACAAGGTCTCATCTAGAAAACAATGTGAGAAGGGAGTAGTCAAAGCAGTGTGGGCAGGGAAAGGAGGTTTTGTTGACAAGTAACTTGGGTAAAAATGCAAGACAGATGAGGGGCACAGAAGATCAAGGGGAGAAAAGCATTCAGGTTAGAAGGTAATAGCATTAGTTCAGAGCCAGTTTGGATGTCCACCTTGCCCTCAGCCACCCCCATCCCCAACCCCTTGCCTGTCCCTCCAGGCTAGACTCTTCACTCTCCTGCCTCTCCCTCCTACCACGCAAAGCCCAGGTATTTTTAGTCTCAAAGTATCTCCCACAATATATTTATGACTTACAAAGGGGGACATACTAATTTATAATGGAACAACCTGTAGATTCCAGTTTAACCTAGTGACCCAAGAGTTGGTTGGACTCGAAGCATCAGGAAAGGAATTTACAGGGGAACGTGAAATAGAAGACGGGTTCTGGATGCAGCGGGAACTGGGCATCTTTGGGGCTGTGGACGACGAGGGCGGGGTCCCGAGGGGCGGGAGAAGGGGGAAGGGAAGGGGGCTAGCCTGAGGCCGAGGATGTTCTGAAGCTTAAGCGCTAGTCACTGGGGAGGGACTTGGTGGCAGCAAAGTAGGACTGCGTCAGTATGGAAGGTCCTGGTGGGTGAACACAGAGTGACCCACCGGGTTCCGGGGCGGTCCTGAACGCGAGCCGGTCCCAGGCCACAGGCCTGCGAGGGGAGGAAGCCCGGCGGGTCAGCTCCGCGCCGGGGTCGCACGGCGGGGGGCGCCCGCGGGTCCCCCCGCGCTGCAGGGGGCGCTGTGGGCCCGGGCGGCCCCGGGCTGGGCGGCGGCCGCTCCTAGTGAGCGCGGCCCCTTTTCCGGGTTTCCTCCGCCTCCTCCTCCTCCTCCTCGTTCTTCGCCGCCGCCGCCGCCGCTGCCCCTTTCCCGGCCGGTGGCTGCCGCTGCCGGTGCCACCGCCTCCTCCCGGGGGCCGCGAGCCGAGCGGAGGCCTCCGCGCAGCGCGAGCCCCGCCGCTCCTCCGGCCGCTCCAGGGCCGGGCCGGCTCGGCCGGCGCTCCCCCCTTTCCTCCGCGCGCCCCCTGCCCGCCCGCCCGTCCGCCCGTCCGTCCGTCCGCCCGCCCGCCCCCGCGGGCCCGGCCTGGCGCGGCCGCCCGCCGCCACCGCGCTCCTCCTGCTGCTGCTCGGGCGCCCCGCGGCCCGCCGCCTCCTGCGCCCGCCGCCCCGCGTCCCCCACCGCGCCGCCGCCGCCGCCCTCGGCGCCCCGCGGCGCCCCCTGGTCCCGCCCGCCATGCCCGGCCCGGCCGCGGGCAGTCGGGCCCGGGTCTACGCTGAGGTGAACAGTCTGAGGAGCCGCGACTACTGGGACTACGAAGCCCACGTCCCGAGCTGGGGGTAAAGCCGTCGCCCGCCGGCCCCGCGCCCCTCCTCGCCGGCCGCCCCCGCCGCGCAAACCGCGCTCGGTCGACCGCTCGGCGGGGCCGCCGCTTCGGGTCCCGGGAGTCGGGGGTGGGGGGGGGGCGAGGTCCCCTTTCCGCACGTGTCCGCGTCCTCCTCTGCCCTACCTCCCCATCGGGCCCGGGCTCTGCGCCCCCCGGGAAGAGAAGTGTAAGGGGGGTCGGGGGGGAGGCCCCGAGCCTGCGGGGAGGGAGGGAGCCAGCCTTCCTCCTCGCACTCTTGGCTTTCTGTCGGGGTGGGGAGTCCACAGCTGTCCTCTGGAGCTATTAAAATTCTCAGCCTTTTTAGTTTTCTCAAATGAGGCCGGGTGGGAGGAACAATTTTTTTTTTTTTTTTTTTTTTTTTTGGAGACGTCCAGATTCCCCAAGCCGGCAGTGGCTCCCATCCGCGTGTGAGACGGGAGAGGCAGGTGCGGGCCGACAGACACCCCCTGGGCCTCCCGGGGGGATGCTTGCCCCAGAGGGCCGCCTACCTACCTACCTGCGGGGGCCCCTCGGGTTAGGAGGGATCAGTTAGGTTAGGACCTTTGCGGAGTGAAGAGAGCCAAGCTTAGGCTGGCCGTGGCTTCCATGTAGAGAATGAGTGGTGGCGTGATGTGTAGATACGTCCAAATTCTTGATTCATGGAAGGGGTGTGCAGTGGGCTTAGGCTTTGATTAATCCCAAATCCTGGCATTTATGTGTGTGTCTTGCCTTTCACAGTAATCAAGATGATTACCAACTGGTTCGGAAACTTGGTCGGGGAAAGTATAGTGAAGTATTTGAGGCCATTAACATCACCAACAATGAGAGAGTGGTTGTGAAAATTCTCAAGGTGAGTGTCCCATGAGTGGCATGCCACGTTTTCCCCACAGGTCAAAAGGACAAGGAAAGAACGGAGCAAGCTCTCATTTTAGTATTTTTACTCCTCCCAGCCCATTTTCCTGAAGTGGACTTTTGAGGAAATGTGCAGACTGGTATTAAATCTGAACTTTTTTTTTTTTTTTTTTTCAGTTCAGGGGATTGAATCTAGGGCATCATACATGCTAGGCAAAGGCTCGGCCACTAGGCTACATCCCAGCGCCTTAAACTAGAGTTTAATAGGTCAGGAACATCCTTATTTTAAAGTGTAAATTATGGCCGGACTTGGTGGCGCACGCCTTTAACCCCAGCACTCAGGAAGCAGAGGTAGGAGGATCGCCAAGAGTTCGAGGCTACCCTGATACTACATAGTGAGTTTCGGGTCAGCTTGGGCTAGAGTGAGATCCTACCTCAAAAAATGAAAACAAACAAAAGTGTAAATTATGGACTCCCAAAACAAAATTTCCAAGAAAGAAAAGCTTTTTAATAGAGACACTATTTGTATGGAGCTCCTTGAGCATTGTGAGTTTCTGCTTGGAATTACTCTAGAAAGTTGTCAACAAAAAAAAAAAACAAACTCACAACGGTGTCACTTCATAGATAAGTTGCTTCATGTCTAAATGCAGAGAAATAATCATGTCTCCTTTGGCAATAAAATTTCAGGTGGAATGGATAGTGTGGAAGTCTTTATCTGTTATCAGCTAGTAAAAGTGAAATTTGGAGCAACAGAAGAGTACATTTCAAGTCACTAAAGTAATAATTGGAACAAAACTGCCTTAGTATCTGGTCCAGAGTCTTGGTTTGATAATGATATGCCTGTTATCACTCAGATGATGACGTGATTTTAATGAGCATGAAGAAGTTTCCCTTTAGGGGATTGAAGGTGTAATAACGTCTTACAGGGGGTATCGTGGAAAGTCATCCTTAGACTCTGAGAGGAGTCCTTATTGTCAAATGATTTAGTGTGTGTACATGTCTTGGTGAAAGATAAAGAGTGCTGAAGAAGCAGTGCTTTCACATATACATGATTTTCACTGTGGCTCTATTAAGGTTCTTTGGAATAAAAATAGAGTTAAAAAGCTGCCCTTGAGTGTTAGGACATTTGTGTAGGTACCCCTCATTGAATATGTGGGGTCACACTTCATATTGTATAAATCATCTTTCAGAAGAATGACGAATGTTGGTAACTCAGTGCCAATCTAGTCTAGTGATAAAAGAGCAGATTTATAGTTGAGAGTGGTGGGTAAAGCTGTCTCTCCTGCCCAAAACACGGGAGAAGTGAGGAGTGATATTGAAGACATGGAGCTTGGCTCTCCTCTTCATTAAAAATAGGTTGTACCTTTAAGGTCTTGAGTTGTATTTTTTTGTTTGTTTGTCTTTTGGTTTTGTTTTTCAAGGTAGAGTCTCATTGTAGTCCAGGCTGACCTGGAATTCACTATGTAGTCTCAGGTGGCCTTGAACTCACGGCACTCCTACCTCTGCCTCCGGGTGTTGGGATTAAAGGCGTGCGCCACCACGCCTGGCTTTTTTATTTTTTGAGGTAGGGTCTACTCTAGCTCAGGCTAACCTGGAACTCAGACTGTAGTTTCAGGGTGGCCTCAAACTCACAGTGATCCTCCTACCTCTGCCTCCTGAGTGCTAGGCTTAAAGGCATTCAGCCCCATATCTGGTTTGAGTTGAGTGTGTGTGTGTCTATTAATGTGAGCTAGAGACAGAGTGAGTTATGGCTATGCCAGGGCCTCCTGCTACTGCAAATGAACTCCAGATGGAAGCACCACTTTGTACTGGGGAATCTGACTGAGGCCATGAAGCTTTGCAAGCAAGCACCTGAGCTATCTCTCCAGCTCTGTTTTGTTTTGTTTTGTTTTGTTTTAGAGAGCCAGGCTTAGTGGGACATGCCTTTAATCCCAGCAGTCCAGAGGTGACCCTGAGGTTACACAGTGAATTCCAGGTCAGCCTGGGCTAGAGTGAGGCCCTACCTCAGGGAAAGAAAAAAAAAAAGAGAAATTTTACTTCCTCCGGGGATGTTGCTTGAAGCCATAGAATAAGTGCAGTTTACTGTAGGGAGTTTTTTGTTTGTATTTTTTTAAGGAACTGCTTGCTGTTCTTTCAGGTGTGTAAATACCTGTGCGTTCCTTTAAGAGAGCATCTCATCCTTATAAAAACTTTATAGGGTTAGTTGCTAGTTTTGCTCTACTGCAAGGAGTCTCAGCATATGCTTGAGGAGCCCTATGTAGAAGATGCTACAGGTGACTTTTAAATGCACAAAGAAACCTACCTGGTAAACTGTGTTGAAATGACCCTTCACAGACCTCTTTTCCTATTTCTTCATGTCCCCTGACTATTTGGTTTAGCCTTGGACTGTAGGATCTGAGCACTGAATATAGAGTAAGTTCTAGTGTTTTGGCTTGAGGCTTGGGACACCTTTTGGGTATTCTAGTTAATGAAGTGTTTCTTGTTTTGGGTTTTTTGTTTTGTTCTGTTTTGTTTTGTTTTTGACAAGGTTTCTTTTCACAGTGTAGCCTGAACCACCATGCTTCCACTTGTGAAAACTGCAGTCTTATTTCTCAAAGCCCTGTGGCATGTCTGTCCAGGTCTCATTTGAAGGATGGAGTAAGAAACCACTAATGATACGATTATGGCTTTCTTGCTGTAATGGATTAAGAGTATTATTTTTCAAAAAGTACAGGCTCCTTACCCAGAGTTATGCTCCTTTATTCAAATAAGTTGGACGTAGGACTAATACCTTCTGTTGTGGCATTTGGTCTAGAAAATTAAACCCTTCACAGTAAGTGTCAGCTGCTCACTAAGGATTTTGAAAAGGCTGTTTTTCATATAAGCCTACTATATTTCAGCTGCAGGAAAGACCTTAATGTGTTAGTGACCAAAACACAGGGTACATTCCTTGAGGACCAGATGTCCCATCGATCAATAACATTTCATATCGATCTTTCCCGTGTGTATAATGGTTGGATGTTGAGAGATCACTGTAGCTTTTATTTCATTTCATTTACATCTAAATTTTCTAAATATTTTATTGATCAGAATGTATTAAAACGATTAAGAGATGTACAAATTTCAAAATGGGTAGAGAAAATTGTCTCATTTCTGCCATAAAGTGATATTCTGAGGTTAAATCTTAAAACTAGTCAGTGGTGGTGTTTCTGTTGTTTTGCTTTGTTTCTTTTTTTCCCTCAGAAATCATTTTAAGGTGAAAGGAGGAAAAGAAGGGAGTGGTTGTTAAAGGTCCTTGTGTCCAGCAGAAAGCAACTTCAGTGTCAAAAGTTTCATCTTTTGGCCCTGATAATTTAGGTCTTGGCTCTTTGCATGAGTACTTAGAAAGATGTACACAGAAGGACAAGCACTGGCCCAATCAGGACAACTGTTAACATTTTGTGAACACTGCTTGTGTACATAACTTCTAGTAGTTTTTGGGGGGTCCTTGAGTTTTCAAATTAAATAGCTATTTCCTGAGTCATAGTCAAGAACCGTACTATTTAAAAAAAAAATTTTTTTTTAAACTAGTGCTACAATGGCTTGGAAGTTCCCATGTAAGGCTTCCTGTTAATGATAGTATTTTATTTTATAAACAGCTTGGTTACCCACCTACCTTCCCCCCTCAAAATTAAGTATTGAGTTTAAAACAATTGTGGTCCTAAAATTTGTGTTATAGACATGTCCAGCAAATTTGTAGACTTTTAAAAATGTGTTATTGGTCACTGGAGAGATTGCTCAGTGGTTAAGGTGCTTGCCTGCAAAGCTTAAGGACCTGAGTTCGATTCCTCAGTACCCACATAAAGCCAGATGCACTGAGTGGCACATGCATCTGGAGTTGCTTTGCAGTGGCGGGACATCCTGGTGCACCTATTCTCACTCTGTGCATGTCTACCTCTTTGTCTTAGATATATATATATATTTTTTTTTTTTTTCCAAAGAAGGATTTTGCTCTAGCCCAGGCTGACCTGGGATTCACTGTGTAGTCTCAGAGTGGTCTCAAATGGTTGGTGTCCTTCTACCTTTGCCTCCTGAGTGCTGGGATAAAAGGCATTCACCACCACACCTAGCTTTAAAAGATTTTTAAAAAAATCTTTTAAAAAATGTGTTTTTGGGGCTGAGATTGTCAGTCAGGGGTCGAGCAGTGATCTAGCAAGTATGAGGCCCTGGTCCAATCCCTGGCATTCCCCCCAAAAAAACAACAACAACAACAAAATAAATTGGTAAAATAAAATTCAGAGTTATCAGGAGGTGGCATTGGAAGGGGGCTAGTATGATGACAGATCCTTGTTAGTGGCTTCCTGGTCAGCTGATTCTCTTTATGTTTTATCAAAATGGTGGTGTCTCTATGCTGATGAAATACTTTTTCTTTGTCTGGGGACGGCTTTCTTACACTTCATAAAGCAAACACATTAGTGGTATTTACATTTTTTAAAAAATTGGTTGTAAGGAGAGAGGGAGGTAGAGAATGGGTATTCCAGGGCCTCTAGCCACTGCAAATGAACTCCAGATGCATGTACCACTTTGTGCATCTGGCTTTATGTGGGTACTGGGGGATCGAACCCAGGCCATCAGGCTTTGCAAGCAAGTACCTTAACCACTGACTCCAGCCCCATGTTTACATTTTTTGTAAACTGGCGGATCGAACCCAGGATGTCAGACTTTGCAAACGAGTGTCTTAACCACTGATTCATTTCTCCAGTCCCATATTTACATTTTTTTTGTAAATTTTAGTTTAAACCAATATTTCATAGTATAGTAGGTAAAACAGTATTAAAGTATTAGTAGCATTAAAACTAATACAGTGTTTGGGGGTGGGGAGGGAGGGAGTTACCATGGGATATATTTTGTAATCATGGAAAATGTTAATAAAAATTAAAAAAAAAAATAAATTTAAAAAATAAATTAAATTTAAAAAAAGAAGTGAAAAAAAAAACTAATACAGTGTTTTATGAATGAACTAGTCAGTGCTTTTTCTAATCCTGACATTGTGGAGTAACAGATGGAGAGCATAGTTAACCTATGTCCAACAAAATCACAGAATGTGGGTGCTTAGAGCCCATTAGGACCAAAATCCATTATGCAAATGAGCCAATATCCTGAGAAAGGATACAGTTTGTGTAGGGCCCCAGTGATGCAAGCACTATAAGTAAAACTCTACCTGTCACAGCCTTGGTAGATGTGAGAAACACAAGATATTTGCTGGATATTTGACTTCTTTTGTTTTGCTTTTCAAGGCAGGGGCTCACTCCAGCTCAGGCTGACCTGGAATTCTGTACTCTCAGGCTGCCCCTCTAACTCACAGAGATCCTCCTACCTCGGTCTCCCAAGTGCTGGAATTAAAGGCATGCACCACCATGCTGGCCTGACTTCTTTTTTTTTTTTTTTGTTTTGTTTTTTTGTTTTGTTTTTTTGTTTTTCGAGGTAGGGTCTCACTGTGGTCCAGGCTGACCTGGAATTAACTCTGTCATCTCAGGGTGGCCTTGAACTCATGGCAATCCTCCTACCTCTGCCTCCCGAGTGCTGGGATTAAAGGCGTGCGCCACCACGCCCGGCTCCTGACTTCTTGATATACTGAATTGTACTGGAAGAAATTGAGTTTTGAGGTTATTTCTCTCAGAGAAAGATTTGATTTTGATGGTCACCGGTGGGATTTTGGGTTGATGCAGACCAAGAGAGTTTGAGGCAGGGGTTCTCTGTGTTACTATTATTTAACTGAGAGAGAAGAATGGGTATGTCAGGGTCTCTTGCTCTTGCAAACCCTAACTCCAGGCATGTGCATCAAGCTTTGTGTGCCACTTTTGCATCTAGCTTAATATAGGTGCTGGCTAATTGAACCCAAGCCAACAGGTCTCCTTAGCCATTTCAGCCCTGGGTTTACAGTTTTATCCCTTTGACATATTAGAGTTTATGTGAGAGAGAGTTTCTTGATATAGAGTACCCATTCTCTCTTTTTTTTTAATTGCAGGCAGAAAGATTGAGGATGGGTGTGTCAGGGCCTCCTGCCATTGGAAGTAAATTCCAGACACATGTACCACTTTGTGCATCGGGCTTTGTACTAAACCATAGCCAGCAGGTTTCGCAAGCAAGCACCTTTAACCACTGAACTATCTTCTCTGCCTCCATGTAGTTTTTTAGGACCCAGTTTCCAGATCTGCCACTTGATAATCAGAGTGGTACAGAGTAAGACATGCGATAAATGAACAGAAGTCTGGAGTTTTAGAACTAGATTTTTCTTTTGTAACTTTTTGACTATTTTCTCTTTAGCACAGTAGCATCATATATAGTACAGATGTAGATGAGTAGGAAGCTAATACTATTCTCACTACTCAGAGTGTTCTTTCCAGGGTGAGCCCAGGAAGTAGATTCCCTGGTATCATGTGTGACACTTAGGAGCACTGTAGCATTGGATGGTTACTGCCTCAGTATAAAACTGCCATTAGAGTACTTGCCTCAGAGGATTAGATGTGCTTAATATGCCTAACTCCAAGAAAGCAAATGATAGTTTTGATAACAGTGTTATACTTGCACTAAATGAACAGTTATAGATGCAAAACCAGTAGCCAAAAAGGCTCTGACATTCACTTAATGAGATTAAAAGGCTTTGCTTTTTCTCCCATTTTAATGGTGTAATACATAATACATAGATCTTAATGTCGTAACCATTTTAAAGCATTCAGTTCAGTGGCATTAAGGACATTTCATAATGCTGTGCGACATTACCATCATATGTCTGTATAGCTCTTTTCATCTTGTAAAACTGAAACTTTATCCATTCAACAATAGCTCCTTGATTCTCTCCCTGTCTCCTGGCAACCACCATCTCACTTTCTGTGTCTATGGTTTTTACTGTTCCCAAGTACCTCATATAAGAGGAATCAAAAAGCATTTATCCTGTGATACTTTTTTTTCACTTAATATATTGTCTATAAATCTATCCATGTTACATGCCACAGTTTCCTTCTTTTTTTTCCAGACTGGTAATTCATGCCTGTAACTCCAGCATTCAGGAGGCTGAGGAAGGAGAATCACTATGAGTTCAAGGCCAACCTGGGTTACAGTGTGAGACCCTGCTCAAAAAACCTGGGGAGGGCTGAAGAGATTGCTTAGTGGTTAAGGTGCTTGCCTGTGAAGCCTAAGGACCCATGTTTGACTCACCAGATCCCGTGTAAGCCAGACACACAAGTGTCTCAAGTGTGCAAGATGGAGCACCATCTGGAGTTTGATTTCAGTGACTGAAAGCCCTGGAGTGCCAGTTCTCTCTCTCATGCACGCTGTCTTTCATAAAACAACAACAAAATGCATGCGAGAGAAAGCACTCCAGAAAATCCAGATTCGTTTGCATACAAGCATCTTAACCACTGAGCCATTTCTCTAGCCTCCTTTTTTGTGTTTAAATATTTTTAAAAATTTATTTGCAAGGGAAGAGAGAGAGTGGGTGTGCCAGCCTTTTGCTGCTGTAAACGAACTCTAGGCACATGTGCCACTTTGTGCGTCTGCCTTTACATGGTACTGGCGAATTAAACCCAGGCTATAAGGCTTTGCAAGCAAATACCTTAACTGCTGAGCCATCTCTCCAGCCCCCTATTTAAGCATAAGTAATAGTCCAGTGTGTATAGCACATTTTGTCTATCCATTTGTCAGTGGCTGGGTCACTTCCACATGTTAGCTGTTGTGAATAGATCTGCTTTGAAACATGGTTGTGTAAATACCTTATGAGACCATGACTCACTTCTTTTGGGTATATACTCAGAAGTAGAATTGCTGGTTTATAAGGTGATTTATTTATTTATTTATAGATAGCATCTCTATACATAGCCCAGGCTAGTTTCAAACTCACGAATCTCCTACCTCAGCGTCCTGCGTGGTGGGATTACAGGGCTTTGCCACCATATCTGGCTCTTTAACATTGTTTTGAGGAACTTTCCACAGTAGCTGTCCTATTCTGTTTTTACAGTCCCAACAGCAGAATGTGAGGGTTCTTATTCCTCTATACCCTCATCCACACCACACTTATTTTTTGTGTTGATGGTGATGATGATTATTTTTGGAGAGACTGTCTTAACCCAGGCTGTCCTTGACTTGCGATCCCTTAGTCCCCCTGACTTATCCTCCTAAGTCCTGGGTTGACAGGTATCACAGGCTTATACCACCATACTAACTTTTTTTTTCCTCCAACCTGAATTCACTGTGTAGTCTCAGGTTGGTCTCAAACTCACAGTTGATCCATCTACCTCTGCCTCTCAAGTGCTGGGATTAAAGGCATGAGCCAAACTCAGCTTGTGTATGTTTTTAAATATCCCAATGGGTATGATATGGTATCACATCATTTTGCTTTTTTTTTTTTTTTCCATGAGCTTCTATGGTCACAAGGGGTATCATACTGTTTTTTTTGTCTCTTAGAAATATTTTATTAGGGAGCTGATGAAATGGCTTAGCAGTTAAGGCACTTGCCTACAGAGCCAAAGGACCCAGGTTCAATTCCCCAGGACCCACATAAGCCAGATGCACAAAGTGGCACATGCATCTGGAGTTCATGTGCATCAACTGGAGGTCCTGGTGTGCCCATTCTCTCTCCCTCTCTCTTTCAAATAAATAAATAAAAATAAAAAATCAGGGGCTAGAGAGGTGGTTTAGTGTGAAGGCATTTGCCTGTGAAACCAAAGGACCCAGATTAAATTCCCCACTACCTACATAAGCCAGATGCACAAGCTGGCACATACAACTGGAATTCATTTGCAGTGGCTAGAGGCCCTGGTGTGCCCTTTATCTCCTTTCCTCCCTCCCTCTCTCTCTGAAATAAATTAAAATTATAAAAAATGTTGAAAAATATTTTTATTAGGACTAGAGAGATGGCTTTACAGTTAAGGCACTTGCCTGCAAAGCCAAAGGATCCAGGTTTGAATCTCCTAGGACCCCCTTAAGCCAGATACACATGGCGGTACATGGCATCAGGAGTTTGTTTTCAGCAGCTAGAGGTCCTGGAGTGCCCATTCTGTATGCACCCCCCCCATAAAAAGTGTTAAGAAATATTTCTATTAATTTGCACATAAGTGTATAGGTGAGCCAGGGTCTCTTGCCACTTTTGCACCCAGCTTTATGTGAGTGCTAGGGGTTCAAACCAGGGCTGGCAGGCTTTGAAAACAAGAACATTGAAAAATGCTGAACCATCTCCAGTCTTATATTTTGTCTTTTTAAATTTAAAAAAAAAATTCTAAAAAGGAATGATTACCCTGAAGGAATTGGTAGTGTAAGTAAAATGATGAGACTGAAAGATTAGAAGAAATGTTGATGTGAGTAACAGGGCTCAGCTAATATTTATATTTAGGTCAAGTGCGGTAGGTTTCTGAGATGTGCAAAGAAAGAAATAAATGCTCTTGGCCAGGCCAAACTTTCTTCCCTCTCCCATTATTCTTCATACCTGTTTTTAGTTCTTCATTGCAGGTAGTAAAATTAATAATACTGTAGTGGGGGCAGTCATTGATTTGATAGTAGAATAAAAATAAGCCCAAGTTTGGAAGCTAAGAAATAATTCCTGTCTGTCTTGAATTCATCAATCCATATAAATTTAACTGGGACTTCCCATTACTGTGTGCTGGAATTATTGAGGACCTAATTCTTGGGTCTTGGTAGGCAGAAGCTTGTAGGTTGAATCACAATTAAATGCTAACTAAAGTCCTTCTCAAATCTACTTTACAAGAAGAAAAAGAAAAGCTGTAGATAAATAATCAGGGTATATTAATGACTTTTGCCAACTTTTATAAGTAATTTGTCACAAAATTTATACTTAACTGTTTAAGTTTTGGCAAGTAGGAAGCAGGAAAAAGTTATGAACAAGGGTCTCTCAAATAGCTGGAACTGACCATCACATAGATAGAAATCTTTATTTTTTTATTTTCGGAGCTCATGAATAAGAATTCTCTTTTATTTTTATTTTTTTGGTTTTTCAAGGTAGGGTCTCACTCTGGCTCAGGCTGACCTGGAATTAACTATGTAGTCTCAGGGTGGCCTCGAACTCACAGCGATCCTCCTACCTCTGCCTCCCAAGTGCTAAGATTAAAGGCATGTGCCACCACGCCCGGCAAGAAAATTTTAAATAAATGCTAACCTTTTTTTTTTTTTTTTTTGCATATTATAGTATGCATGGTCTCTTTGTGTTGTATGCTTGTTTGCTTGCAGTTGTGTGTGCCCCATTTGCGTCAAGTATAGCCAGACTTACTGTACTCCTTTGTAGCTCACCATGTTTTTCGTTGAGTAGGAAGCTCTCATTTCAAAGCTTGCTGTTTTTGTGAACCCCAGTGATTCCCCAGTCTCTGCTTCCCACACAACTGGAGTTACCTGTGGCAATACACAGTTGTTTGTGCCGGCGCTGGGAAATTGAACTCAGGTGGATATAAATGTATTTAAAAATATATTTATAGGGCTGGAGGGATGGCTTAGCAGTTAAGGTGTTAAGGCCTACAAAGCCAAAGGACCCAGGTTCAATTCCCCAGGACCCACATTAGCCAGATGTACAAGGGAGCGCATGTGTCTGGAGTTCATTTGCAGTGGCTGGAGGCTCTGGTGTGCCCATTCTCTCTCTCTCACCTTCTTTCTCTGTCAAATAAATTAAATATAAAATATATTTATATAATATACTATACAAAATATATGTAAATATATATTATAAATTTTATATATATATATAGTGGTGGTTGTTTATTTGAGAGCAACAGACAGAGGCAGAGAGAGAGAATGGTTGCACCAGGGCCTCCAGCATCTGCTGACGAACTCCAGATGTATGCACCACCTTGTGCAGCTGGTTTATGTGGGTCCTGGGGAGTCGAACCGAGGTCCTCTGGCTTTTTAGGCAAGCACCTTCACTGCTAAGCCATCTCTGCAGCCCTAATTTGCTCTGCAAGCATGAGGATCTGAATTTGGATCCCAGCACTCAAATAAAATTCTTGGGAGGGAAGACAGAGACAGGTGGATCCCCAGAGCTTGTTGGCTAGCTTTTCTGGCCCAGTGGTGAGCTCTGGGTCTCAGTGAGACCCTGTCTCAAAAAATCGAGTGTAGAGGAAGGCATCCAATGAACTTTGGCCTCAGCATGTACATGCACACATGCCTAACACATGTGTACACTTGCAAAAAAGAATTGGGAGGAACATAGATTCAGTTTGAATCTTTTAAGTATTTTTATTTAGTTGTTTGCAAACAGAGAGAGAGGAGAGAGACAGGGAGAATGGGTGTGCCAGGTTCTCCAGCTGCTGCAAATGAACTTCAGATACATGTGCCACTTTGTGTTTTTGGCTATGTGGGTGCTGGGAAATTGAACCTCGGTTGTTAGACTTTCCAGGCAAGTGCCTTAACTGATGAGCCATCTCTCCAGCTCAGTTTGAAGCTTTCAGCCCTCAGAATTAAAATAAATGGGATCCTAGGCAAGAGACTTTCTAGCCTACTCAAGGTGATGCTATCTGTGCCAAAGAATCACAGCATCTCTATGAAAGTCATCATTTAAGGTGTGGGAGATACTCCCTTACAAATACTAAATTTCTTTACTGGTTTCATTGCAGAATTAAAGTGATCCCTTTTGCCCTCCAGGCTCTTTGATGGTTAGCTTCTGGACTCTTCTCTAGGCTCAGAAGTATACTGAGATTCAGGAAGCTGCCAGCCTTCTGGTTCTGTTTTGCTGTGGGTCACTTTCCTCCTAAGACTACTTGGTCTAATGTTAGCATCTTGGCTGTGTCACTTCCCAGTTGCCCTGCTCTTCCCTGCCTTTGATTTGGGCAGTTGTTGGGTGGTAGAATGTGCTCCAGTTACTCTCTTTGAACATGCTGAAAGACAGCTCAGTCTTCTGGGTTGTGCAGCAGTTGCACCCCTGCCTGACCTGTGGCTGGGGAGCAGGAGAGCAACAAAAGGCTCAATTACATGGCAAAGGCATAAAGCAACTTGTATACTGCTTAGGGCGCTGTCAGGAACAGAGGGGCTTTCCTGGCACTCAGGAGGTTCTGGCTGCAGCTGTTTCTGAACTGCTCACATAGGTCTGTAGCTACTTTCCAATAATAGATAACTCTGGCTTTTCTTAAACTGGAAGGCTTTGAATATACTAGTGGTATTGGCTGAGTTTATACCTAGAAGATAGCCAACTTTTGTCTTTTCTTTGAATTTATCTTTTTCTCCTTGTTTTTCTCATGTTGTATACTACCTGTGTACACATATACCAATTTAGATTTAGAGATTATGTTTTCATGTGTGTGTGTATATATATGCACAGTATACTTTTTCCTGACATAGTTGAGAATAAATGGTAATCATCCCCAAGAACTTTCATATTTCCCTTAAAACAAGAACAGTTTCTTTTTCTTTCTTAATTTCATGCATTTTTTAAAAAATATTTTGTTTTTATTTTTATTTATTTGAGAGCAACAGAGAGAAAGAGTGAGAGAGAGAGAGAGAGAATGGACTTGCCAGGGCTTCCAGCCACTGCCAATGAATTCCAGATGTGTGCGCCCCCTTGTGCATCTGGCTAACGTGGGTCCTGGAGAGTCAAGCCTCGAAGCAGGGTCCTTAGGCTTCGCAGGCGAGTGCTTAACCGCTAAGCCATCTCTCCAGCCCAATTTCATGCATTTTTGAAGCAAGCCCAACAGACTGGCCTTGTTTATTTTTATGCAAGAGAATGAGGGTGCACCAGGGCTTCCAGCCACTGCAGTCAAACTCCAGACACATGTGACGTGTCAGTTGTCTTTTAAAATATATGGCGGTGCACACCTTTTATCCCAGCACTCGGGAGGCAAGGTAGGATCACCATGAGCTTGAGGCCACCCTGAGACAACATAGTGAATCCAGGTCAGCCTGAGCTAGAGCAAGACTCTACCTTGGAAAACCAAATGAATAAATAAATAAATAAGGGCTGTAGAGATGGCTTAGCGGTTAAGCGCTTGCCTGTGAAGCCTAAGGACCCCGGTTTGAGGCTCGGTTCCCCAGATCCCACATTAGCCAGATGCACAAGGGGGCGCACACATCTGGAGTTCGTTTGCAGAGGCTGGAAGCCCTGGCACACCCATTCTCTCTTTCTCCTTCTATCTGTCTTTCTCTCTGTGTCTGTTGCCCTCAAATAAATAAATAAATAAATAAAATACTCTGTAGTAAAAGAAACTTTCAGGCCATGTGTTACATTCAGTTGTCGTATCTTATAAATCTGGAACAGTTTCTTAGTCTGTTTTATGACATTGGCATTCTTAAGGCTTTCCAGCTAGTTATATAGTGTGCCCTTCCTTGGCTGTGTTTGTTTTTTCCAGATAGGGTCTTGCTCTAGTCTAAAGGTGTGTACCATCATGCCAGGCTCCTGGCTGTTTTTTTGTTTGTTTTTTTTATTTGAGACAAAGACCAAAAGTGGGTGCTCCAGCACCTTTAGCCACTGCAAATGAACTCCAGATGGATGCTTACATGGGACCTAGAGAATCAAACCTAGGTCCCTAGGCTTTGCAGGCAAGTGCCTTAACCCTTAAGCCATTTCTCTAGGCCTTGGCTGTTTTTTTTTGATCAGGTTGTACAGTGCTTCATTTCCCCATAGTATTGAACTCCCTAATTACAAAAAAGGAAAAGAAACTAAGGAAGTAAAGTTCCTAGAAGAGATGAGGAAAAAAGAGGCACAATATCCAGATCTTTCCTCAGAACCCTGGCACCCGGCACAGTGGGGAGTGGTCATATGGCTGCTGGCTTACAAGCACTCAGCTGTGTGCTCTTTTTGTCCATCTTTCCCTTCCTGTCTTGTTTAGAGCTATTTCAGTGGCCAAATAAAAATAAGATTTTTTTCTGGCAAATATGCATGCTGCAACCTTAGATATTGTTTTATCATTTCATAGAAACTCACTGGCCTCTATACCTGTGCCATTTATTAGTGTTTCAGCATGTGAATACTCCTTTTCCTTAGTTCCATCTCGCCTCTTAGCCACACTTGGGAACCAAGAGACAGAAGAGGGGCACCTTGCAGTGTGACTATCAGATCTGACTCCTACCCTTCTCTGCTGTTAGCTGTGATCTTGGGTAATAGCTCCTCTACCAACTCTCCTACACTGAGTTTTTGTGGGTGAAATCTAATTTATACTTAAATAGAAATTGGAAGGTACTAAAGCTAATGTATTTTGTGTACTTATGTGTGCTGGTTACTGTTCTGAATGACTTACAAAGCATACTTGTTTATAAAATGATTTGTTTTTGAGGAAGGATCTCACTCCAGCTCATGTTGACCTGAAACTCACTCTGTAGTCCCAGGCTGGCCTCGAACTCAAAGTAACCTCCCAAATGCTGAGATTAAAGGTGTACTCCACCACTCATGGCCATGAAACACTTTCAGAACTGCTTTTATTCTTAAATTCTGTAGTCCACACCAGTCAGGAAATGATACTTGTAATGGGAGTGTTTTTCTGAGTAAGCCATTTAATTTTTCTACCTCATTGATCCGTAGCTTAGCAGATAGCAGAGGTTTTCAATCACTGAAGTATGAGATCAGTTTTCTTCTTTGCTGATCCAATAGCTCCCTCTTTAGGAATGGGATCTGTCAGGAAACATAACTGGCTCTGAGCTTATTTAATTCTAGATATTAAGGAAATGGGAGCCAGCAGCTGGGAAACATGTTTATAATTTGATGTCAGTGAACTAGCTGATCTTTGCTCCTAGAAGACAAACTTGCATGAAATTCACTGGAAGAGAAGGTGTCTCGCCATTTGTTTTAGTGTTTCCCTTTCTCAGTCCATGATCTACACCTGTAACTGATTTAGAGTTATAACACATTTGGCAGTAATTAGTATGCACATTTTAATTGATCATTTTTAAAAATATTTATTTATCTATTTACAAGGACAGAGAGAAAGAATGGGTGTGGGCCAGGGCCTCTAGCCACTCCAGATGAACCCCCATATGCATGCACCACTTTGAGAATCTGGCTTTACGTGGATACTGGGGAATCAAACTTGGATCATTAGGCATTTCAGGCAAGCACCTTATCTGCTGAGCCATTTCTCTCACCCTGTTCATTTTTTAAAAATTATTTATTTATTTGAGAGAGAGGGAGACAGTGAGTGAGTGAGTATGGGCATGCCAGGGCCTCTTGTCATTACAAGTGGCCTTCAGACGCATGCACCACTTTATGCATCTGGCCTTATGTGGTTTTGGGGAATTGAACCTGGGCCATCCAGCTTTGCAAGCAAGCTCCTTTAACATCTGAGCTCTCTCTCTAGCTCCTGGGTTTTCAAATTTTTAAGTACCCTACATGTAACTAAAGATCTTGACACATAATCTATATGAGTCTGTAAATTGTTTAACTTAGCATTAAAGATTATTATGAGTGAGCCCATTTTATCCCACTTTTTCTCTTCTTTTAGGCAAATTCTTAAATACAACTCATCAATAGCAAACAATCCATGTGGTTGTCTTACATTGTTTACAATTTTATTATATTCAAAAGGAGTCTCACTTCTGATTGCTCTTGTGTATTTAAGCCAGTGAAGAAAAAGAAGATAAAACGAGAGGTTAAGATTCTGGAGAACCTTCGTGGTGGAACAAATATCATTAAGCTGATTGACACTGTAAAGGACCCCGTGGTAGGTGCCTGGTGGCTGGGGAGTGTGTTCTAGTGGACTGGGGGTGGGCTGATTGAACACCAGCACCTTGCATGATGCTGAATAGTGGGGCTGATGGCATTAGTATTTACTTCTAAATGGTTTTGAAAACCAAACACTAATTATGGTGGCCTAGTGATGAGATAACTACCACCAGTGATAGAATCCAAAACTGTAGAGAAAAACCTGTGGTCTAGGTTTGTTGCCTATTACTTTGATTTAGTCCACAGATGTTTGCTATGTAGCTCCCTTAAGCCCTGCATTTATCCTGTTTTTGAAAACTTCTTAACTGCCATTTTGCGTTATCTTACCTCACTGATTAGAAAACCTGGATTCATACAAGGAAATACTATGTGTCTCCATGTGAATACTGGTGTAGAGAGCTGAGCATATCACAGCCCACTAACCCTTAAGAAGCAGCCTTGCTGTTCACTCATGCTAGCCTTTACTTTCACTTCTACCAAGAGGACTCATTGTATTGTAGAAAACAACTAAAAAATAAAAAATAAAAAAATTCACCTCAGGCAGGTTCTCACGCTTGACCAGGCTGACCTAGAACTCTCTGTAGCCCCAGGGTGGTGGCCTCACACTCATGGTGATCTTCTTCCCTCAGCCTTCTAAGTGCTGGAACTAAAAAGGGCATGTACCACCATGCCCATCTTAAAATATTTTTATAGCTTAAATGTTTTTGCTTAATTTTGCACTCGAGATGCTTTTTACTTTGCTTACTCTTCCTAGGGATTAATGACCTTATTTTTATTTGTTTTGTTTTCGAGGTGGGGTCTTACTCTAGCCCAGGCTGACCTGGAATTCACTCTGTAGTCTCAGGCTGGCCTCAAACTCACAGGGATTCTCTTACCTCTGCCTCCCAAGTGCTGGGATTAAAGGTGTGAACCACATGCCAGACTTAACCTAATGTTTTTTGATTGGGTAGGCTTGGATTCCTTATAGCATAAACTTTTATACCACTTCCTATCCTATTTCTATCCCCCCCCCCTTTCTTTCAAGATAGGGTCTTTCTCTATCCCAGGCTGACCTGGAACTCACTCTGTAGCTCCAGGTTGGCCTGGAACTCAATATGCAGTTGCAGGCTGGCTTTGAACTCACAGCAATCCTCCTACCTCTGCTGCTGGAGTGCTGGGGGGTTTAAAGTACATGAGCCACCACACCCACCAATTCTCCTCCTTATTTACCTCTAATATTTCCCTGTTATTTTCCATGATAGTTTTTATTTAAAATGCACGTCTTTGCTTCTGTCTGTTAAAGTCATCTTCCTACTACTATAATGAGTGCATGCCACAGGCCAGGTAGTAATCTGAGTGTCTAATATCACACCATTTACTCCTCATAGCAATCTCGGAGTGGGAAGGGGGTCACTACTGTTACTGTCTACATTGTACAGTGAGAAAGCAAGTCTGCAAAGGTGAAGTAATTTGCCCAAGACTGCATGGCAATATTGATGAATGAGGAAAGATTTTTCTTTTGGACCCTGAAAAAACTGAGAAGGGATAGATAGATGCCAGTTTATATCTGTTATTAAAAATATATCCCATCCTGTTTAGCTCAGATTAATGTAATAATGACTAGCTCTGGACTACCTAATGTTTGAAGATGACTTGCACTAAAAAATGAGTGTTGTCCACTTAAAAAGAATACCGTAAATGAAAATATGCATCTCATAGCTGCAGATGCAGCTCGGTTGATGGAGTGCTTGCCTACAATGCACAAGGCCCTGGATTTGATCACCAGAATCAAATAAACTGTAGTCCTAGAACTCAGGAAGTAGAGGCAGGAGGATCAGAAATTTAGTTATCCTTGGCTACATAGAAAGTTTGAGGCCATACTCTGGCTAGAGAACCTATCTCAAAAAGAAAAAAACAAAACAAAACAAAACAAAACATTCAGAAGACCTTTTTTTTAATGGTACTGGAGGCTGAACTTAGAGCCTTGCACATACTAGACAAGTAGTATGCCACTGAGCTACATGCCTCCATTGCTTTAAATTTTTTGTTTGAGGCAGGGTCTCATTAAGTTGCTCAGGCTAGTGTTCAGCACATTCTTGTAGCCCAGACAGGCTTTGGATTTGGCATTCCTCCTGCCTCAGCCTCCCATGCTGGGATAGAACTTTTAAAAATGTAAACCTGTATATAGTATACTAGGAACATATTTTTTGTTTAAGTTAACAACTTAGTGATAGCTTCTTCATTGTTTTTAGAGTTATTCCATTGTCTGTATGATGTATGAGCTGAATAAATTGAAGTAGATGAAAATCAAGAGGGAATTCTTACCCATGAGCTTCAGAGAATCAGGTTTACTTCAGAGTGTCTGGAAAGGTTGGTTTCTTAATGAAACTGGCTACTGTTGGGTCTCTGCCTTGGCCTGGCAAAGACTTGTGTACACGTATGTGCTGGGCCCCCTATTCCCTGTGAACTTAGTCCTTAAGCAAGGTTTAGCAGTAAAGATTCTAAGATGAGTTTTTTGTTGTTGTTGTTGTTTTTTAACTTCTGTAGCCCTGTAAACCCCTGCTTTTCTCCCCGGTTAGAAAGCTTATTTCTGCCAGCTAGCATTATTTAACTTCACTTACATGAACTTGACATCTGGAGATCCAGATTTCTACATGAAAGTGTTGTACATTTTATACTCTTTGCATTAAAAATTATGCTTTAAAAATTGATTATATATGATTAGGGGGGTTATCTACCTTGTAAGATAAGATAGCCTTTAATGATCTTTACCAAGGCAGGGTTTCATAGTATAGTTTCTTGATAATTCTACAGATAATTTTACATATATATACATAGACTTTTATTTTTGCTTGTTTGAGATAGTGTATCATTATGTAACCCAGGCTGGCCTTTAACTTGCTGTCTGTCCACTTGCCTCACCCTTCTGTGGACTGGTGTTATAGGTGAGTGCCACCAAGCCCAGATCATGGTTGTTTGGAGGAGCCCAGAAAAGACCTGTGAAAATTTTGTCAAATGCATCTTGCTTGCTGGACCAACATGAAAATGTGTCACTCCTTTTGTAGATGTCATTTGGAATACTGCATAGTAAAAATTTTTGTATAACCATTGACAAGTTGCTCTAGACCACTGCTGGATTGGTCAGAGAAAATTTATTATGAAAAGGTTTAGCCATTCTCAGAAGTAAAGCGAACAATACAATGAATCTTCTGTAGCATCACCAAACTTTCAACAGCTGATCACCTTGTTGCTGACCTTGTTTCATCTATACCATTGCCCATTTCCCCCATCCCTTACCATCTCCAGTTATTTTGCAGCAAATCTAGACATAAAGTTTCAAGAAAATATTGTTTTTGTGAATTTTGTTTTCAAGGTAGGGTCTCACTATATAGCATAGGCTAACCTTGAACTCAGGTTGATTCTTCTACCTCACCCTTCCAAGTTCTAGGATTAAAGGCGTGTGCCACCATGCCTGGCCAAAACAATACTATTAAAAAATCAGTTTGTCCCTGATAAATGAATTCATTTTTCATCTAAGTAGAATTTTAGGGTGGACCATTGTGACAAGCAAATTACATTTATTACTGACTACCTAAAAGAATTACTATTCTCTCTTGCAGTCAAAGACACCAGCTTTGGTATTTGAATATATCAATAATACAGATTTTAAGGTGCGTATAACTTTTTCATTCTGGCATGGGGTTAATGAAGGGTGGGGAGGTAGAGGCAAGTACTGCTGGGACTCCCAAGTCAAAGCAGTCAGGAAATAACAACATAGCCTCCTTATAGCATGAGTGCAGGGTGCAGAAACTGGTTCCAGTTTTTGCATTTGGTACAGTTATTCATTGCCCATTACTTTGCTTGCACTAGGACTAACTGCTCTGCTGGGTTTGTAACATTCCTACTTTAGACAACACAGCTTTAGTGAATGTTAACTTTGATTTTCATATGAAATCTTGCAGTGCTGGTAGAAAAAGGTCAACTGATACAAGACAGGACTCCTGTGAAAGGAGAAGTCTATTGCATTGAAGCTGCCCAACAGTGACACTGTGTACAAAACAAATGATACCAAAACCCTAGCTAAGAGTCAGAGTCACTGCTTTGGAAGACCCAGTCCTGGGGTGTCTATGCTGACTAATACTGATCATGAATTATTATTTTAGATTGAAGAGTTGTTTGTTTTTAATAGGGTCTCGCTCAGCTTAGGCTGCTCGTCGAAATTCTACCCTTCTACCTCAGCCTCCTGAGTAGTGAGATTCCAGGTGTATGCTTTCATACCTGACTGAAGTGTTCTTTTAAAAGCATGGTTTTAAACAATTTTTATGGGTTGTTTGTTGAGACATAGGATCTTAACTGCAACCCAGACTACCTGGAACTCACTGGGATCCTCCTACTTCAAGTTTCTGGGTGCTGGTATTACAGGCATGAGACAACATGGCCTACTTTAAACGTTTTCATGAATTTGATTTTGTTGTTCCTGTCTTTCAAACCTGGAACCTTCCAGTGAGGTTTACAGTGTTAGACATACTAGAAGAATCCAGCCCCTTTAAATACAATTTTAAAGCCAATATAAAAAAATAGTGGTGTTGGTTTTAAGGACGATTTTAAATAATCATGACTCTGGCAGTGACAGACATTTGGGATTTTGTTGAGATAAAAGATAGACATAAAACCAACCCAGAAGTTAAAAATGTTGGTGTTTTAGTGAAATTTTTTTTTAAAAAAATTGTTTTTCCTTTGGTTGAAATAAAAGGACCTTATTTTCACATTTAATTTTTCTTAAGTAGTCACTTTAAGGTTAATGGAAAATAAGCTGCTTATAAATGTAGTATACATTTCCCATATGTAATAAATACTCCTGTTAATGTAACTTCTCATAGGTAAAATCAGCAGCAAACTGTAAGAGTTGGGTATAAGTTTTTCCTTTGTATAACATAGTAGTGCTTAGTTCATAGATCACTGTGCCATGTAGCTTGTCTCTGAATCACCCAGGAATATCAAGGTATCAGAATGTCATGTACCTTAATAGAATAATGAGGCTTTAATAAAATCACATGTTTTCCTAGTGCAGAAGTTTAAAGGTTGGTCTCAGTGGAACATCATACTATAGCCCCAAGCTTTAAATATCTGTGCTTCACTAACAAGTTTCTAGCCATACATGTAAAGTTTCCCTTCAGCATTTTGTATTTCTTAAAAAATAATATCTGTGGGGGCTGTAGAAATGGCTCAGCAAGTAAGAATGCTTCTCAACACAGACATGAGGGAGGGCCTGAGACCACCTGACTTCAACTCACCAGCATCCACATAAACAGCTCAACATGACTTGCACATCTATAACTCCTGTGGAGAGCAGAAACCAAAGAATCTGTGGTGTTCACAAAAAGGGCAAGCCCTGAAATCCATGAGAAGCTGCTTCTTAAAGAAAGACACTGATAAGTGATGGGAGAGGTACACCACCATTCTCTGACCTCGTCACTAGCCTGCATGGAGTGCCCCACAGCTGCACATACTCCACACATGCACATGTGAGGGGGGGAAAGATGGCTGCCAGATTGATACACAAAATGAGTTAGTAGGAATTCTGATGCCTAGAAGCCTGTATATTTGAGAACATTTTAATTTTATCATCCCGGGCTGGAGAGATGGCTTAGTGGTTAAGCGCTTGCCTGTGAAGCCTAAGGACCCCGGTTCGAGGCTCGGTTCCCCAGGTCCCACGTTAGCCAGATGCACAAGGGGGCACATGCGTCTGGAGTTCGTTTGCAGTGGCTGGAAGCCCTGGCGCGCCCATTCTCTCTCTCTCCCTCTATCTGTCTTTCTCTCTGTGTCTGTTGCTCTCAAATGAATAAATAAAAAATGAACAAAAAGTATTTTTTAAAAAAAGTTAATTTTATCTTCCCAATTTTTGTCTTTGTTGGATATAGAATTTTAGGTTAAAATTCATAATTTTTTTAGTTTTGAGGATCTTGTTCCAGTATTAGCCTTCCTGTTTGATCTTAACTCCCCCCCCCCCCCCCCAGAAACTTTTAGGATTTTCTCTTTATTGCCAGTCTTCTGAAACTTCACAGTGGTATGCCTCCCTGTGGACCCTTTCATCTTTTGTTCTGGATACTTGCTGGGCTTCTTCCATCAGAAAATTCCTGTCCTTCCATTTGGGAAATATTTTTGATGTACTTTGATTTCCTTTCCCTTTTCTTTTTTTTGCTCTTACTTTCTAGAACTTACTCAAATGCTAATCTTCATATCTTAAAAGGTTATTTCAGTGTCCTGTTCTATGACTTATATAATATCTATTTTCTTGTTGAGAATATTACAGTCTTTCCATGACACTTCTCTTTCTGTTTGTGTGCTTGTCTGTCAGTGTGCTCATACTTTAGAGTATTATTGTGGAGGGTGGTCAGCTCTTGTTTTAAGGATACGCCCTTGGCTGCTGGTGTCTTACTCTCCACTTGAGGAGAGTGTGAAGGCTTATGCAGACTGTAACCCTGGATGGTGTTCACAGCTTGCTGTTTGCTTCTACAGTGCTAATGTGGGTCTGCCCATTCTCGAGCCTGTGTAGTTCTTGAAGATGAATGCTGTGGACTTGTTCACTATTGATAAAATTTTCAGTCTTTTTTTTTTTTTTTTTTTTTTTGGAGGGGGTTAGTTTGAGGTAGGGTCCTGGCTGTAGCCCAGGCTGACCTGGAATTCACTGTGTAGTCTCAGGGTGACCTTGAACTCATAGCAGTTTTCCTACCTCTGTCTCCCGAGTGCTGGGATTACAAGTATGAGCCACCACACACAGCTCTGTCATATATATTAGTTTGAGAGAGAAACAGGCAGACACAGAGAAAGAAAATAGGTCACCTTGTGCATCTGGCTTTACATGAGTACTGGGGATTTGAACTCAGGTCCTTAGGCATTGCAAGCAAGCACCTTAGCCCCTGAGCCATCTCTCTAGCCCAGTTTTCAGCTTTTGGGGTCTTTGAAATCCATGAACTTATTTTTATGGCTTCAAGTTATTTTCCTACTCTCAGTTCATGAGGTCATCCTTCCCAGGCTTTGTTTGTTTGTTTGAAGCAGAGTCTCCCTCTAGCCCAGGCTGACCTGTCACTCAGCTGGTAGCCCACAGTAGGCTGAAAGTCACAGTGACCCTCTGACCTTAGCCTTGAGTTCTGGGATTGTAGGCATATACCACCACACTCATCTTCCTCTGGAGTCTCTTACAGTTACTTGAGAGAAGCTTCAGGTGGAGTAGAGGGGTTTGCTCTGCCACATTTAACTGAACTATTCAACCTAAAAAAAAAAATCATGAAATGTTCAGTGGTATGTGTATATTTTGAAAGAATCATGGCTCTTGAATAATAAGTATGACAAGTCACAAGCAAGGCCATCACCTGCTTTAATGTGCCTACAAGCTTTTCATTTTTTCCTGTATCTGTCTTACTAGAAAAGTTATTTATTTATTTATTTTTCTATTGTTTCCCTTTTAAAATGTATTGCAGACTGACTTTAAGGTAAAATTGAAGAGAGTTTATTCCAGATTAATATTGAGGTGAATCAGCAGTGATGTAGTGATGTAGTGATGTTGTGGCTCAGTGCAAAGTAGTGTGTACAAGGCACTGCATCCCATCAGTAGTTATATCAAGTTCTATCAAGGTTATACTAACTTTGTAAACAAAAATTCATAGCTTTTCCTTCTTCTAGTCTCTCAAAGTATAAATAAAATAGGTAAATGTAGGTAGCTGTCAAGGATGAGAGGTTGACTTAAAAGCTTTTTGTTTTTTTCAAGGTAGGGTCTTACTGTAGCCCAGGCTGATCTGGAACTCACTTTGTAGTCCTAATTTGACCTGGAACTCATAGCAGTCCTTCTACCTCTGCCTTCTGAGTGTTGGGCTTAAAGGCATGTACCACCAGACCTAGCTTCACTCCTTTTTTATAAAGCATACTTATAGTTATAGGTCAAAGGTTTTACCCGGCTTTATTATTTTTTTTTCTTGAGTCTTTGCAATAGTGACAAACTTCTAAAATTGCTAATTTGTCAGTTTTCTAGGGGGGGTGTTGCCGGGGGGGTTGTTTGTATCAAGGCAGGGTTTCAAATCTAGCCAGATTGACCTGGAACTCACTCTAAAGCACCAGGCTGGCCTCAAATTCATGAGACTCTTCCTACCTTAGTCCCCCAAGTTCTGGGACTAAAAGCCAGTGATACCATGCCCAGCTGTCAGTTTTTATTGGCATAAAGGTTTTTGTTTTGTTTTGGTTTTTTTGAGGTAAGGTCTCACTCTAGCCCAGGCTGACATGGAGTTCACTATGTAGTCTCAGGATGGCCTTGAACTCACTACATTCCTACTACCTCTGCCTCCCAAGTGCTGGGATTAAAGGCATCTGCCTTTATGTCCGGTGGCATAAAGTTACTGGTAGAACCAGGTGGGGTGGCATATGCCTTAACCTCCAACACCAAAAAGCTAAGGCAAGAGAATTATGAGTTTAGGCTAACTGGGCTATTGAATGAGACAAAAGTCATTGATATAATTCTTTTAGGGCTTAAAAACTAACATGTTTGTAGTTAATCATTCTTTATGGAGATCTTGTACTCATCCTTTCTAAGAAGCAGCTTTTGATTCAGCTATTGTTTTGTTTACCTTTCCTGTTTTAGTTCTGTTTTTGCTTCAGGCTTGAGTTCTTTCTCTTTCAGGTTCCTTGGACATTTTCTGTCCCCTCCCCAACTTATTTTCTTACTCATTAAATTTATCTGCATTTCCTGATTGATAATACATGTACTATATCTCTACAACCACAGCCACTGTTGGAGCTGCATTCCATGGATGTGGAATTTTACTGGTAGTAGTAGTTTTCTCCCCAAACATTTCACTTGGTAAAATTTGAAAACTACTGTAAGTTGTAACATAGAAGCTACCTGTAAGTCCTTCAGTTTGACTTAACCATTTGCTAATATTTTGTCACATTTGCAGTTATTTTTCTCCCTCCTTTCCCTTTGCTGTCTTGATAGTGAGCCTGTACTCAAACTATCCCAGTAACTGCTAATCTAATAATGTCCTTTGTAACTGTGTTCTTATGAGTATATGGCCTAGGATCCAATTGTGTTGTTAGAAACTTCTTTTATTACTGATTCCTAATGTAAATGCACATGTGTCCAAAAAAATGTAATCTATGCAAGCTGAGTGTCCCTGATCCAAAAATCTGAAATGCTTCACAGTTCAAAACTTGCTACCACAAGTAGAAAATCAAAACTACACTATGAAAGTTTGCTTTGTGTCCAGAATTATTGTAAATATTGAATAGAGCCAGGTATGGTGGCTCATGCCTTTAATCCTAGCATTTGGGAGGCAGAGGTAGTAGGATTACCATGAGTGAAAGGACAGCCTGAGCTATAAAGTAAACCCTGCCTCAAGTGGGGGGAGGTGCACATTGGAAAAGTGGCTCAGAGGCTAAAGGTACTTGCTTGCAAAACCTGATAGCCTCGGTTCAATTCCCCAGCCACCCACATAAGCTGGACACACAAAAAACGAATGGTATAGGGCTGGAGAGATGGCTCAGTGGTTAAGACATACCTGCAAAGCCTAATTTCCTGAGTTCAGTTCCTCAGTACCCACATAAAGCCAGATGCACAGAGTGGCGCACGCATCTATTGCTTATTTATAGTGGCTGGAGGCCCTGGCATGCCCATCCTCTCTCGCTCTCTTCAAATAACTCAATAAAAATTAAAAATATATTTTGGGGCTGGAGAGATGGCTTAGCAGTTAAGGCATTTGCCTACAAAGCCAAGGGATCCTGGTTTGATTCTCTAGGACCCACATAAGCCAGATGCACAGGGGGTCGTGTGCATCTGGAGTTCGTTTGCAGTGGCTGGAGGCCTGGGTATACCCATATTCATATTCTTTCTCCCTGCCTCTGTCTCTCAAATAAATAAATAGAATGTGTGTGTGTGTGTGTGTGTGTGTGTGTGTTTGAGGTAGGGTCTCACTCTAACTCAAGCTGATGTAGAATTCACTATGTAGTCTCAGGGTGTCCTTGAACTCATAGCAATCCTTCTACATCTGCCTCCCAGGTGCTGGGATTAAAATGTATATGCCATCATGCCCAGCTAAAAATACACTTTTTAAAAAAGAATGGTATAAATAGGGTTGGGCGTGGTGGTACATGCCTTTAATCCCAGCACTCTGGAGGACAGAGGTAGGAGGATTGCTGTCAAGGCCACCCTGAAACTACACAGTGAATTCCAGGTCAGCCTGGGCTAGAGCAAGACCTTGCCATGAAAAAAATGGTATAAATAATAATGAATATGCATATTAAGTAAAATACATTATTATGACATTTTAAAAAAGATATTGAATGGCTCCATTCTTTGTGATTTTTTTCATGTAGGGTTTCATTCTAGCCCAGGCTGACCTGGAATTCATTATGTAGTCTCAGGCTGGCCTAGAACTCGCCACGATTCTCCTACCTCTGCCTTCTGAGTGCTGGGATTAAAGGCGTATGCCGCCACGCCCAGCTTGAATGGCTCCATTCTAAGAAGATGGTAGAGGCACATTAATGCTGGCAGACATTCTCAGCCACTCAAATAAGCCTCTACATTGGCTATCTTCTGAGGCTTTGTCAGTTCTACTGAGGTTTGAGTGTGTGGACTAGTTTCCTTCATGAGGTGAATATATAACTACATTTATAAATCATTAGCATTTAGTTCCGTATAAAACTTAAGTAATACCATCAGTTGACTTAACTTTTTATTTACTATTAAAGATTTGTCTAGTTCCTTAAGTTTTTAGAAATGTATGTTTTGTTCTGCATCTTGGAGGTTATATGTTAGCAGAATCTAAATTGACTATGACATTAAACACCTTTTTCTCCATTTATATCCCTGCCCCCCCCCCATTCCACTACTGTGGGGAGCCTTAGGGCTGCTGGACATAGACTGTGCTGTTGTGTGCTCATGCTGTGTGCTGGGTCAAAGTCTGTAAAACATGAAGTCCTTCAGTGGGAGTTCTTGGGGACAGGATTGTGGGGTCAGACTGGACGTGATGTACTGTACTACCCCAATGTCTTGGCTTGTGGCAGGGATAAGTGAAGCCCATGGTGAATGTTCCATGGGTATCTGTGACTTTGGCCCAGGAGGCTCTGAGTCTGATTATTGGGTTGCAGTGTCTGCTATTCCCCTCATATGTTTTGGGGTTTGGCTTTTTTGTTTTTTTCCAGTGCTAGCCAAGGCTGACCTAGATCTCAGTGTCGGGTCCCAGGCTAGCCTCAAACTCCTAGTGATCCTTCTACCTCTGCTTTCTGAGTGCTGGGATTAAAGGTGTTCACCCCCCATACCTGGCTCATTTGGGGGTTTATAGGCCCAAAGCATGTCCACTTTATAATAGTCCTGTAATAGAACTAACTTCTAGGGAAAAACCAGTTTTGCAGCTAAACTGCAATGATCATTTCCTCACTACCCTTGTCATCTTCTGGAAAGCATAGGCTTATTTAGTTTTATTTATTTATTGGAGAGGAAGACAGAGAGAAAGAACATGGGCCTCCTGCTGAAAAAAAAAAAAAAAAAACCAGATATATACACCACTTCATGCATCTGGCTTTACATGGGTACTGGGCATCGGACTTTACAAACAAGCACTTGTAACTGCTGAGCCATCTCTCCAGCTCCTTGTTTAGTTTTTGCTAGGTCCCTTGCTTCATGTAGATGTTAGCAAACTGACTTCCTGCCAACATTTTGTAGTTGGTTGGTTAGTAATATTCTCCATATAGCTGGAAGCAAAGAGTGGTTCTTGTGAAGTTTTCCTTTCTGGTTTGTCTTGGACTCTGCTGGGTCTTGGAAGATAGGTTCTGTTTTGTTCCACTGACAAGTAAGCACTTTGTATGAGGAGACAGATCATGTACTGCCCTACTATATGAAGACTTAAAAATGTGGCTTTTATTTTAAATTAAAAAAAGAAGGGGCTGGAAAGATGGCTCAGCAGTTAAAGCTGCTTGCTTGTAAAGCCTGACACCCTGGGTTGAATTGCCCAGTACCCACATAAAGCCAGTTTCATAAAGTGTCACATACACCTAGAGTTTATTTCAATGGCAGAAGGCCCACAGTCATTCTCTCTCTCGTGTATAATTTTATTTTTAAGAATGTGGCTTCACAGTTCAGTGTGGAGAAGATTGGTGTAGTGCCTGGTTGTAAATGGGCTGGTGACGTACCTGAGAGTTGGGGAAAGTTCAGAGATACTGAATCATCACACAGTGGCCACCATCAACTGATGGTTTCCTTCCATCATGTAAGATACTCAGAGAGTGTTGACATGGGGCTGGAGCAGTGAGGAAGGCTCATGTTTACAACAGAATGAGAATTAACCTCAGGTGCCCGGTGAACAAATGATGTGAGGGGTTACAATGAAGGGAGGGACCACTGTCTGCTCTGTAGAAAACTGATGGGATGGGATAAAATAACTTGAGATGGGTTGAGAGAAGGGCACTGGAGAGGGAAAGTGACTCAGCAGGCACAGGCTGGTGTGGTCAGAAAGCTTTCTGGAAGCTACAGTGGAAATCGGGTTATAGTAGTTAGAGGAAGCTAGGTTGAACCAAAATTTTAGGTTTAAGAGATTAAACTGCCCCAGATGTAGTTTGATGTCTGTCCCCCCCAGAACTGCTGAGTAGAGAGGGTGAATGGTAGCCAATCATTCAGGACATTACAATGGATTAGATCCGAGCCCTATTACGTGGGTGGTGTCTCTTGTATTCATTAAAATGGTACTGTTTGGACTAGCTGGAAGCACTATGTTGGTGGTCCCAAGATACTTGTTTTTATACTATATGCCCTTTACAGAGATGCCTGGTTTAGATAGCACAAGATATAAAGGAAAGCCTCTCATATAGATAAAAGTTCATAAGATAGCCCATATTTATTTTCCTGAAAATAAAATATTCTAGTGCTTGGAGGGTTAGAGAATTTGATCTTTTCTCTTTGCCAGGCTATTTACTAACTTGATGTTTAGTTTAGCACAGCCTCTGTGAGTGATGTCCTTTACACCCAAGATGATATTTGAAGCCTGTGCTTGCACATTCCAGCTGCCAGTTGTGGCTAAGTGCTGGCTAAGAAGAACAGAGTGGAGAAAACCTGGGGTTTGGTTTAGGGAGCTGAAATTCTCCTCAGCAGAAATGGTGGTTGTAGTTGCACAAGTGCAACTCAACCCCTTGGGGGTCAGCCTCCAGCCCTAGAGCAGCTTGTGTATTTTAATTCCCTGTGGACCATGAACCAGCAGCTGTTTGAGGCCAGTAGAACTTCATATTCCTACTAAGGGATGCTGGGGCCTGCTACTCTTACCCACAGGGGAGAAGGAAGAGAAATATGACCTATTCCTTAATAGTGTCCAACCTTGGGATGTTGTACATGATGCAACATGTTTAATAGCTATCCTTGAATGCATGAGATCTACAGGCCTTAGGTTTTACATATATGTGAAAAATCACTTTTTATTAGTTTCTTCTATGTCCTTCTTGGTGATTTAAAAGATAGGGATGTATGGTTTTATTTTTCCCCAGATACATTGTCTGTACCATTATATGTTCCTTGAAGCTTCTTTATGCTGCCTGAATCTTTCTTCTAATAGAGGAAAAGGAGGCATTTGATAAAGCCCTTTAATTAATTTTATGGAAAGTGGTGGGTTGATGGGAAAAGAGATTTACTTGGAATTGATTGCATATCAAAGGTAATGTGTAATGTCTGATGGGGTTTATGGTGCTTTTAATAAACCTTGTGCTCTTGACACCTATAAACTTAAATTTCTTTAACTCCAGATCTCTGCACTATCAGGACTGCAAGTTCATTTGTGTGTCAGTTTGGCACTCTTGTCTTGTTTTAAATTCCTTACGTCAACACTCTTGAAGCTCTTAAAATGTCTGTTACTGCTTAGATCTGCTTAGATACTTCCCTTCCCTGGAATCCATTTTTCTCTCAAGATGAAAATGTTGGACTTTTATCTTTACCATGTATTTCAGATCAGGTAGTGAAGTCATGTAATTTTTGAGTAACTGAAGCACTAAATAAGTTTACTGAGGAAGGTCAGTACTTAGGTTAACAAATTACAATCAGACTGAATTAACTTTGTTTTCTAAAATCTGTTTCAGCAACTCTACCAGATCCTGACAGACTTTGATATCCGGTTTTATATGTATGAACTACTTAAGGTAAGTAGCATGCATGAACAGTGAATTTTTTCAGGCTCATTCCATTAAAGAAGTTTTTGGAAGGACCAAGAGAATTCATGTGGAATATTTCTTAACACCCAGAGACTTAGATGACATTGAGGCCTTTTGGGGGAGGGCTTTGCAAAATACTTCCAGTGAAACTGGGAAAGATAGCCAACACAAAGGGTGGGTGTCATTATACCAATGAGGATAATCTCTTATGGCTCATTGGCTCTTAGGCTTTTGTCTTTTTTTTCTGTATTAAATGTCACCTCAAGCATAAGAACTTATGTTTTTAATAATCCCATGGGCTAGCCTGGTGTTCTTTGCCTTTTTTAGGCCCAGGGCATCTTGATTAGGGCAGGATGGTCCAGGCTGGCTTCATTCACATGTCTAGCACCTCACGTGGGTCTACTGTTTTAGCTGAGGTCTCATCCTTGAGGTTTAGCCCAGGATGCTTCCCATGGTAGTCTTGGGGCCCACAAGCCTCAGTGTTGTAGACACATTGCTAGGTTTGCTTATACCTTGCTGACCAAAGTGAATCACGTAGCCATTTCTTAATGAGAAAGTTGTGTTTTTAGAGGGATCTGTACAGGAATAGCAGACATTCAAAGCTATCTTTTTCTTATTCTTTTAATATTCCCTTTTGTATTAGATGTACTATCTGTTCTTCCCCTTAAACCAGAAGTGATGAATGGACCTTCTGAGTGACTTAGTCATCCAGGCACTAGGAATGTTAAAGACGCTTTACCAATTGATAGGGGAATAATCGTTTTTACTTAGTCTATGTAAATACTTGGTAAAGTTCTAAAAAGATTACATTTAGCTTTTAGAGTCATGGTCACTAAGAACCTGATATGTATAAATAATACTGCTTAAAGTTTGGGGACAGGGATTATAGATTTCAATTAAAGAAATTTGTGGGCTGGAGAGATGCCTTAGTAGTTAAGATGTTTCCCTACAAAGCCAAAGGACCTGGTTCGATTTCCCACTACCCACATAAACCAGATGCACAAGGTGGCTCATGTCATATGTCTGGAGTTTGTTTGCAGTGGCTACAGGCCCTAGCGTGCCCATTCTTTCTCTTTAAAAATAAAAAAGAAGGGGGATCACGTGGCAGACCTCACTGGGGGCTGGATCAAGACCTCTCCCGTTGGGGGGCTGGACCCTGCAGCTTCAGCGATCCCACCCAGGCCTTCGGGGCTTGCTGAGGGAAAAGCTGTGTTCATTTCAGGGAAAGGCGGAGAATTAGGGAAGGTGAGGGTATAGGGAGGAGAAAGGCTGGGCTAGGGCTTGCAACCATGGCGAAGTGTCTGGATTTGAAACACAATCGGATAAAGCCTGATCAGGAATGAAAAGCACATGAATGCAGATTAATAACTTCTCCTGGGCTGGAGAGATAGCTTAGTGGTTAAGGTGTTTGCCTACAAAACCAAAGGACCTAGGTTCAATTCCCCAGGATCCATGTAAGCCATATGCACAAGACTTGTGTCCTCTTCCTCCAGCCCTCCCGAGGGAGAGCAAGAGTGATCATCAATTGCAAGTGGTAATGGCAGCAAAGCAACACCAACAGCCAGCTTCACACTCAGAAAAGAACACTGCATGTCCTCCTCATAGTTTCTGAGACACACACTGAGAAAGAGAGAATTGGCATGCCAGGGCATCAGCACTGCAATCAAACTCCAGACATTTGCACCACCTAGTGGGCATATATTATGACCTTGTGCTTGCTTCACCTTTGTACGTCTGACTTACATGGGGTCTGGAGAGTCAAACATGGATCCTTAGGCTTAACAAGCAAGTGCCTTAACCACTATGCAATCTCTCCAGCGCAAGACCTACTGTTTTAGACAATGGCTCACTCAGAAGCCATAGACTGTTACTAGAAAATTTTCAGTGCCAGGGATGGGATACTTTCCAATGAGTTGTTGGCCAGGGAAGTCCTTCATGCCCCCCAAAACATTATAGGCCATTGCCAAGGCCCTTGGTTTCCCACCAGGAATAGATGGTAAGACCCTATTGCTGAAGACTGCACATGCTTGGGTTGTAAAGTGACTGAGAAATACTGCTGGAGCTGAGCTGAAAACCTCCTCTGTGTAGACCAGATTACAGCTGGAAAAAAACTACACTGCATGTAGCTCCATGGGAGAGAGAGAAGTCGTCGGTGGAGATAACAGTGGACACTGCAAGCCTTAAATTTGGTCAGCCAGGCCAAATTAGCCAATGAGTACAATAGTAGCATGTTTGTTATGGGGGAAACCAACCACTCTCTAATTGGACTGGAGGCCCACTCCATGGGAGGGAACACATGCCTGATACTGAAAACCTATGATGGGGGAAGTCATGAGCCCTAGAGGTGTAACAGTGGTATCTGGCTAAATCTATATACGATGCTCACAAAATTGTCCAGCAAACACTTCTCTTAATGTTCATGCACATATATTAATGCTACTCTCACTTTTGGTTAGAGAAGCTTCTCTTTTTCTGATGATGGTGCCCTTAGAATGACTCACAAGGCACCATAGTGCTAAGAAGTGACAGAGGAGTGCTCAGCACTGAAGCATCTCTATCATATCTTCCAAGGCTCAGGGTGCATTGCAGAAGAGGCCACAGAAAGAATGTAAGAGCCAAAGAAAGGGTAGGACTGCTTGCAATGCGTTCTTTCAGACACAAAATGGCCTGGATAACCATGATCTCGCAGTGCCTGGCAGTATATACATAAGACTATCATAATAGGAGGAAAAGATGAAGACATCAAAATAAAGGAGAGATTGATGGAGAGGAAGAGGGAACATGCTGGAGAGTGGAGTTGCAAAGTCGAAAGTTGGGGGGGAAGAGGGAATTATCATGATTTATTGACTATAATTAGAGAAGTTGTCAACAAAAAAAAAATTAAAAAAATAAAGAGAATAAAAGGAAAAGAAAAAAAGAAAAAAGAAAAGAAGTTCACAGTGATGGGATTTGGTTGGGACTGTGAAGAATAGTTTGAAAATAGTAGCAGGTTAAATCTTAGAGAATGGATTTGAAAAACTAGCTCTATGAAATGAATGCTTTCTCTTCTGTTTACTTATATAAGCCATTTACTTAAGAGAGCACGCTGGTGGACCTAAGGTTCACCTGATGTCTACTGAACCATTTTGTTGGTAAAGAGAGGTAGAGCTTAACTGAGCTGACCTTTTTTTTTTTTTTTTTTTTTTGTCCTCTATATACTAGAATCAAAGCATAGCGTGGAAGAGGTTTGCAGTGGCAGACTATCCCTTTTCTGGAGGTCTTCCCAGAAGTCCCATGCGTCTACCCCATGAGAGCTGCAATCTACATCTCACAAGTGCTTGTATTTTTAACTCCAGTATTGAGGCTTTGCAGTTTTTAGCTAAAGATATAACCTAGCACATTCATCCTCAGATCAAGTAAAGTCATCCTAGTAGCAGAGGTGTTAAGAGGGTAGATGGCTTCACTGCCTAGTGACTATCCTGCTTTCAGAAGTTGAACAGTAGCATATTTCTTCCAGATAATGAGGCATGGAAACTTACCTGAAACTTGGAAAATCTTTTGTGGTAAATGGTCAGAAGCTTTTAAAACTGAAATAATACCTCAAGGAATTTAAAAGCATGTCAATAACTCCACAGGGCATCTGGCTAATGAGTTTTGCCAAAGAATTACCTTGCAGTATTTGCTCAGCATTTGCTGTCATCAAGTGTTTTGCACATTCCAGGTATTACGGCTCCAATTAGCTTATTTGGCAAAATGGCTGGATTAATAATGCTGAATATTCTTTGTGGGGGAAAAATATGAGTAGGGAGTATGAATATTTACTGAATTTTTTAAAATAAGAAACAGGCTGAGGACTGCATGTGACTGCTTAGTGACCTTCTAAGGCTTGGTCTCCTCTGATTCAGAATCAAGGCAGTGTGTCCTTATGGACTCCTGGTTTGTCACAAAGGTGCTTTGAAATCTTGTAAAAACTGTTGTAAAGCAAAGAGAAAAAATTAAAGTAGAATGTAAGTGAAATAAGTAAATCTTCAGTATACATATTTTGGATTTTGCATATATAAAACCTTTACTCAGGTGCCCATGGACCTATAGTAGCAATTTAAATTAAGCAAAACTAAGAATTTGACTTAAGTGTGGTGGTACATGCCTTTAATCCCACGCTTGAGAGGCAGAGGTAGGGGGATCACTTGAATTTGAGGCCAGTGTGGAACAACAGAGAGTGTTCTAGGTCAGCCTGGGCTAGAGTGAGACCCTACCTCAAACAAACAAATGAAACAAAACAAAAAACCCTAAGAATTTGGTTCTTTATAGTCATATCGTACTAGTCACATTCCATGTGTTCAGGGCCTCATGTAGCTAGAGACTACTATATTTTACAGTGCAGCTATAGATCACATAACATTCTATCCATTTGGGCTGGTAAAGAAAATGATTAATGTCCCCCAAAAGTTCCCTTATTTGCCTTCACTTCAGTATTCCGTCCTCTGGATGGTATAGTCTCACTTCTATCCCCATAGTGTGCCACCATGCCCAGCTAGCTTTTGTGTCTTGTTTGTTTTGTTTTCCAAGGTAGGGCTTTGCTCTGGCCCAGGCTGACCTGAAATTCACTATGTAGTCTCAGGGTGGCTTCGAACTCAACAGCAATCCTACCTCTTCCTCCCAAGTGCTGGGATTAAAGGCGTGTGCCACCATGCCTGGCAATTTTTAAAAATTTAATTAATTTTTTTTCTCACTTTTTATCAACATTTTCCATGATTATAAAAAATATCCCATGGTAATACCCTCCCTCCCCCCATTTTCCCCTTTGAAATTCCATTCTCCATCATATCCCCTCCCTAATTTTGTATTTTTTTTAAATATTTTTATTTATATATTTGAGAGAGACAGAGTCAGACAGAAGGAGAGAGAAAGAGAGAAAGAAGGGGTGTGCCAGGGCATCCAGCCATTGCAAGCAAACTCCAGATGCATGTGCCATCTTGTGTATCTGGCTTACGGGGTCCTGGGGCATTGAACGTAGGCCCTTTGCCTTTGCAGGCAAATGCCTTAACTGCTATGCCATCTCACCAAGCCTTAAATTTAACTTCCATAGTTATACAATAAACCATGATAATACCTCCCCCCCCCACTTTGTCCTTCACTTATCTACTGTCCATCATATTCCCTCCCCCTCAATTAGTCTCTTTTATTTTGATGTCATCATCTTTTTCTCCTATTATGAGGGTCTTATGTAGGTTGTGCCAGGCACTGTGAGGTCATGGATATCCAGGCCATTTTGTATCTGAAAGATTACATTGTAAGTAATTCTCTTAACTTTGGCATTAAATTCTTTCTGCTACCTCTTCCGAAATGGACCCTGAGCCTTGGAAGGTGTGATAGAGATGTTTCAGTGCTGAGCATTCCTCTGTCACTTCTTCTCAGCACAGTGGTGCCTTTTTAGTCACCCCAGAGGTCACTGCCACCTGAAAAGAGAGAGTAATACTAATATATGGGTGTGAATATTAAGAAAAGTGTTTACAGGGGTGGGAGAGATGAGTTAGCGGTTAAGACATTTGCTTGCAAAGCCAAAGGACTTCGGTTTGATTCCCCAGGACCCATGTAAGCCAGATGCAAAAGGTGGTGCGTGGGTCTGGAGTTGGTTTGCAGTGGCTGGAATCCCTGGCACACCCATATTCATATTCTTTATCTCTCTGTCTCTCCCTCCCCCCCCCCCCCGTCTGCCTCTTACCTTTTCTCCCTCTCTCAAATAAATAAATAATTTTTAAAGTGCTTACAGAGCAGTTTGGTGAGCATAATATATGCATTTAGCCAGACAACAGCAGGTATTATTCCCCTAGGGCTCATGAACTTCTCTGCCATAGGCTTTTGATTAGGTTTTCAGTACCAGGCTTGTATTCTCTCCCATGCAGCAGGCCTCCAGTCCAATTAGAAAGTGATTAGTTTTCCCCATAACAGACATGACACTTTGCACCCATTGGTTCATTCCACCGGGCCGGTTTGCAGTGTCCACTGTTGTTGATCACTGCTGGTAACTTCTCTCTCCCGTAGGGCTGCATGAAGTGTAGCTTTTTCAAGCTTGCTTTCAGCTGGTCCATAGGGAGGTTTTCAGCTCAGCTTCAGCTTGATTTCTCAGTGACCTTGCCAGTCGAGCATTTGGAGTCTTCAGCAACAGGGTCTTACCATCTATTGCTTTGGGAAACCATGAGCCTTGGCAATGGCCTGTAATGTTTTGGGGGCATTGGGGACCTCACTGGAAGGTATCCCTTCCCTGGCACTGAAATTTTTTTGGTAACAATGTATATAACTTTTGGGTGTGCCATTATCCAAAAAGGTGGGTTTCCATATGGCTTATTTATAATATCTTATTTTTGTTTGTTTGTTTGTTTTTATTTTTATTTTATTTTTTTTGTTCATTTTTATTTATTTGAGAGTAACAGAGAAAGAGGTAGATAGATAGAGAGAATGGGCATGCCAGGGCTTCCAGCCACTGCAAACGAACTCCAGATGCATATGCCCCCTTGTGCATCTGGCTAACATGGGTCCTGGAGAATCGAGCCTCGAACCAGGGTCCTTAAGCTTCACAGGCAAGTGCTTAACCACTAAGCCATCTCTCCAGCCCTGTTTGTTTTTATTTCTAAAGGTAGGGTTTTGCTCTAGCCCAGGTTGACCTGGAATTCACTTTATAGTCTCAGGGTTGGCTTGAACTCAAGGCAATTCTCCTACCTCTACCTCCCAAGTGCTGGGTTTAAAGGCGTGCACCACCATGCCTGGCTATAATATCTTAAATTTTGATTAACCCTCCCCCCATACTTCATTTATTCATTCCCTTCCCCTGACCTCATGTAGCAGACAGCTTCAGTTTCGCTGAGATGAGCTTCTAGACCAGGCACAGTTAGGGAGGAAGGGATTTATTGAAGCTTACAGATACAAGGGAAGTTTCATAATGGCAGAAGAAGCTGGCCTGCTTTCACAGGACCAAACACAAGAGATAGAGAAGCACAATCCAAAAAGCAAAAAGTCAAAAGGCACACCACACAGCACACTTCAGAAATTCCAGCTAGGCACTTTGCATATCTTTAGATTAGGATTTCAAACCCACCACCACGCCTTACGGCTGCACCCTAAAATCCACCCAGTGACACTGCCTCCAGCCAGGTGGGTGCAGATCCAAACTACAAACTAATAAAACAGTGAATGTATTGGGGTCCATCTATTCAAACTACCACATCTCATTTAGGCCATTGCACCCCCAGTAATCTGTTCATTTATACAGTACCTTCTCCTTCAGTCCTCCCCTCTCTGTCCCTTCTAGCCCCTTTCTTGCTTAGTGGCCTCTCCTAAATTTTACTCCAACTCAAATCCAACATTAATAGCTAGGATCCACATATGAGAGAGAACATATGGCATTTGGTTTTCTAGGCCTGGGTTACCTCAATTGGTATAATCCTTTCCAGATCTATCCATTTCCCTGCAAATTTCATTTTTTCTTTACTACTGAGTAGAATTCCATCTGTAGAATCACATCTTCATTATCCATTCATCAGTTGAGGTACATTTAGGCTAATTCCATTTCCTAGCTTTTGTGAATAGAGCAGGATAAACATGGATAAGCAGGTATCTCTAAGGTAGTGAGACAAGTCCTAAGGATATATGCCTAGGAGTGGTGTCACTGGGTCATATGGTAAATCTATTTTTACCCAGCTAGCAGTTTTTTTGTATTTGAAAATCAAAAGCTAATGTGAGCATAGTGGTGAGCACAACCATAATCCCAACACTCTGGAGTTTGAGGCCAGTCTAAAGTAAAGAGAGGGTTGAGTTGCAACCAGCCTGAGTTGCATAACAAGGAAAGTGGGGTAAAGCTTAAGCCAAATAAAACACACAAAAAGAATGTCCCATGAACTCCTTAAAGATGCTCAGCTTTAGCTCTACTATGGAAATAGAAATAAAACCACAGGGAGATGTATTACCCAAAGTCCATAATCTAGTGCATTCATAAATAGATTAGTCTCAAAAAAACACTGAGTAAAAAAGGTAGACAAAGGGCTGTACCTTTAGGCCATCATATTAGTTTCCAGAAAGGTAAATCTCTAGCACTAGATAGCAGATGAGAAACTGGGAGAATAGTGGGACATGACTACAGACCAACTCAAGAGAAATGAGAAGAATGATTTCAAGGAAAACCTTGAAATGCACTGTGCTCTCTCAATTTAAAAATCTTTGACTTGTACACTTAAGTCTTGTGTATTGATTATCATGTAGGAAGTATTTTTTCCCTTAATAATATAATGATGATTCTTGAAGCCCTCTGGGCTCGGGTTCATATTTAAGTAAAACGTGAATTTTTTAAATGTTTTTAAAATTTATTTATTTGAGAGAGAGAGAGAGAGAGAGAGAAAATGGGCACACAGGGCCTCCAGCCACTGCAAATGAACTCCAGATGCATACGCCCCCTATGGCTTACATGACTCCTGGAGAATTGAACCTGGGTCCTTTGGCTTTGCTGGCAAGTGCCTTAGAAACTAAGCCATCTTTCCAGCCCATATGAATGTTTTCTAAGCTAAAAAAAAAAAAAACAACACATGGCTCACTTGCCTTAAGAGTGCTGGTTGAAAGATAATGTTTGTTTTTAAAAATTTTTTGTTTTATTTTTATTTATTTGAGAGAGACAGACAGAAAGAGGCAGAGAGAGAGAGAATGGGTGCACCAGGACCTCTAGCCACTGCAAACAAATTCCAAATGCATGTGCCACCTTGTGCATCTGGCTTATGTGGGTACTGGGGAATCGAGCCTTGAATAGGGGTCATTAGGTTTCACAGGCAAGCACTTAACCACTAACCCATCTCTCCAACCTGAAAGGTAATGTTTAGATGTCATTCTTGCTGGGCATGTTGGTGCACACCTTTAATCCTAGCACTTGGGAGGAAGAGGTAGGAGGATTGCCATGAGTTTGAGGCCACCCTGAGACTACATAGTGGATTTCAGGTCAGCCTGAGCTACAGTGAAACCCTACCTCGAAACCCCTCCCCACAAAAAAAAAAAAAAAAAGGAAAAGAAAGAACTGTCATTCTTCATATCCACATGGATGTGGACATGTCCTTTGAACTACTATGAGAGGGGATTCCAGTGAGGTCCCAAACTCTGGTTTATCTTTCTCTTTTTAAAGTGACCTTCAGTATGACCATCTGCAGCCCTCTTTTACCACCTGTCAGCCATAGTCCACAGAGGATAGGGAACACCCTCTGAAGCATGTCCCTTTTTTGCGGGAGAGGGGGACTGTATTAAAGTTCAAGTGTCAAAAACAAACAAGAATGTGCTTGCAAGTGTCAAAGGGGAAAGTGGGGGGAGGCAGGGCATTACCATAGGATACTGTTTATAATCATGGAAGTTGTAAATAATAAATAAAATTAATTTTAAAAAAAGAATGTGCTTGCATTGGGGGTAGTAGAGGGCTTGCTTACTTTTCTGTGTGCTTTCTTACTTAACAGGCTCTGGATTACTGCCACAGCAAGGGAATCATGCACAGGGATGTGAAACCTCACAATGTCATGATAGATCACCAACAAAAAAAGGTACAAAATGGTTTCTGTAGACCATGATGTTGCCTTTGGCAGAATTGTGTTGCTATGACTTTTCCAGTCTCCAGTTTTGGTTGCCACCAATAAAGTGAGCAGGTGACCCTTGATTGTTGGTCTTTGTTTTCCAAAGGCCTCAGAAAGAGACTTTAGCAGTGGTTTCTGCTTCACTTCTTCAGACTTCCTCACACTAATCTGCCTAGCCTTAGCAGTACACTTGGGTCTCTCCTAATTTTGATATGCAATTCTTATTTGTCTCTGATCAGTGAGTATAGGAATCAGCTGATATTAACAGACTAGAATAGTGCTTCAGTTCTGGAAAGGAGTATTTGACCCCAAGTCCCTTCAATTGTACCTTGAGCTTACATGGAGAGCTATGAATGATGGGAGAATGTGCTCCATTTGCAAGTACTATGAAGGCAGAAAAAAGATCAAGCACTGTTAATGTCTAGAAAGTGACAAACCAAGATTTCTTAAATTAAGGCAGGGAGAACTCTGAGTACTCTCTTACAGTTTTTAACCTGAGGGTGTTTGTTTGTTTATTTATTTATTTATTTATTTATTTATTTGAGAGCGACAGACACAGAGAGAAAGACAGATAGAGGGAGAGAGAGAGAATGGGCGCGCCAGGGCTTCCAGCCTCTGCAAACAAACTCCAGACGCGTGCGCCCCCTTGTGCATCTGGCTAACGTGGGACCTGGGGAACTGAGCCTTGAACCGGGGTCCTGAGGCTTCACAGGCAAGCGCTTAACCGCTAAGCCATCTCTCCAGCCCCCCCCTTTTTTTTTTAAGTGATACACCTGCTCACACTTTATGTGTGACCAAATAGCTATTACATAGAAGTGTGGTGTGGCTGTGTCCTCAGAACAGGATCTAGAAACATTTCTTTCACTTGTTTATTGTGTCATCTTTGTAGCTGCGACTGATTGATTGGGGTCTGGCAGAGTTCTATCATCCTGCTCAGGAGTACAATGTCCGTGTGGCTTCGAGGTACTTCAAGGGACCAGAACTGCTTGTGGACTATCAGGTGAACTTGTTAGCAAAGCTGCTTTGCATTGTTTTCATATTTCCTTAAGGATTTTCCTGCTTTACTATATAGCTTGCAAAACCCAGTCATCTATACTAAAGTACTAATTGCAAATTTTTCTCAGCTACTTTTGGTTTTTCAAGGTAGGGTCTAACTCTAGCCCAGGCTGATCTGGAATTCACTACATAATCTCAGGGTGGCCTCAAACTCACGATGATCCACCTACTTCTGCCTCCCAAGTGCTGGGATTAAAAGTAATTCTAAGATATCTGCAGAGACTGGGGATAATATGCTTAGTAGTTGGGCACTTGCCTAGCATGCACAAGCTCCTGTATTCAATTACCAATACCCCACAAGAAAAGAAAAAAATAAAATTAAGTATCTTCAAAGATCAAATGAAGACTAGGACCTAAGTTCATTATGAAGAATTTGTAATATCCTTGACTGGTTGGCTGTCCTTATTGCCCTCAGATGTATGATTACAGCTTGGACATGTGGAGTTTGGGTTGTATGTTAGCGAGCATGATCTTTCGAAAGGAGCCCTTCTTCCATGGACAGGACAACTATGACCAGGTAAGCAAGCACCACACAGCTGTTATTTGTTTGTGGTTGAATGCCCAAAAAAAAAAAAAAATAGCCTCTTGGGACAGGAATATTACCCATGAGCCATGAAATGTCATTCTGTTTTAACTTCCATAATGGCTCTTAAGAAGTTAGACACTTCCTTGTTTATAAAACTAGGTTTTAGGGGTTGGAGAGATGGCTTAGCGTTTAAGCATTTGCCTGTGACGCCTAAGGACCCTGGTTTGAGGCTCAATTCCCTAGTATCCATGTAAGCCAGATGCACAAAGTGGCACATGCATCTGGAATTTGCTTGTAGTGGCTGGAGGCCCTGGTGTACCCATTCTCTCTCCTTCTCTCTGCTTCTTTCTCTCTCTGTCTGTCTGTTTTTCTCAAATAATAAATAAAAAAAAAAAAAACTAGATTCTAATCATTAGATTGTGATGTTCCCATAAATGTTAACTTCTGGATAATTGTTATATGTAGACCTTAAAAACAGTTTGGAAATGTGCATTCATATAGGCCTGTGTCCTTGAGTCTCTTTGTCTGTTAGAAAATGAGGTCTCGGGCTGGAGAGATGGCTTAGCGGTTAAGCACTTGCCTGTGAAGCCTAAGAACCCCGGTTCAAGGCTCGGTTCCCCAGGTCCCACGTTAGCCAGATGCACAAGGGGGCGCACGCGTCTGGAGTTTGTTTGCAGTGGCTGGAAGCCCTGGCGCGCCCATTCTCTCTCTCTCCCTCTATCTGTCTTTCTCTCTGTCTCTGTCGCTCTCAAATAAATGAATAAAAAAATAAAATAAAATAAAAAAAATAAAAAGAGGCCATCCCTATTATAAGGAAAAAGAAAATGAGGTCTCTGTCCCAGAGATTGAGTCATGTAGAATCTTCTGGTTATCAGGTGCAGAGTGTTTGTAGGTTCACAATAACTTCTAAGCTCAGTGGTTTGGTCAGCTTATTTTATGTTTCAGCTTGTTCGCATTGCCAAGGTTCTGGGGACAGATGAGCTGTTCGGATATCTGAAGAAGTATCACATAGACCTAGATCCACATTTTAATGATATCCTGGGACAGTAAGTAAGAGGGCAGGGAGGGTGGTGGGGCTATAAAAGTCTACACTTCTCCTTACCCTGTTTCTTAGGATAGTTAGCTGAAATCATTTTCCCTTTTCTCATAATATCCAAATTTGAAGACTTTTTTTTTCTGTGTATATTTTCTTAAACTTACTTTGCAAAAAGTTGAATAGAAAATGCAAAATAAGGGCTGACGAGTTGGTTTAGCAGGTAAGGCACTTGCCTGCAAAGCCTACGGACTCATGTTTGACTCTCCAGATCCTGCATAAGCCAGATGCACAAGGTGATGCAAGCACTCAAGGTTGCACATATGCACAATATGGTGCACACGTCTGCAGTTTGATTGCAGTGGTTGGAGACCCTGGTGTGCCAGTTCTCTCCCCCACCCACTGTCATGAACGTGCATGTGCACACACACATTGGAAAAAGAAAAATCAAACAAACAAAAGAGCAGAAAGAAAATAAGCCATGTGTGAAAATGGAAGCCTCTAATCCCAGCACTTAGGATGCTGGGGCAGAAGGCTTACTGAGTTTGAGGATAGCCTGGGTTATATCACTAGACCATCTTAACATCTACCTCCCCCTCAAAAAAATATAGGGGTTTGGAGAGATGGCTCAGTGGATAAAGCACTTGCCTACCAAACCTAATGACCCAAGTTGATTTCCCCAGCAACCACATAAAGCCAGATATACAAACTGGTGCATGCATCTTGTTTGTTTGCAGTGGTTAGCAGCCCTTCTGTGCCCATTCTCTAGCTCTGCTTGCAAGAAAAGATGAAAACAAAATAGGTCTGGAATAATAGTGTAAAGTGCTTACAAACCTCTGAGTTCAGTTCCCAGTTCCTGGCTTTGTTAAAAAAAAAAAAAAAAAAAAAGCTGGGTGTAGTAGTCCCAGTGCTGGGGAGGTATAGATACAAGTACATCCCTTGGGTCGGGCGTGGTGGTGCATGCCTTTAATCCTAGCACTCAGGAGGCAGAGGTAGGAGGATCACTGTGAGTTCAAGGCCACCCTGAGACTACAGAGTGAATTCTAGGTCAGCCTAGGCTAGAGTGAGACCCTACCTCGAAAAAAAAAAAAAAAAAGTAAATCCCTCAGGCTCATTGACCAGCCAGTCTAGACTAATTAGTGAGTTCCAGACCAGCAAGAGGAGATGTCACAAAAGAGGTGATGTAACCAGA